>NC_141879.1:699764132-700084132 GCF_056163025.1 Triticum urartu
TGCGCCGGCCCAACTGTTGGGCCGGTCGCACCGCAGCCGTTAAATCGCGCGCGCGTGGGCTGTTAGATCATGTCGATGAAAACGGTTCCCCCTTACCTTCTTCTTCCTTGCGCCGCGCCGTGCCCACCGCTCCAAGCGTTGCGCCGCCTCCCCCCCCCCCCCCCCCCCCCCCCCCGCGTCGTGCTTGCAACGCCCTCCGCGCAAGTCGCTGCCGTCGTGGATCGAGCCCCACCACGCCGCCTCCGCCTCCGCACCCAATTGAAGCTTTTTTCATGGCTGGTCGAAGCAAAACCGAGACATGGTTGTAGCAAAAAATATTGTGGCCGATAGCTGCCGGTTGTAGCTCACCGTGCAGGTCCCAAAACATGGCTGCCGTCATGGGAACAAATTTCAATGTTGGTTGTAGCAAAAACGTGGTCACGATTGTAGCAAAAAACTTCATGGCCGCTGCCATGCTTGCACCCGGTTGAAGCTTTTTTCCACGCTGATTGAAGCTTTTTTCAGGCTGACTGAAGCTTTTTCCACCCGTGGGCGCTCGTGCACGGGTTGAACGAACGACTGCCAATGAACGCCATCTAAACGGATGTAGCAAAATCCTCGTAGGTTGTAGCAAAAAACATGTACGGTTGGAGCAAAAACGTCGCTCGCACAAGGACCAGCGGCGTAGCATGCAGCACGCGACGAAGCCGGTTGTAGCTGAGTGGTGTGCCAGTGGTAGCAAAATGTGACATCGGTTGTAGCATGCAACAAAAAACACGACATTTACAATGTTCTTTCATGACAGCACCGCCATCCTCGCAGCTCGCGGTCACCTTGCTCGCCGTCTGTGGATGACAAATGAAAAGCTGCAACCGGCGCTTACGAAAGCTACAACCGGCATTCAAAAAAGTTTCAAACTTCTTGTCTAGCTGCGACCTCCGCGACGATGATGACGCGGTTTTGCTGCAACCACAGTCGATGTTTGCTACAACCGGTGATGGAATTTGCTACATCCATTGCACAGCTGGTGCTACTGCTCCGCTGAGCTCCCACGCCCGCCCATGGCCATCACCGCCGTGGCGCCGTTCCGAGAGGTGCCTGACGATGCAGTGGCCGAGATCCCTGCGCGATGCCCATCCTCGCTCGTGCGCGCCGCCATGGCCTGCGCCTCCTCGTATCATCCCCGTGATTCCTCCGCGGCCATCAGTCGACGGCACGGCCATGGCGATGAGCGCAGCCATGGAAACCACACAGTAGCGTTGTCCCTGAGGGGCGCACGAACAGCACAGGAGGCAGGAGCTGATCGCCGGCCTGGATCCATGGAGTTTCCTGCCTGGGAGAATGCGAGGAAGAAAGAGTGGATGGGGTGTTGGGGAGAGGATAAGGTACACGTGTTGCCTTCCTGGTGGTTAGCGCCAGCGAGGCGAAAGCGACCGGTCCGAGTGTTCCGCCGGCGCACCGCACGTAAACACTTCCCAACGGGTATTCCCCGGAGAAGATAACAAAGCCGGAGAAGGCTAGTGGTCAGGTGACTGATTTTAAAACTTGGGTCAGTCACTTTTTTTCTTTTTGCAACGCAGGCCGCGCAGCTCACGGAGCTGGACGTGCGTGCTGTGTCGTTCCTCCAACTAGGCTATTTCATAGGTGGGGTAGGGCTTTTGCACTACATGGGCTTGGGGAAAGCTCTGCACTTAATGCTCCCACACAACGACAACAATACTTATATCTTAGTGCTAACGATCAATCACGTGGTTGTACGTAATCACATTCTTAATTCTAAATTAAACAAACAGAAATTTAAAGGATGAACAATATTATGCACCTATGTATAGCATAATACAACATAAAGCCTTCTACTTTCTCTAGTGTTCTCATCCTCTATACTAATATACTTACATAAAAATTAAAAACAAAAAAACAAAAAAAATAAAGTTTCCTAAGAAAAAAATTAGTGGCATAGGTATTAGCCTTTTAACAAAATTAAACTAATAAGGACAACACACAATTTAAACAGAAATTACGCTTTTCCATAATATGAAAGATAAGCATATAATGGTGGGATTCTCACAAGATGGAAGTTATCTAAAAATGAATGAATCAACGACATTGCTATTACCCATAAAGGAGAAAGCAATAAAATAAAAATTAAAAAAGTCAAAATAAGTAAGTTTTCTAAAGAATGAGTTAGTGGCATTCACATAAACCTTTAAGAAAAAGAAAAAGAAAACAAAAATAGAAATTTTGCACACAATTTACACATAAATTGCACTTTTCTATAGTGTGCAAAAACAAGCATATAATAGTGGAGTTTTCCTAAAATAAAAGTCTCCTAAGAACGAATGAATTAATGGCATTCGTATTACCATTAAAGCAGACAAAAATTGAAAACAAACTAAAACTAAATCAAAATAATGAAGTTTTTCTAAGGAGGAATGAATTAGTGGCATGGTATTACACTTTAAGAAAAACAAAAAGAAATAAATACTAAAACAAACTCAAAATAATTAGTGGCTTTTGTATTACCCTTCAAGAAGAAAGAAAATGAAATCAAACTAAAACAAAATCAAACAATGAGGTTTCCTAAGAAAGAATGAATGTGTTGCATTGGTATTACCCTTTAGTAAAAAGAAAATGGAAAAAATATGTAAAACAAATAATGGCAAATTTTGCACACAGTTTACACATAAATTGCAATTTTCTATAGTATGCAAAAATAAGCATATAATAGTGGAATTTTCGCAAAAAGAAGCTTCCTAAGTACGAATGAATTATCAACATTCATATTACCATTAAATTAGACAGAAACTGAAGAAAAAACTAAAATAAAATCAAAATACTGAAGGTTTTTAAGGAAGAATGAATTAGTGGCATGGTATTACTCTTTAAGAAATACGAAAAGAAATAAATACTAAAAAAATCAAAATAATGAGGTTTTCTAGGAAAGAATGAATTATTGGCTTTGGTATTGCCCTTCAAGAAGAAAGAAAATGAATTCAAACTATAACAAAATCAGCCGATGTGGTTTTCTAAGAAAGAATGAATTGGTGGGTTAGTTTTACCCTTTAGTCGAAAGAAAACGAAAAACTATCTAAAATAAACAATGACAAAATTTGCACACAATATACCCAAAAATTGCGCTTGTTTAAAATATGAAAGAATAAGCATGTACTGCGGAAATTTTTGCCAAAAAATCCTACGCAAGAATGATCAATGGCATCGATATTACCCTTAATGAAGAAACAAAATGAAATTATAACTATATCAAAATCAAAGTAATAAACTTTTATAAAAAAATGTAATAGTGGCATTGGTATTCCTTTTTAAGAAGAAAAATAATGAATTTAAAAAAAACTTGCACACAACTTCACACTAAAATTGCTTTTTTTTTGTAGTATACCAACAACAATCATATGACAGTGTAATTTTCACGCATATTGTATTGTATAGCATTTGAATATATATATATATATATATATATATATATATATATAGACTTACCCAACACCCAAAAATACCTACAAAAGAAAAGAATATAATCTAACTAATAAAGAATAACAAAAAACAAAAGAAGAAACACATAAAACATATTTCTTTTAAAGAAAAACAATGTGGCAAAGGGGAGGGCTGGGTGGCATACGTGGGCTTCAGCCCAGTAGCAAGTTGACTGACCCAAATATGTGGTCAGTCAAAAAACAAAACCTAAGCCAGGTCATAGTACAGTACAAATCTGAAAGCAAAAAATCAATGGCCAGAAAAATCGACTGACCAAAACTGGTTTTTCAGGCAACTTACGTGTAGCTAATGTGTAAAAAAAAGAGCAGCAAATCAAGCAAATCAACTTTTGTCCATAATAAAGCGGAAGCGAGAGATCCGTCTATCGAAACATGTGATGTACGTCGGTTGACGGGGCAACAGACGGCTCCTAGCTTTTTTTCCAAACATTGGCCGTACAACAGGAGGATTTTGTGAACACGCTCAGGAAGGAAAAAAAAGTTATATTATGGAGCTCCCAAACAAGAAACGCATGCTTTGATACGAGAACTTTCAAAGTGTGCGTTGCAGTCCCAAACTTGGCACGCCTATGACGATAAGGTTAACGGCTGCGCCTGCTGGCAGCCACATCAGATTTGTTTGTCGAGCTGGCCACACAGTTAACGGATGTTACAATGTTGTTCATACCTCCATGGTCTATGCCATTCACTGTTCGACTGCACGTCTACAAGAGCTCCCAGGTGGCTAACCCACCTCGCCGAGTCTCCAGCTAGGCCAACTGCCCACGTTCTTCATGCGTCTATGTGCGCCCGCACGCCCTGCATGGCAGAGGTGCCGTTGTACACTCTCTCCCTCTCTTCATGTACTCCTGCTATATATGCCCGTCGTGGCCAATGTAATCTGTGTGTGAGAGTAATACAACTTAGCTTGGTATTAGACTTCTTCGATCCACCTTTTCCGCTTCTGCTTCCGCCATGGATGGGCTCCTCTGCCACCGATCTTGAATTCCTCTACACCCCTCCCTCCCCCAGGCGCCTCTTCGACGCCACTCCCGTGCCGGCGCGCACCACAGCTCCCGCCGCGGCCCGTGTTGCCGCCACCACCGTGGTGACCGCGGCCCCCGCTGCTGCCCCCGTCGCGGCCCCGACGGCCCCCGCTCCCCATCTCGCACCCGACGTCGTCCGCGGAAAGGAGCCGGTTCCCGAGGCTGCCCCTTCTTCCTCCTCCACGGCGGCTCCCGGGCTCCACCTCGCCGCACCTGCCCTCGCCGCGACTCACCTTCGCACCGTCGGGAGCGTTCATATCTAGCGCTCCGTCCACGCCGTGCTCCCGCACCTGGCCGCGCCGGACGTCGGCTTGTCCTCCTCCGTCGACCTCTCGGCGTCCATCGTGCATCACTTCCACACGCCGCTGGAATTGGAGTCTGGTAACTACACCAAGTGGCGAAAACTCTTTTACTGTATCTGTTGCAAATACAATGTGTAGACCCATCTCGATGAGTACGCCGCACCGCTCCACCAGAGCGCGGTTGCTACGTCTTGAGCTTGCGTTGGTTTTCCCCGAAGAGGAAGGGATGATGCAGCAGAGTAGCGTAAGTATTTCCCTTAGTTTTTGAGAACAAAGGTATCAATCCAGTAGGAGGCCATGCTCAAGTCCCTCGTACCTGCACAAAACGATAGCTACTCGCAACCAACGCGATTAGGGGTTGTCAATCCTTTCACGGTCACTTACGAGAGTGAGATCTGATAGATATAATATTTTTGATATTTTTGGTATAAAGATGCAAAGTAAAAAGTAAAAGAAAAGTAAAAGGCAAAGCAAGATTAAAGTGATGGAGATTGATATGATGAGAATAGACCCGGGGGCCATAGGTTTCACTAGTGGCTTCTCTCAAGAGCATAAGTATTCTACGGTGGGTGAACAAATTACTGTTGAGCAATTGACAGAATTGAGCATAGTTATGAGAATATCTAGGCATGATCATGTATATAGGCATCACGTCTGTGACAAGTAGACCGAAATGATTCTGCATCTACTACTATTACTCCACTCATCGACCGCTATCCAGCATGCATCTAGAGTATTAAGTTAAAAACAGAGTAACGCCTTAAGCAAGATGACATGATGTAGAGAGATAAATTCATGCAATATGAAATAAACCCCATCGTGTTATCCTCGATGGCAACGATGCAATACGTGCCTTGCTGCCCCTTTTGTCACTGGGAAAGGACACCGCAAGATCGAACCCAAAGCTAAGCACTTCTCCCATGGCAAGAACTACCAATCTAGTTGGCCAAACCAAACGGATAATTCGAAGAGACTTGCAAAGATAACCAATCATACATAAAAGAATTCAGAGAAGATTCAAATAGTATTCATAGATAGACTTGATCATAAACCCACAATTCATCGGTCTCAACAAACACACCGCAAAAAGAAGATTACATCGAATAGATCTCCACAAGAGAGGGGGGAGAACTTTGTATTGAGATTCAAAGAGAGAGAAGAAGCCATCTAGCTAATAACTATGGACCCGAAGGTCTGAGGTAAACTACTCACACTTCATCGGAGGGGCTAGGATGATGTAGAAGCCCTCCGTGATGACGGCCCTCTTCCGGCGAAGCTCCGGAACAGGCCCCAAGATGGGATCTCGTGGATACAGAAAGTTGCGGCGGTGGAATTAGGTTTTTGGCTCCTGTTCTGATCGTCGGGGGTACGTAGGTATATATAGGAGGAAGGAGTACATCGGTGGAGCACCGAGGGGCCCACGAGGCAGGGGGACGCGCCCTGGGGGGGGGGGGCGCCCCCCACCCTCGTGACCTCCTCTTTGACTCCTTGGAGTAGGGTCCAAGTCTCCTGGATCACGTTCGGTGAGAGAATCACGTTCCCGAAGGTTTTATTCCGTTTGGACTCCGTTTGATATTCTGTTTCTCCGAAACACTCAAATAGGCAAAAAAACAGCAATTTTGGGCTGGGCCTCCGGTTAATAGGGTACTCCCAAAAATAATATAAAAGTGGAAAATAAAGCCCAATATAGTCCAAAACAGTAGATAATATAGCATGGAGCAATAAAAAATTATAGATACGTTGGAGACGTATCATACATCCCCAAGCTTAATTCCTGCTCGTCCTCAAGTAGGTAAATGATAAAAAAGAATTTTTGATGCGGAGTGCTACTTGGCATAATTTCAATGCAAATCTTCTTAATTGTGGTTTGAATATTAAAATTAGAAAGATTCAAGACAAAAGTTTATATTGACATAAAAATAATAATACTTCAAGCATACTAACAAAGCAATTATGCCTTCTCAAAATAACATGGCGAAAGAAAGTTATCCCTACAAAATCATATAGTATGGCTATACTCTATCTTCACCACACAAAATATTTAAATCATGCACAACCCCGATGACAAGCCAAGCAATTGTTTCATAATCTAACTTTTTCAAAACTTTTTCAATCTTCACGCAATACATGAGCGTGAGCCATGGATATAGCACTATAGGTGGAATAGAATGGTGGTTGTGGAGAAGACAAAAAGGAGAAGATAGTCTCACATCAACTAGGCGTATCAACGGGCTATGGAGATGCCCATCAATAGATATCAATGTGAGTGAGTAGGGATTGCCATGCAACGGATGCACTAGAGCTATAAGTATATGAAAGCTCAAAAAGAAACTAAGTGGGTGTGCATCCAACTTGCTTGCTCATAAAACCTAGGGCAATTTGAGGAAGCCCATCATTGGAATATACAAGCCAAGTTCTATAATGAAAAATTCCAGTGATAACATGAGAGACTCTCTACTATGAAGATCATGGTGCTACTTTGAAGCACAAGTGTGGTAAAAGGATAGTAACATTGTCCCTTCTCTCTTTTTCTCTCATCATTTTTTTATTTGGGCCTTTTTATGGCCTCTTTTTATTTGGGCTTCTTTGGCCTCTTTCTTTCTTTATTTATTTTATTTTTCGTCCGGAGTCTCATCCCGACTTATGGGGGAATCATAGTCTCCATCATTCTTTCCTCACTGGGACAATGCTCTAATAATGATGATCATCACACTTTTATTTTTCTTACAACTCAACAATTACAACTCGATACTTAGAACAAAATATGACTCTATGTGAATGCATCCGGCTGTGTACCGGGATATGCAATATGACAATGATGGAGTGTGTCATGATAAACGGAACGGTGGAAAGTTGCATGGCAATATATCTCGGAATGGCTATGGAAATGCCATAATAGGTAGGTATGGTGGCTGTTTTGAGGAAGGTATATGGTAGGTGTATGATACCGGCGAAAGGTGCGTGTATTAGAGAGGCTAGCAAAGGTGGAAGGGTGAGAGTGCATATGATCCATGGACTCAACATTAGTCATAAAGAACTCATATACTTATTGCAAAAATCTAGAAGTTATCAATGCAAATTATTACGTGCATGCTCCTAGGGGGATAGATTGGTAGGAAAAGACCATCGCTCGTCCCCGACCGCCACTCATAAGGAAGACAATTAATAAATAAATCATGCTCCGACTTCATCACATAACGGTTCACCATACGTGCATGCTACGGGAATCACAAACTTTGACACAAGTATTCTTTAAATTCACAACTACTCAACTAGCATGACTTTTAATATTATCACCTCCATATCTCAAAACAATTATCATGGTTCAATCTTTTATTAGTATTCAACACACTCAAAAGAAAGTTTCACAAATCTTGAATACCAAGCATATTATTATTAAGCAAATTACCATGCTATTAAGAGACTCTCAAAATAATTTAAGTGAAGCATGAGAGATCAATAGTTTCTTTAAAACAAATCCACCACCGTGCTCTAAAATATCTAAGTGAAGCACATAGAGCAAAATTATAACACTCAAAAGATATAAGTGAAGCACATAGAGCAAAAAACTACTTAGCTCAAAAGATATAAGTGAAGCACATAGAGTATTCTATCAAATTTTAATTCATGTATGGCTCTCTCAAAAGGTTTGTACAGCAAGGATGACTGTGGCATACTAAGACACAAATAATACAAGACGCTCCAAGCAAAACACATATCATGTTGGTGAATAAAAATATAGCTCCAAGTAAATTACCGATGGAAGTGGACGAAAGAGGGGATGCCTTCCGGGGCATCCCCATGCTTTGACTTTTTGGTGTCCTTGGATTATCTTGGGGGTGCCATGGGCATCCACAAGCTTAGTCTCTTGCCACTCCTTGTTCCATGATCCATCAAAATAATTCACCCAAAACTTGAAAACTTCACAACATAAAACTCAAAATAGAAAACTCATGAGCTCCGTTAGCGAAAGAAAACAAAAGACCACTTCAAGGTACTGTAATGAACTCATTCTTTATTTATATTGGTGTTAAACCTACTGTATTCCAACTTCTCTATGGATTATAAACTATTTTACTAACCATAGATTCATCAAAATAAGCAAACAACACACGAAAAACAGAATCTGTCAAAAACAGAACAGTCTGTAGTAATCTGTAGCTAGCGCAAGATCTGGAACCCCAAAAATTCTAAAATAAATTTCTGGACGTGAGGAATTTATCTATTAATCATATTCAAAAATAATTAACCAAATAGCACTCTTCAAATAAAAATGACAGCAGTTCTCGCGAGCACTAAAGTTTCTGTTTTTTACAGCAAGTTCAACAAGACTTTCCCCAAGTCTTCCCAACGGTTCTACTTGGCACAAACACTAATTAAACACCAAAAACACAACCAAAACAGAGGATAAATAATTTATTTATTCCTAAGCAGAATAAAAAGCAAGGAATAAAAATAAAATTGGGTTGCCTCCCAACAAGCGCTATCGTTTAACGCCCCTAGCTAGGCATAAAAGCGAGGATAGATCTAGGTATTGCCATCTTTGGTAGGCAATCCATAAGTGTATCTCATGATAGTTTCATATGGCAATTTTATTTTCTTTCTAGGAAAGTGTTCCATGCCCTTTTTTTAATGGAAATTGAAATCTAATATTCCCTTCCTTCATATCAATAATCGCACCAACCGTTCTAAGGAAAGGTCTACCAAGAATATTAGGGCAAGAAGGATTGCAATCTATATCAAGAACAACGAAATCTACGGGCACATAATTTCTATTTGCAATAATAAGAACGTCATTAATCCTTCCCATAGGTTTCTTAATAGTGGAATCCGCAAGATGCAAGTTTAGAGAGCAATCATCAAAATCGCGGAAATCTAGTAAATCACACAAAGTCTTGGGAATAGTAGAGACACTAGCACCCAAATCACACAAAGCATAAAACTCATGATCTTTAATTTTAATTTTAATAGTTGGTTCCCACTCATCATAGAGTTTTCTAGGGATAGAAACTTTCAACTCAAGTTTTTCTTCATAAGATTGCATCAAGGCATCAACAATATGTTCGGTGAAGGCTTTATTTTGACTATAAGCATGTGAAGAATTTAGCACGGATTGCAAAAAGGAAATACAATCAATTAAAGAGCAGCTTTCATAATTAAATTCCTTGAAATCCAATATAGTGGGTTTAGCAACATCTAGATTTTTATTTCTTTCAATCCCACTTTCATCAATTTCATCATTAAGATCTAAATACTCCGAATTTTTAGAACGCCTTCTAGGTAAAGGAAGATCATATTCAGTTTCATCAAGATTCATATTGCAAAATAAAGATTTAATAGGAGACACATAAATAACTTTTAGATCTTCATCTTGATTTTCATAGGAATTGGAAGAACACGCTTTAATAAAGGCATCTTTGGAAGCACGCATCCTAGCGGTTCTTTCCTTGCACTCATCAAGGGAAATTCTCATGGCTTTGAGAGACTCATTGATATCATGCTTAGGGGGAATAAATCTAAGCTTTAAAGAATCAACCTCAAGAGAAATTCTATCAACGTTTCTAGCCAAATCATCGACTTTAAGCAATTTCTCTTCAAGCAAAGCATTAAAATTCTTTTGTGAATTCATAAACTCTTTAACACTATTCTCAAATTCAGAGGGCATCTTATTATAATTTCCGTAAGAGTTGTTGTAGGAATTCCCATAATTATTAGAAGGATTACTAGGATATGGCCTAGGATTAAAATTCCCTCTATAAGTGTTGTTACCAAAATTATTCCTACCAACAAAATTCACATCCATAGATTCATTGTTATTCTCAATCAAAGTAGACAAAGGCATATCATTAGGATCAGAAGAAACACTCTTAGTAGCAAATAATTTCAAAAGTTCATCCATCTTTCCACTCAAAACATTGATTTCTTCTATCGCATGCACTTTTTTATTAGAAGATCTTTCAGTATGCCATTGAGAATAATTAACCATAATATTATCTAGGAGTTTAGTAGCATCTCCTAAAGTGATTTCCATAAAAGTGCCTCCCGCGGCCGAATCTAAAAGATTTCTAGAAGCAAAATTCAATCCAGCATAAAATTTTTGTATAATCATCCACAAATTCAAACCATGAGTAGGGCAATTACGTATCATTAATTTCATTCTTTCCCAAGCTTGTGCAACATGTTCATGATCAAGTTGTTTAAAGTTCATAATATCATTTCTAAGAGAGATGATCTTAGCGGGAGGAAAATACTTAGAGATAAAAGCATCTTTGCACTTGTTCCAAGAATCAATACTATTCTTAGGCAAAGACGAAAACCAAGCTTTAGCACGATCTCTAAGCGAAAGAGGAAATAGCTTCAATTTAACGACATCATTATTGACATCTCTTTTCTTTTGCATATCACATAAGTCAACTAAGCTATTCAGATGAGTAGCGGCATCTTCACTAGGAAGGCCGGCGAATTGATCTTTCATAACAAGATTCAACAAAGCAGTATTGATTTCACAAGATTCGGCATCGGTAACAGGAGCAATCGGAGTGCTAAGGAAATCATTATTGTTGGTATTGGTGAAGTCACACAATTTGGTAGTATCTTGAGCCATCGCGACAAACAAGCAATCTAACACACGGGCAAACAAAAAGCAACCGGGCAAAAAGAGGCAAATAGAGAGGGAGGATAGAGAGAGAGAGGGCGAATAAAACGACAAGGGTGTAGTGGGGGAAAGGAAAACGAGAGGCAAATGACAAATAATGTAATGCGAGAGACAGGGATTGTGATGGGTACTTGGTATGTTGACTCTTGCGTAGACTCTCCGGCAACGGCGCCAGAAATCCTTCTTGCTACGTCTTGAGCTTGCGTTGGTTTTCCCCGAAGAGGAAGGGATGATGCAGCAGAGTAGCGTAAGTATTTCCCTCAGTTTTTGAGAACCAAGGTATCAATCCAGTAGGAGGCCATGCTCAAGTCCCTCGTACATGCACAAAACGATAGCTACTCGCAACCAACGCGATTAGGGGTTGTCAATCCCTTCACGGTCACTTACGAGAGTGAGATCTGATAGATATAATATTTTTGGTATTTTTGGTATAAAGATGCAAAGTAAAAAGTAAAAGGCAAAGCAAGATTAAAGTGATGGAGATTGATATGATGTGAATAGACCCAGGGGCCATAGGTTTCACTAGTGGCTTCTCTCAAGAGCATAAGTATTCTACGGTGGGTGAATAAATTATTGTTGAGCAATTGACAGAATTGAGCATAGTTATGAGAATATCTAGGCATGATCATGTATATAGGCATCACGTCCGTGACAAGTAGACCGAAACGATTCTGCATCTACTACTATTACTCCACTCATCGACCACTATCCAGCATGCATCTAGAGTATTAAGTTAAAAACAGAGTAACGACTTAAGCAAGATGACATGATGTAGAGCGATAAATTCATGCAATATGAAATAAACCCCATCTTGTTATCCTCGATGGCAACGATGCAATACGTGCCTTGCTGCCTCTTCTGTCACTGGGAAAGGACACCGCAAGATCGAACCCAAAGCTAAGAACTTCTCCCATGGCAAGAACTACCAATCTAGTCGGCCAAACCAAACGGATAATTCAAAGGGACTTGCAAAGATAACCAATCATACATAAAAGAATTCAGAGAAGATTCAAATAGTATTCATAGATAGACTTGATCATAAACCCACAATTCATCGGTCTCAACAAACACACCGCAAAAAGAAGATTACATCGAATAGATCTCCACAAGAGAGGGGGAGAACTTTGTATTGAGATTCAAAGAGAGAGAAGAAGCCATCTAGATACTAACTATGGACCCGAAGGTCTGAGGTAAACTACTCACACTTCATCGAAGGGGCTAGGATGATGTAGAAGCCCTCCGTGATGACGGCCCTCTTCCGGCGGAGCTCCGGAACAGGCCCCAAGATGGGATCTCGTGGATACAGAAAGTTGTGGCGGTGGAATTGGATTTTTGGCTCCTGTTCTGATCGTTTGGTGGTACGTAGGTATATATAGGAGGAAGGAGTACGTCGGTGGAGCACCGAGGGGCCCACGAGGCAGGGGGCGCGCCCTAGGGGGCACGCCCCCACCCTCGTGACCTCCTCTTTGACTCCTTGGAGTAGGGTCCAAGTCTCCTGGATCACGTTCGGTGAGAAAATCACATTCCCGAAGGTTTTATTCCGTTTGGACTCCGTTTGATATTCTGTTTCTCCGAAACACTGAAATAGGTAAAAAACAGCAATTCTGGGCTGGGCCTCCGGTTAATAGGTTAGTCCCAAAATAATATAAAAGTGGAAAATAAAGCCCAATATAGTCCAAAACAGTAGATAATATAGCATGGAGCAATCAAAAATTATAGACACATTGGAGACGTATCAGCAGTATGGCGCAACGATGACCTCACGGTCTTCCTGTGGTTTCGGGGGGTCGTCACCGACGAGCTGCTGGATGTCGTTGCCTCCCCGGAGAGCACCGCATTTGACATCTGGTCCCAACTACACCTGCTCTTCCGCGACAACCAAGCGGGGCGCGCCGTCATCCTCGGAGCGGAATTTCGCAACCTGGTCCAGGGGGACCTGTCCATCGTCGAGTACTGTCGGCGCCTCAAGTCCCTCGCCAACGAGCTCGGGGATGTCGGCGACCACATCACCTATCACGCCCTCACCCTCCAACTCTTCTGCAGGCTCTCCCGCAAGTTCCAGATCATGGCGACGCTCCTTCCGATGCAGACGCCGTTCCCCTCGTTCGTGCAGGCGTGCTCGCGACTGCTCATGGAGGAAATCGCGGCCAACGAGCGCGCTCGCCTCGACGGACGCCCCGAGGCCACTGCCACCGCCCTCACCATCTCTGACGGCGCACCCTCCTCCAACGACCGCGCTCCTTCGGGCTCCTCCGCCGACCGGGGCTCCACTGACCGGGCCACCAACGACAAGGGAAAAGGGAGCACTACCTCCCCCAATGGTGACCCAGGCTCCTGCGGCCATGGGCGTGGCCGCGGCCGTGGGCGTGGCCGCGGCTCCTCCTCGACCAGGCGCGGCGCTTCTCCACCAACCCCAGGCCCGCCGCTCTCTGGTTTCTTCGCACCATACGGCACCATGCTCCCGGGCCCGACTCCACCTCGTCCTGCATGGGCCGCACCGAATGATGCGGGTGTCCTCGGCCCGCGCCCGCCGCCGCCACACCAGGCCTATCCCGTGGCCGCCGCGCCGCCGATCGGAGGGCCCTCGTGGGAGCAATACAACCAGCTCTACACGGCCCTCCAGAACATGTCCATGCAGCACAACGCCGGCGGCGGCAGCCACGAGTGGTTCCTCGACACCGGAGCTTCTTCTCATGTGACTGGTATGACGCACGCTCTCTCTAAGCTTTCTTCCCCATCTTTGCATCAATCTTCTGGTATTGTTGTTGGAGATGGGTCTCTCTTTCCCGTTACTGTTGTTGGCTCTACTACCGTTTCCTCCTTCTCTCTTAACGACGTTCTAGTATCACCCACTATCATCAAAAACCTTATTTCCGTCCGTCGCTTTACCATTGATAATTCTTGCAGTATAGAATTTGATCCGTTCGGTTTTTCTGTGAAGACCTAGCCACCCGCAAGACAATCATGAGGTGCAATAGCCACGGCGACCTCTGCCCATTCTTCTCCAACACCAGCGTACAAGCTCTTCTCACTGTCGTCGGCGGTGACGTATGGCACCAGCGCTTGGGGCACCCGAGCAATAAAACTGTTTCCATGTTATCTAGTCATTTCCTTCCAAACTGTAATAAGGGTGTATCAAACACTTCCGTTTGTCCGGCATGTCAACTGGGCAAGCAGCCACGGCTGCCTTTTCCTCCTTCACATTCCTTTACTAGTGCCCCTTTTCAATTAATACATTGTGATTTGTGGACCTCTCCTATTAGTAGCTTTTCTGGTTTTAAATATTACTTAGTGATATTAGATGACTATTCGCACTACTCTTGGACGTTTCCCTTACGCCACAAATCCGACACCGTTGACGTGCTTCACCGCTTCCATACATACGTCCTTACCCAGTTCCACATCTCCATACAATGCATGCAGTGCGATAACGGGGGTGAATTCCTCACCACCTCCCTCCGCGATCTCTTCTCTCGCTATGGTGCATCCTTCCGTCTATCGTGCCCCCATACATCACCACAAAACGGCAAGGCCGAGCGCCTCATCCGCACCACCAACGACATTCTGCGCGTCCTTCTCATGCACGCCAATCTACCCCCCGCATTCTGGGTCGAGGCCCTCCACACTGCCACCTACATCCTAAACCGGTGATCATGTTCTTCCATTGCCTCCGAGACGCCCTATCATCGTCTCCTTGACAAACATCCTACCTACGATCACATGCGCGTGTTCGGGTGCTTATGTTTTCCTAACACTGTCGCAACCAGCCCACACAGACTCTCTCCTCGCTCCTCTCGGTGTGTTTTTCTTGGCTACCCCCTCGAGCATAAAGGGTATCGATGCTTGGACCTCTCTACGCGCAAAGTAATCATCTCTCGTCACGTTACCTTTGACGAACACGTCTTCCCATATTCTTCTGGCGACACACCATCTACAGCTCCGCGTCGCACATCCACAGAAAATCCCGGGCTCGAATCTTTCCCCAGATCCCGTACCGCACCTACCTCGTACCAGCTTCCTCCACTACCGGTGGCAGCCAATCGCTCAATCCCACCCGCTGGACCCGCGCCTTCCACTCCAATCCCGCCGCCCGCTCCGGGATCCCCTCCCGATTCCGCCCGCTCGCCGCGCGCGCTACCGGCCAACTCCCCCCGACCCCACGTGTCCCCCACGCGCTCCCCAATGCATGCCCGTATGCCACCACATGCACGTACGCCATCGCCCGCTCGCATGCCACCGCCTACCTCTGCGTCCCCGCGCCATGCAGAACACACGCCTCCCAATGCTAGCGGCTCCACGCCACCAACCTCCCATGCATACTCCACGGCTTGCACGTCTATAGTACCCACGCGACGCCGTTCTCCTGCCGCTCCGCACGTACCCGCGCTGCCTCCTCGTGCCATCGCAGTTACGCCTCCGGTTAACCTTCACCGCATGCGCACACGAGCTAAAACCGGGTTTGCTCAGCCAAAGGCTCTCACCACCTCCTCTCCACCCCCGATCGACCACCATCAGTCCCATCCCATCCTCCTTCCGGGTAGCTCTTCAAGACCCCAATTGGTACAACGCAATAAAGGAAGAATATGATGCACTGATGCGGAATAACACTTGGAGTTTAGTGTCGCATCCTACAGGTACCAACGTCATCACGGGCAAGTGGATCTTCCGCCACAAGTTCCACTCCGACAGCTCGCTTGCTCGCTACAAGGCGCGATGGGTGCTCCGTTGTTTCACTCAGCGCGCTGGAGTCGACTACGACGAGACTTTCAGCCCCGTCGTCAAGCCGGCGACCATACGCACGGTTCTCGGTCTCGCCACCGGGAAGGGCTGGCCCATCCACCAGCTCGACGTCAAGAACTTCTTTCTTCAGGGACATCTCGCGGAGACAGTCTACAGCGCCCAACCGTCCGGCTTCGTCGATGCTACATTACCCTCGCACGTCTGTCGGCTGAACCGTTCCCTCTACGGCCTCAAGCAGGCGCCGAGGGCATGGTTCTCGCGCTTCACCACGTACCTGCACTCCATCGGCTTCGTCGCCTCGCGGGCGGACTCGTCGATGTTTATTCTCCGTCGTGGCGGGGAACTCGCCCACCTCCTGTTGTACGTGGATGACATCATCCTCACCACCAGCACTGTCGCCATCCTCAACTCCGTCATCCAAGCACTCCATCGCGAGTTCGCGATGACTGACCTCGGCGCGCTCCACCACTTCCTCGGGATCAACGTCACCACTTCCCCGCGCGGCTTGTTCCTTTCTCAGGAGCAGTATGCGTTGGAGATCCTCGACCGTGACGGGATGCTCAACTGCAGGCCGCTCTCGACGCCCGTGGACACGCTCGCCAAGCTCTCCGCCGACTCCGAGCCTCTTTTCCACGAACCATCGCTCTATCGCAGCCTGGCCAGCACGCTGCAATATCTCACGTTGACACGCCCCGATCTCTCTTACGTCGTCCAGCAGTGCTGCTTATTCATGCATGCGCCGCGTGACTGCCACTTTCAGCTTGTCAGACGCATTCTTCGGTACCTGCGAGGGACGACGCACCTCGGGCTCCAGCTCCATCGGGACACCTCCACCGAGCTCATTGCCTACTCCGACGCCGACTGGGCAGGTTGCCCAGACACGCGCAAGTTGACCTCTGGCTTCTGCGTGTTTCTCGGCAGCAACCTTCTCACATGGTCGTCGAAGCGGCAGAGTACCATCTCCCAGTTCAGTGCCGAGGCCGAGTACCGCGTCGTGGCAAACGTTGTAGCCGAGACGGTGTGGCTACATCAACTACTCGGCGAACTTCATCAGCCTCCCGCGCGAGCTACGGTGGTCTACTGCGACAACGTCAGCGCCGTCTACATGTCCAGCAACCCAGTGCAGCACCAATGAACGAAGCACATTTAGATCGATCTCCACTTCGTTCGTGAACGCGTCATGCTAGGCGAGCTGCGTGTTCTTCACGTCCCCACGAGCTCCCAGTTTGCGGACATCTTCAGCAAGGGGCTGCCGACACGCATCTTCAACTATTTTCGGTCCAGCCTCAACGTCCGCGAACCCCATGTTTCCGCTGCCGGGGGGGGGGGGGGGGGGGGGTGTTCGACTGCACGTCTACAACAGCTCCCAGGTGGCTAACCCACCTCGCCGAGTCTCCAGCTAGGCCAACTGCCCACGCTCTTCATGCGCCTATGTGCGCCCGCACGCCCTGCATGGCAGGGGTGCCGTTGTACACTCTCTCCCTCTCTCCATGTACTCCTGCTATATATGCCCATCATGGCCAATGTAATCTGTGTGTGAGAGTAATACAACTTAGCTGTCACACCTTTAGTCACTCATTTGGTGTCTCCGCAGTGAATGTTGTATTGCGTGTTCATACTGCTCTGCCACCGCTCTCGCTCTCGCCCTCTTCCTCACACAGTAGATCCGCCGCCACGGCCGGTGCCGCCTGCGTGGCGTGACCATGCCATTGGTGAATGACCGAGGTTCATCCTCTGATGATTCGACGAGTAGAATGGTGTTGCTATGGCTTTTCAAAAATTGGGGATTTGCCGTTTCCCTATATTGAATCGATTTGGTTGATGTTTAGATGTTGTACACGATTTCGTACAGGGATTGAAGTGGACTAGCAACGGATGTGTCAGCGATGCCTCCATAAGCTCCCATGCGAAAAGAAGTTGGCTGATACCGGGACGAAAGGTCTTAGGTGTGCAGGCCATATGAGTTCTTTTCACCAGTGTGTTATCATGCCATGTGTGTAACCTGGACATGTGTAATCAACTTGGGCATGTGTAATCAAGACATGTGCATGCACTTGACCAATCGTATAAAATAAGTGCATCTTTGTCTGTTGATGATGCTTTAAGCTTGATTACCAAAATAGCTCATTACTAAATTCAAGTACTTCAGTTGACTCATGATATAAACTTATGTTGATCAACTCCCAAGTCATGTATATATGAACGTGTGTAAGCACCTGCGGAAGTTGCTTTTGTGCATCAGCAAACATTGAGAGAAAAAAACTTTGAAGGTACTACATGTGCATTTAGCTGATCACGAGGTGTTGTGGAGAGTTTTCACCGAGAGAGATTCATGTACGAGAAGCTGCATGTATATAAAAACATAATGTAATTACACATAGTCAATTTTCGCTACAACTGACCCAGGAAGAAGCTTCTCTACTGATGCTAATCAACAACATAATGATCCCGTTCAAAATAATAAAATAAATAAGACAACAACTCGACCCTGGACTTTTGGTCCGAGAAAACGTGATCCTAGACTTGTACTCGGAAGCTAGAGCTGCAGATGGCAATGTCATGTGGCAACCGAGCTATCGGTGTCCTTGCTCGATGAGCACTGATGCCGCGGTGCACTGGCCTCACCTGAAAATGGAAGAAAAGGAATGTCATAATTAAGTATAGTCATAATCAAAGTGGTGTTCATCCAAGAACTCAACAACTCACCGAATGTATCCCGGGGTGGAGCTATGCTCGGCAACTCACCAAGTATATCCTGTGGTATAGCGATACAAGCCAAGGGGGCACCGCCCCCCTATCCTAGAAAATCATCTTTTTCGACAAAGCCTAGAAAGTCATCTGGAGGGCTCAGATGGAAGAAATAGTGTTTTGCCCCTCAAATCTTCAGATTTTAAATTTTGATTTCCAGTAAGTATGTCTCTAACCCTGCAAAGCTGGATGTGAGTGGCGTTGCAAATAGGGCACAACATGTTCATGGTGAGCCACCGCTTGATGCACTGTTGATGGAAAATGTGGTTGCAATCAAGCTTTCCTGGTGCCCCCTAAACGGCATGTTAGTGTACCGACGGTGAGGGGTGGGAGTGTTCCTGATAGGTATCTGTTTCTTTTGTTTAAGGATTGGTGACTTGACACTTATTCCCTCTCTAATGTCGCTTTCTTCGGTGTGGGTGATGACTGTCTCGACCAGGAGATGCTCGTGTCGAGTGATAGCAGGTGGAATTGAATCAGCTTCCTCTTCCACTGATGGATGCAATGGAAAACCATCATGACCAGAGGCCTCGCAACGGAAATGGTCATGAAGATGAAGGGCAATGATCTTGCTAGAGTGGACCGGCCTACTAGATCTGTCGGCTGACTTGTCGATGGGCACTCTTCAGTGGAAGTTGTTGGCTCGCGTATGACTCATATTGCATACACAACTGATAGTTAAAAAGGAGCGGTGATTCCATTATATAGCAGCAAGGGAGGGCCAAAGCCATAGTGTGATGTTGCCATTGGTCACAGGAGATGGTAGTAAGGGGTTGAGAGAACGAATGTGGTGTTGGCATTTGGGAAATGACCCGTTGGGGGAAGAGAAGATGGAAGGTGCTAACTATTCTCTTTGATTACAATGGTTCTCACATAATTAAGGATACACAGGGCCAATTCGCTCTCGAGGTAAAAGAAGAAGATAGAGAAGCCAATCCAAAAAAAATCCCATATGTCTCATGTTGTTGATACGAGAACAAGTGTCAACTAAGGGGTATCCTTGGTAACATTGTCATAAGTAAAGTTAAAATGGTGATGGTGCCATGTACCAGGGGTACACCGGCAGACCGAAAGTCAGCCCACCGGGCCGGAAGTTGGCCCACTTGGGGCGTTGTCTACTTGGAGTACTAAAGTGACACACTGATGTTTTCTAAAAAGGTTAGTCATCTTGATGGAGCATGACCTAATCCTATGTTAGGAAGGAGTCAACGTGGGTTTGGTCACATGTCTGAATTGTTTGCGACTACCTTGGTACCCTCTCCCATGATCCCTAATCAACATCGGTCCCAGTCGTCTGCGACTCCTTGGACTCACCTCAAGAGATCCTGGTCTTCCGTTCAAAACTGAGGGTGGAATGATTTACGTGCTCATGAGCGGTCTTATATTGGGAAGGGTGCATTGAAACATGACCCTGATTATTCATGGTGGTGGTAGGTAGGGGGGTAGGCTAGTAAAAAGTAGGTCCATGAGGCTAGTAAAAAGTAGGTCCATTAGTCCCTGCAAACTAATTTCTATATGGTTCCCAATGGTTGCTCTGCCCTCTACTAATGCATCTTCAGCTTTCTCATGGCATATCACATTGTGTGTGTGTTGATGACTGACAATTCGCCTTGAACTTTCCCATGGCATTTCATATTGTGTATGTTGACGGTTGGACGGCTTGTTCGTTTGTTTTCTTTGATGATGTTGCATTTAAGCAACAAGACATTGCTTTGCTTCTATTTTTCATGTCAAGCCCATCAGAATGAATCAACACCAGTCAACTTAAAATTTTCTAATATGCGGCAGCAATGCGCCGGCCAAAACACACCTGAGTACTGGCAGTACTTCATGCCCTATAATATAGGATACAGTCCGTTGGTTAATTTGTTAGTGGGAATAGTTGTCTCTCGCTAGAGTGGATTATCATATCGGTGGTACTGTGGTAGGGGATGTACTATCGATAACCATGCAGCAACATTGACTTTGTGAATAGGTGTTGCATGAGTCCGCAATCGTGTGATAGCATGTCAGAGTGTGTATGTGTGCTCAAATCTAAGTTGCACTTCATAGCTAAGAAATTGGATGTCAGTCACTTTTTCCATTTGTATAAAAAAGCCTCTCTTGGTCGCCTGTCAAAAATTAAACCTTTCCAGCTGAATAAGTGCATCCCAATAGTTCAAATCTAAGACTAAACCTTTAATCTAGTACTCCCTCCATCCCAAAATAAGTGTCGTGGTTTTAGTTTTATTTAGTTCAAATTTGAACTAAAACCACTAGAATTATTTTGGGAAGGATGGAATAGTTGAGAGTTTCCAGTGCTAAGTGTGCAATGCAGCAACGTAATTGCATGGAGAAAGCTGAAGAAGTTTGGGCAACAACTCTCTCCATTGCCGAGTGGGCAACGATTCTACATAAATGGTTGTGGGTTACCGTGAATTATGTGGTGTGAGGAAGGGTACTTTGTAACTTTTTGATGCAGATCGGTGTCTCTTGCCTAGCTATACGAACACACCCCATCTTGTCTGCCTAACATGAAATTCGAGGGCAACCATGATGGTGCGCTGTGCTGCAACAGTCAGCTGACTGACTGAATTGGTAACGCAATAGATGAGGTATCGAGGAACAAACTCGGGGCTACTTTAAACATGAATATAAATAACATGTGTTTACACTTAACATAGGAAAAATGAAACATAAATAACAGAGATGCATGATCCATTCAGTATTGTTACTGTGAGCGTATGGTCAACACCTTGTTGTTCGATTATCTGTTCCGGAAACAAGAAAAAAAATCTAGTGGTGAATTTCTAGTGCACACCACTACTGACTTTATTTGTTCAATTTCACAGTGAGAGAGACGCTCAACTGTGGCGGTGATTAGCATAAATTAAGAAAAAACTAGTAAAATGCACACGTTTACACCGGACGGCACCAATGGTAGATGCAAATTGAAGAGAAAAAGAAGAGACGAACCGAAACAAGAGAGAGAGACGCTCAACTGTGGCGGTGAAGAATTCACGAAAGAAAAGTTCTCGGCGTGAAGAAGAACAGCAGTTTGCTCAAACTTTGCAGGGCAAGGTCGAACTGGAAGCCATCACGGGAGCCGAAATGGAATAGAATAGGATGAGAATTTTCATCTGCAGGAAGGAGGAGATTGACCCGACTGAGCCTACCATTTCTTTCTCTTTATTTTCAGGAAACAGAATCGAGTCTCCCAATTATTTGGCAGAGTGTTAATCACTTGCCTCAAAATTAGAGAAATTATATAAACTAGTCGTCAACCCGTGCAAAAGCACGGGCTAGTGCATATAACACTTAGATTATTAAAAACTCACGAAGTAACATATAGTTCAAAAATAAAATTAATGCATCAAACGATACACCTGAAAGGCTGATGTATATTAATCAAATTGACTATTGTTGAGGCCCAATATTCGAATACCAGTTAATGCAAACAAATTGCTCTATTACGTAATTTTGGCTTCTTTGAAATTGACTATGAAATATTACATACAGTAAATTTAGTTAGATCTCAATAATGTAGTAGTATTTTACTGATGTCAATTTGTAACAGAGATGAGAACGGATTTCTTTTAATTCCCAGACCTTATCAGAATCTTATTGGAAGAACATGCTTCCACATGGGAGCAAACATTATGATGGCATGATGAGATGATTTAACTAACTGATGGTATTTAGTTTGACTCATGAATTGCCACATATGATGCCCTTTTGAGGTTACTATGGTACCAAATATGCAACCCCAGGCCACACAATTCAATTTGGCTTATGAATCGCAATGATGAACTTTTAGAGTTTGCTGTGAGATCCTAGGTGCATCCTATCCGCTGACACATCATGAACTTAATAATCATTGAACCCATCAGAAAATGAAGAAAGAAAAATTGTAAATAGTCATAATTACCTAGTATCAAGCATATTATTCGTATACTCTCTCAATGGCTTCTTCTACTCTCTCAATTCCAATCACACCTCTCTTGTCAATCATGTGCTGCTGTCAACTCCCATATGCAGCCTTGCGACCACGGCCATGCAGTCTGTATGGTGATCCAAAACATATATGCATCAAAATTGATGTTTGATTAAGCAAATCAAGTTTGTACTGATTCCAACAGGTTCATGTGTATGGACTAACATGGAACCAATTGAATGTACCTTTCTTTTATAAGATTGGAACTAACAGTACAAAAGACATTTAGAAAGATTGGTTCGTCAATTATGTTAATGATGGACATGAATATGCATCAACCTTTGTTGGTAGTCACCAACCCATTAACATGAATGAGTTAGGGGGCCAATTTTTTTCAGTCCGGACAAACAAATGCACCCAAATAATATTGAGAACATATCCTACTACCTAGCCATGGCAGCACTCGGAAAGAGTTCCAAATTTTGTTTTAAACAATAGCGAGACTTCAATCTACATGTTTTTGAGACAATATGTAACCATTATATGCAAAGGGCGCATGTTTGTACCTGCCATTTAGTGAAACTTGTGCATTTGTATACTGGGGTATATTTAATAAAATTTGCTGCTACATCTCCTGATAGTAGTGTTAGAGTTATATCTATATATCCATGTAGCCGCAAGTCTCGATCCGCCCGTGTGCCCAGCTGGTCTCTTCTGCTGCTCTGTCTTGCGTTACGTGGTGCAGCTGCTGCTTCCTGCCGCTACGTGGTGCTGCTGCTCCTGATCTGGTCCACTGCGTGGTGCAGCTGCTACTCCTATTCTGATCAGCTGCTTTGACTGGTTGGCAGCCTGACAGGCTTAAAAAAAGTCACTTTGTTCGAGCAGATGTGCGGGCATTGCTGCCGGTTGCCTTTTGACGGCGTCCCTTATACTGACCCCGTCTCGCACATGCACCGTCTCTCGGTGCTTGGTGCTCGTCCAACCGTGATGTCATGTTCTTTGTCGTCTTCCGCGCACGGTGATTGTCGCTCTACACCGACTCCTCTCGCGACTTTCACCCGCTCTGTTGGTGCAGATGACTCCATCGACCACGCCTCGCACACGCGCCTTCCCTTGGCTCTTGGGGCTTGTCTGCATGCGCCCTCGTCTCCACCTTCGGGCTCTACAGATGATACTAGTCTTGCTACACCGCCTCCTCTAGCGGTTTCCACAGATGGTGGTGGGCGCTAGTTTTTCGGTGATCCTGCGCCAACTACTTCGGCTATGTACTTCACCGAGCAGGAGATTGTCCGACTTCGTGGATTCTTGATACTAGAGCATCTTTTCATATGACTCATGATTCGTCCACCCTGTCCTCTACTCGACCTCTCGATTCTCCTGTTCATGTTCTTACTGCTGATGGTACCTCTCTCCCGGTTACTGGCCGGGGCATTCTTAGCACTTCATCTTTTCATGTTCCTGATGTTGCTCATGTTCCCCGACTAACCATGCAGCTCATGTCTGGTGGCCAGATTGTTGACTCTGGTTGTCGTGTCATTCTCGACTTTGACTCTTGTTCCGTTCTGGACCGTCATACCGATGCTCTCCTTGGTGCTGGCCCCCGGCGCCGTGACTCTCAGGGTCTCTGGGAGCTTGACTGGCTTCACCTACCCTCCGCTGCTACCACCGCCAGTCTCTCCGCCTCTATTGCCTTGTCTACCAGCTCTTTTTAGCAGTGGCATCATCGCCTTGGTCATTTGTGTGGCTCTCGTCTCTCCTCTTTAGTTCGACGCGGTCTTCTTGGATCCGTCTCCGGCGGTTTGTCTTTAGACTGTCAAGGTTGTCGTCTCGGTAAACAGATCCAGTTACCTTATCCTCATAGCGAGACCGTGTCTCAGCGTCCTTTCGACCTTGTTCACTCTGATGTTTGGGGTCCAGCTCCCTTTGCCTCGAAGGGAGGTCATCGCTACTATATTATCTTTATAGATGATTTCTCTCGACACACATGGATATATTTTATGTCTTCTCGTAGTGAGGTCTTATCTATCTATAAGCGTTTTGCTGCCATCGTTCACACTCAGTTTTCTACGCCTATTCGTGTGTTCCGTGCTGACTCTGCTGGAGAGTATATCTCCAAGATGTTGCGTGGATTTCTTGCCGAGCAGGGTACTCTTGCTCAGTTCTCTTGTCCTGGTGCTCATGCTCAGAATGGCGTGGCTGAGCGCAAGCATCGTCACCTTCTTGAGAAGGCTCGTGCGTTGATGATCGCCGCCTCTCTTCCGCCTCACTTTTGGGCTGCGGCTGTCTCCACTTCCACCCATCTCATCAACCTTCAGCCGTCCACTGCTTTGTAGGGCGGTGTTCCTTTCGAGCGTCTCTTTGATCGTTCTCCTGATTACTCAACGCTTCGTTTGTTTGGTTGTGTTTGCTATGTTCTTCTTGCCCCTTGTGAACGCACCAAACTGACCACTCAGTCTGTTGAGTGTGTCTTCTTAGGATATAGTGACGAGCATAAGGGCTATCGTTGTTGGGATCCTATCGGTCGTCGGATGCGTATTTCTCGGGATGTAACTTTTGATGAGTCTCGTCCTTTCTAACCGCGTCCATCTTCCTCAACCTTTTCAGTGGAGGATATCTCTTTCCTCACTTTTCCTGACACGCCTCCCTCTGTGCCCAGTATTCCTATTCCTCGTCCTGCTGGTGCAGATCCGACGCCATCCTCTCCTACAGATTCTTCCCCTCCCTCATCGCATGACTCTCCACCTTCATCACCGACACATTTCCCAACTCCACCTTCATCACCGATACCTTCCCCTTCTCCACCTTCATCATCGCTACATTCCCCGTCTTCACCTCCAGTGATTCTACCTCTTCCCTCCTTTCCTTTTCATTATACTCGTCGTCCATGTGTTGTGGATAAATCCACTGACGTGCCATCTACTTCTGGTGCGTCGTCCTCCTCATCTCAGCCGACTTATGGTCTTCGGGTTCGGCCTCGCCCTCCCCCTGACCGCTATTCTCCTAGTCGATATGCTCTTTCGGCTGTACTTGAGCCTACGTCTTATCACGATGCTGTTGTTCATCCTGAATGGCAGTTTGCGATGGCAGAGGAGCTTGCTGCTCTTGAGCGCACTGGCACGTGGGATCTTGTTTCTCTTCCTCCCGGTGTTCGTCCCATCACCTGTAAGTGGGTCTACAAGGTTAAGACTCGCTCGGATGGTTCTCTTGAGCGTTACAAAGCTCGTCTTGTGGCTCGTCTTACGATGAGACATTTGCTCCTGTGGCCCATATGACCACTATCCACACACTTCTCGCCGTGGCCTCTATTCGCCATTGGTCTGTTTCTCAGCTTGATGTTAAGAATGCCTTTCTTAATGGTGAGCTGCGTGAGGAGGTATACATGCAGCCCCCACCTGGGTATTCTGTTCCTGATGGCATGGTCTGTCGTCTTCGTCGCTCTCTCTATGGCCTTAAGCAAGCCCCTCGCGCCTGGTTTGAGCGTTTTGCCTCTGTGGTGACTGGCGCTGGTTTTTCGGCGAGTGATCATGATCCAGCGTTATTTGTCCACATTTCTGCTCGTGGTCGGACTCTTCTTCTTCTTTATGTTGATGACATGATCATCACTGGCGATGACCCTGAGTACATTGCCTTTGTGAAGGCCCGTCTTAGTGAGCAGTTTCTGATGTCTGATCTTGGCCCTCTTTGCTACTTTCTTGGGATCGAAGTCTCTTCTACCTCTGATGGCTTTTTTGTTTCCCAGGAAAAGTATATCCAGGATCTTTTTGCTCGTGCTGCTCTCACTGATGAGCGCACTGTTGAGACTCCCATGGAGCTCAATGTTCACCTCCGTGATACTAATGGTGACCCCTTGTCTGATCCGGCGCGTTATCGTCATCTTGTTGGGAGTCTTGTCTATCTAGCTGTCACTCGACCGGATATATCTTATCCAGTCCATATTCTGAGTCAGTTTGTCTCTGCTCCCACTTCGGTTCACTACAGTCACCTCCTTCGTGTTCTTCGATATCTTCGAGGCACGATCTCTCACCGTCTGTTGTTTCCTCGCTCCGGTTCAATACAGCTTCAGGCCTATTCGGATGCTACGTGGGCTAGTGATCCCTCGGATCGCCGTTCACTTTCTGCTTACTGTGTTTTTCTTGGTGGTTCTCTCATTGCCTGGAAGACGAAGAAACAGACTGCAGTTTCCCGTTCGAGTGCAGAGGCTGAGTTGCGAGCTATGGCTCTTTTGACGGCAGAGGTGACTTGGTTACGGTGGTTGCTTCAGGATTTTGGTGTTTTTGTCACTACACCTACTCTTCTACTGTCCAACAGTACATGTGCTATTAGCATTGCGCGCGACCCTGTGAAGCATGAGCTCACCAAGCATATTGGTGTTGATGCTTTTTATGTGCGCGCTGGTGTGCAGGATCGGGTTATTGCTCTTCAGTATGTGCCTTCCGAGTTACAGTTGGCGGATTTCTTTACGAAGGCCCAAACTAGAGCACAGCATGGCTTCTATCTCTCCAAACTCAGTGTTGTTTATCCACCATGAGTTTGAGGGGGGGGGGGGGTGTTAGAGTTATATCTATATATCCATGTAGCCTTTTCCTTTTGTCTTTACCCCATTGTATAAGGGGTTTTCTGTATATTACCTGCACCTGTACATGTATATATACTGGCCTATGGCCCCATGGGAATACAAGTTGCATATTCCTAACAAGTAGGAGATGGTTTTTCTACACGTTTAAATATGTTAAAAATACACCCTTTTGTAATCTGAATGAATAAGAGTGCGGATTTTTTTATCCCATCCCCACTATCTACTCTTAGATCATGCTTTGAGATTAATTTATATTTTTTGTTTATACACCATACAACATTGTAATCAGGCACCCAGATGAACAAATTCTTGTTTAACTTGTACACACACATGATTATTGATTATCTCACCATAACTACACACATGCGAAGTCATATCTGATTGCTTCAAAAATAATTATTACATTGAGTCATAGCTATTGGCATGTGGATTAGTTCATAACCAAATGAAACAGTTTTTTTATCATAAACATGGACTAAGTCCTTCATTGTGGGACAGCTATTGGCATGTGGATAAGTTCATAACCAAAGGAAACAAGGGCCTTGGCAGTACTTCAGACACGCAACCAACACACCAAGGTTAATTCTCCAAACATAGCAGCACTACCAATCAGACAAAAAACTGTGCGAATTAAGTGTCGTAATACATGCAACTATATGCAAGTGAACACATCTATACAAAGAGTATGTGCAACTTCGGAGTTATGACCAAATTTCACACCGAGTGGAACAAGCTGGGGGAGAGTGCACCTTCAATTCGTTTCGATATTTAAAATGCTAAACCCTTGACGCAAAAGAAGGACAGCAGCAAGCCAGAGGCCTTAGCAATACCCCCAACACGAGGGCGCTTTTCTTCAATCATAGCAGCACTGAAGTAACAATCAGACATGAATTTGTGCTTATTAAGTGACATAATGCACGCAGCTACGCAGGTATGCCTGACTAAAACATGTTGACACAGAAAGCAGGAGAAACAAGGTGCTATAAGCAAACAGGAGTAGAGTTTAGACAAAATTGCATTCTGAACAACAAAGATCAAAGTACCAGCCTTGAAATGAGAAATACTGAATAACCATTCCAACAACTAAAAATGCAATGATTGACATCTAAGGAAATGCCAGAGTGTATCACTGTCAGACAGAAGCGTTCTCAAACAATACGAGCAAGACCAATTCTAAGTAAAATTTATCTTGCTCCAGGAGAGTCCATCTTTCAACTCACTTCTACCGGAAGAAAATGTACACACAACCATAGCACCGGTTCTTCCGTCAACCTTAGCAGCAATCCAGTAACTATGAGACACATAACTATGCTAATTAAGTGTCATAATACACACATGCATCATGTATGCAAATATGCCTAAAAACATGCTCACAAAAAGCAAGCACAACTTAATACTTATAACCAAATTGCACAGTGAGAAACAGACGTCAAACTAACAGCGCACGGATGAGCCACGTGATAACAATTCTTGCATCTCAACCAAAGATAGCCGTAACAAAATTACAGTAAATTTGGGTGCCAGGGAGGCACAATAATGAATTTATAACACATAGAACAATACTGCATAGTTTAGAAAGTTACGTAGATGTTCAAGACATTACAATAAGCATGAATAGCGTAGCTGCAAAATGACATGTTCTACTAGTAGTACTAATAAGTAAGAAGAGCTAAGAGAAAATACATGCCGTGATTCCATGGGCAAAGCAAACTGGTCAATCCGACACTTGAAGACTCATGTTTCGGCCTCATAGTCCTGCACTAGCCAGATATCAAAAGTTGTTGCCGGATACTGCTGAACCGGTTTGCTGCACACAGCCAGTGTCCCATTCATGTCGAACAACTCAGCAAAGCAGCGCACCTGGGAAGGACCACGCATCCACTGGAATGACTCGGTACCTGTGTCAAATACAAGAATACGTCTAGGGCACGTAATGTGAAAATCAAACCAATAACAATTCCAGTGCAGGTTGCCATGGTTGTGGAACGTCGGACAACACAGTCTACCGGCTAACAAACCCGGACGGTCCAGTTTAGTCGACGACAGTATGACTTTGATGCTCCTCCATTCGTTATATCCCACTGTTAAGACATTCCCCATTTAACCTGTGGTGGTAGAGGCCACATATGAAATTATACAATCGAGGAATAGGCATGCGAGCAGCTTGCGGATGACCAGGCTGCACATGTAGAATTCAATGTATCACTCTTGCCATGTAGATTTTCAGCCTTGATTCGGGAAGAAATATTTAATATATGGACTAACACATGTATACTTGCACGTTGCCTTTGAAAAAAATATAATGAGACAAAGATGAGAGGATAAAATAGTAATAATTGAGGCTGCCACGTTGGCGCTTTTTGGTAAATTGGACAGACAACTACCAACATAATGCATTTCAGATCATATTGGATTGGAGTACCTTTTTTTGTTACCAAATTTAGTGTAGATGTGTATTTTCATAAATAGATGACCAATATAGGTGCATTTCGGACGTCCACACAGGGCCGGCCCTGGGGAGGGGCAGGGGGGCGGCCGCCCCGGGGCCCCAAAATCGAGGGGCCCCTAGCTCCCCCGGTATACATGCAGGCTATGGCCTATGGCCCAACGGAACGTTCGCACGCAGTGAGTCACGGAGGATGAGCCAGCGATCGATTCGTTCATTAGTACATGCACGTAGAAAAAGAAGGAAGTTCCGATTCTTTCCTTAGGTTAGTACGTGCACTCCGCAATAGAAGGAACTGATTGATCCCCTTCCGTTCCATCACGCACGCATTCATGCAGCGCTTTCCAATTTGCCAGCGGCCGCTGACGGTTGTCTCTTGCCTCTTGGCTAATTGCGACTGTGCGTATGGCGCTCCTTTTGCATTTTCCCCTAAATCAATTTTTCCTTTCTAATTCAGTCAGGTCGTCCGCCGATTTCATTTCCCCGGCGGCCAGCGCAACATCACTTTGCTCTCTGTCCATCAACAATTCGACCCTCTGGGTGAGCATAGAGGGTATAGGGGCACCCGGGTGCTGAAAATCCTGTGTACTAAAGTATATCTCATATCTTATATTTCATACCGCAGTTCCTACTTCCTAGTCTCCTAGATGAACAGCCGGCACATCGGACCGTTCGACAATTGTCAATTGATGTATTTTCTAATATTTATTTTCAACATTGTGTCTTATCATGCCGTTCGGGAGGAAGTGTCCATCTGGTAGTGATAAAAGGAGAAGGAAGAAAGTTGTGGATGACATGTACAATCACAGTGCGGAAATATGTATGGCGAAAGTGATTATCAAGAAGAAATCCTAGAAGCTGAGAAGGCTTTTCAAGTTAAATATTTCTCTTATTTTGTGGGGGAAGTTAAGTATTTCTTCTTTTGTTTTGTTGATATGGCGATCACTTCTTTGAAAGGTAGATTTAAAGAACTCATGGTGATTAAAGATATATATTCGGATTATATTTGCTCGGGCGGACCATGAAGTCGCATGATATTGAACTTGAAGAGTGATGCACAAAATTTCCAGAAACTTTCTCTCTTGATGGTTCATGAGATGTTGAGGTATGTGATCTTATTCTTGAATTGAAGACTATAAAATTAACTTTGCCAGATGGTGTAATGTGAGCTATGGAGATTTTTTAGCATGTCCAAGAAGTTGATTGTTACCCTAATATCTCCATTCCTTATCACATCTTATTTACTATGCTTGTGACTAGCTTCCAAAGTTGAAATTGCTGAAGAACTATTTGAGGTAAACAATGGTTCAGAGAGGTTAAATGATTCGGCAACAATTGATATGCATCAAGAAGAAATTATTGGATAATATTGACATCGACCCCATCATAATTGACTTTGCATCGAGGATTGTTAGAAGAAAATTTTAAGGTAATATGTATAAATTATTTGATATGCATACTAATTTTAGATGGATTTTAAGTGTTACCGATAAATATTTCATATATACGTATATTCATTTTTATTGTTATGGCAGACATGTTAAGGGCCCCGAGTTTTAGTCTCGCCCCGGGCTCCCAAAATCTCAGGACAGGCCCTGTGTCCACATCAAGAAGCTAGCAGCTAACTAGTTATGGTGTTCTTATAGTTAACTCTTTATATGCAATTCTTAAAGCTAATCAAGTAAAATATACTTTTATGAAATGTGGTGTCCCTATGTAACTCCAATAGGTAAGGTGTGTTTGCATCGCTATCATTCCAAAATATTATTTTAACTAGAGATAGCACAAAAGGAGCTGAATAGGGAGCGACAAATGTCTGTTACGTGTAGAAAAACGAATTTTTAGGTCATCTGTTTTTGTACCGTGTGGTGGCAAAGATTGACTGGTGTACAATAAAATGTGTTTCCTAATTGAATTTAAGGCACAAACACGGCTGAGTTATTTAGATGGGTGCTATGTTCGATGGTAGAAGTAGGAACTTTTAGCCATCAGGTCATTATGGAAAACCAGATATTGTATCCATTTTCAGGATAATTTTTTCTAGATTCCTCATTGATAACCTTCTCGGTCTGGAACTCATAAACCAAAGTACAGAAAAATGCAGCATCTACCGCCAAACAAATGTGCAGCAAGAGGTGTCTGAATTTACCACCTGATGGGAGACAGAAGCTGCTAGAATGAGTAACTTATAAGCTGTTTTTTTTTTTGCTTTAGACTTTCTATTTAGCTCTATGCAAAGAGCTGTTTCCCTAGTTGGTAAGTTCAAGCTGGTCTGTAGTTTGTTTGCTAATAGTTAAGTACGGTTGAGATCAGTTTTCATGCAAATGGAATTGGAGGTTTGCACCTATTGCGCACAATATTACTTAGTTTTGTAAGACCGATTGAAGCAATCCTATGCTCATGTGTGCAAAAAAAATGAATGTCTTGAATTTTTCTTTAAATAGGCGCACTTCCTTAGTTGAATGATCACATTTGCTGTAAGGTAATTTGCTTAAATTTTGGAAGCAGAGCTGCAGTTTGAGTGGATAAAAGCAATCCAGATGGCATAATAGTATAGCCAGTGAAGTTCACTAGGTTTTCCACATGGAAAGAAAGGTGACCATTCTTATCTTAAATCTGCCAAAGTGACTAAGTTATATGTCTTTCAGTTTGCATACCTTATCTCTTAGTGTTCGCTTCCACTAAGAAAACATAAAATATGGAAACAAACAACAGCAGTAGTACCCACAACACATGACCAGGGTACTAAGTTTAATTCTCCAATCACAACAGCACTGAAGTGACAGTCAGGCAAAAAACTGTGCTGAGTGAAACGTCGTAATACACATAGCTATATGCACACAAAGAGCAGGTCCAGCCTGGAGGGAGATCAAATCGCACACTGAAACTCAGAGATCAAACTAACAGCCAACGAGCACATAGCCATGTCTTAACCATGCCAAAACTAAGTATATATGGGAGGTAGGGAGGAACGGTAATAAGGAGTTTTAATACCATAGATTCATACACCATAGTCCAGAACAGTATGAAAAAGTTCAAGACATAATAACAACCACCAAGTGATGACATCGCAGGTGCTACAGCATCCATCCAAAATGACATATTCTACTGGTAGTTATGACAAGCGAGAAGAGCTAAGAACAAAAGACATGCTCTAAATATCAGGGCAAAGCAAACCAGGAGCCTTGAACATTCAGATGCGCCCTGTGGAGAACGGAGCCTCCTCGTCTTAACCTTGATGCATCTCATGGGACGGAATTGGAAGAATGCTCTCCTGGAGGCGGTAATGAGCAAGCCGCATACAATGTTGATTCTTACCAATTTTAACCAAACCTAAGAATTTGCCATCAACGTCACAGTGCAACACATGTTTGCCATTGAACCTGACCAGTAGCTCACGCTCATTTAACACAGCCATATCATTGAACGACTGCACCATTGAATGAATTGGTGTTCTCTTTTTCTTTTTGTAAGAAGTTAAATAAAGTTGACGTGATGCCTCCATCGTTGACAGTTCGATCCGATACTTGAAAGCCCAGATTTGTGCCTCGTAATCTTGCATCACCCAGACATCCATAGTGGAGAAACTAGCAGGAGTCGAGCCAGCCCAGAATGCAAGCGTCCCTTTCATATCAAACAGCATGCTATTAGGGCAATGCTGGCCAGGACTGCGCATCCACCGGAATGACTCGGCTTTTGTGTCAAACACAATAATGTCTGCACATCCTCCCATGATGTCACTGGAACCAGAAAGCCACCAGTGCAGGCTGCCACGGTGGTGGACTGGTGGTGAAAAGCCGGATGAAAAGTGCACCTCATTCATTATGCTATTTTCCACAGAAGGCAATGAGACCGTTGGAATTTTTACTATGATGCGCCTTGGCTTGTCAGATCCCACTGTGAGGACATATACGCTGGATTTAGACGAGTCATGTGACTGAGAGAACCAGAGCACCCTACATTCTGCAGTTGGATGGTGGCGGTAGAAACCAATCACGAAGTTGAATTGCCCTTGAGGCTGCGGTAGGATATCATACTTGCGGGTGACCGGGTTGCAGATGAAGAAATTGGGTTGCGTGTGATGGTAGATAATCAAGAAGCCATCGCAGGAGCCTTTGAGAGTGAAACTGAGATTCCTTCCCGGACCAAGGGCCAGAGCTCTTGACTGGAGGTACCACCACCGACGTCACCAAAGACGACATGACTGACAGCCCGCCCACGTGCATAGACAATGGGAACCAACGGCTGTCGGCAGTGGTGTTCGAGCATGAATTTGGGGGTGGATGTGGCACTGCGCCATGAAGTGTTGACAACTCGACAGCGGCCGACGTCTTTGGAGGGCAATCGGATGAGTATCATGTCCATAATCTCCCCTGGCAGGTCCTCAAGCATGGTTGCGCCTTTCTTGTCTGGCATCGTGCTCCGTCGAGTCCAGTCAACTGAAAAGACAAGCCGAGCTTTAGTGCAAGCTGAAAACCCGCCTCCACGATTAACTCCTTCGGACCAGTTCGAAATAAAAAGACAAGCAAGTAAAATACACAAGGAAGGCGAGACGAGCTTACCCTAGGAGACAGGCCGCCACGAGCAGGAAAGTCCAGTGGAGGCGCCGCCAAGCAAAATCGGCAGCGTCGGTGTGTTCCCTCGCCTGTAGACACAAGTACAAGTGAGATTTGAGCTCAATCTGCAGGAGAAAGTATCAGACAAAAGGTCAACTGAAAAGACCAGGCAAGCTTAGTGCCAAGAGGTAAGACGCGCCTCTATGGCTAACTCCTTCAGACCAGCTCCAATTAAAAAGACAAGTAAAATACACAAGGAAGGCGAGGCGAGTTTACCCTAAGAGACAGGCCGCCCAGGCGAGGCGAGACGAGTCTAGCGGCGGCGGCGACAAGCAATAACGGCAGCGTCAGTGTGCTCCGTCGCCTGTTGACACGAATACAAGGGAGATTTCAGCGCAATCTGCAGATGGCGCAGGGCAAGAGAAAACATCGGACAAGAGATAGGGACGGCGACCAGTTTGGGCGGCGAAGCTGCTGACCTTCGTCGTGGAGGAAGGCGGCGGAGAAGGTCGACGGAGGCGGGAAGTGACCGAGGGCGGCGGGTCAAACCCCAGAGGGGCCGTGCTCCCCCGCACCCTGTCACGGAGGGGAGCTCGACCAGGAGACCATTGCGCGAGGTGTGGACAGCGCAGCGACCTCGATCTGGAATCCACGGGACAGGACGGCCGCGGGGAGAGGAGTGAGGAAAAATTAGGTCTTCCAAGGGAGAGGGACGGGGAATTTTCTTAGAGAGGGAGGATATTGACTCGGCCGAGTCCTTTTCTATTGTTTGAACGGCGGCTGGGTCTTTTTCTTTCTTTCTTTGCATTTGGACTATAATTTTTTGGGCTTATAAAATCAGGCTTTTCCCCTCCAGCAACCAACTTGAAACACCCCTCTCTCTCCCATTCCGAGCATGTCGTCTTCCCCACCCGTATATAATTTTTTCAGACTTCAATCACGTTCTCCAAGTGCAGCCTTCTCGAAGGTAAGAGGAATAACGATGAAGCTCCGAGGCCGAATAGACCCGGCGATGACATGGCTGGGAGGCAAGTCCAAGCCTTGTCAAGGGCAAGGGGGGAAGGAGGCTTTTCGCTCACCCCCGGTCGATTAGACGGAACACGAGCTCGAGACGGGGAATGCGGGGCAGGCAGTACCAAGGCGGGTAGTTTTTGACGAGGTTTGGATGTGGGGGGGGGGGGGGGGGGGGGTATAAAGTACATGCAGATTGAAGGTAAAAGACCAAGTGTCAGCCCTTGAATTTCAGTCCAACGGTCGCGATAGAAGTGGGGACATGGACTAACACCTAATTTTATTCCAGACGATTGATGCACAATTGCTCCTTATTCATGTGGCCTCGCCGCCCTGTCTTGCGCGTTGCTAGTCATCGGGCATCTCTTGACCATCGCTGACACCGATGGCGCACAATCTTCTACTTATGCTCCAACGCAAACTATCCTTACCCCAGCAATGTGCCCAAGACTATAAACTTCCAACCTTGTCTTCACCAGAAGTGGGTCTGCGTTGTCATTATTTCCGTCCCCGTCTCTTTATTAATGGCATGCGAATCATAGAGAATGACATAATACAAAAAATATGAAAAGAACGAACATATGCGATTTATTTTCCTTTTCAGCCGAGAGAATCTGCGAAGCATCTCTAGGTTTATGTATATGTATATCTATTTCATACGACCTTTAGGCCCCCACGTCGCCCACCCTCTCGGGTGACTCAGGAGGAACCCGGCCCTAGCCGCCAGGCCGCACATCCCCCCATCACCCCAGCCGCCGCTGAAGGAGGCCAGCATGCTAAGCCCGGGCGGCGGATGACGATGGCGGCAGATCTCCTCCCTCTCACCGCACAAGGAAGGTGCGGGGCATCCTAGCCATTGGCCCCACCCCGCCCCACCGCCTGGATCTAGGCCTCCATTGCACGGCGGTTCACTCCCAGCGATGGCGGTGTGGTGGTGTCCGATGGCGGCTGGAGGGCCGTGGAAGGCATGTTCTGCTGCATAGGGTGGATGCATACAGGTTGGTCCACGTCTAGATCCGACTGGATTTGTCTTTGGTGGCCGGCGTGTGGTGTGGGGAGAGGTGCTGGGGTCCGTGAAGACGCGGGAAACTCTAGGAAAAACCCTAGATCTCCTCAGTATCGAGCGATGATAGTTCTTCTGCGTCGTATTCCCTCTTGAGGGCGTCGTTTATGGAGTTAGCTCCGGCCGGAGGGACCAACAACGATGGCATACGTCTTTATGGTGAGGCTCCGCGTGGATCCAGTCAACGGCAAGATCGGGGTTACACATCTGCCAGTAAAAATTGATCCAACTACGATCATGGTAGACGATGGCGGCGTCTCCGACGTTGGTTCCTTGTCGAGGCATCATACTTGCAGGTTGTGTCACCATGCTCGGGTTATCCCGGGGGGAACCCTAGATCTGTGTCTCTTGGATCAGACGATGACGACACCTTTGGTGTCGTTCTTCCTCCTGGGGCCATCATTTTGGAGCAAGTGCTAGCTGGAGAGGGCAAGTGGTGGAGCGGTGTTGCATCTTCATCATCGAGGCAGCGGGCCTCAATGGTGTGGTGCAATGAGGTCTCGGTGTTGGACGCATATTGATGGGCGTGTGCCGGAGGATGGTGCTGTCTGACTGGGGGTCACTAGTAGAAAAAGTCCCGGTTCATAAGGGCCTTTAGTCCCGGTTCTGGAACCGGGACTAAAGGGTCGTTACTAAAGCCCCCCCCCCCTTTAGTCCCGGTTCTTATATGAACCGAGACTAAAGGCCCTCCACGTGGCCGTTGTGTGGAGGTCCACCTTTAGTCTTGGTTGGTGCCACCAACCGGTACTAAAGGAAATTTTATGATTTTTTTGAATTTTATAAAGTACATGCAGATTGAAGGTAAAAGACCAAGTGTCAGCCCTTGAATTTCAGTCCAACGGTCGCGATAGAAGTGGGGACATGGACTAACACCTAATTTTATTCCAGACGATTGATGCACAATTGCTCCTTATTCATGTGGCCTCGCCGCCCTGTCTTGCGCGTTGCTAGTCATCGGGCATCTCTTGACCATCGCTGACACCGATGGCGCACAATATTCTACTTATGCTCCAACGCAAACTATCCTTACCCCAGCAATGTGCCCAAGACTATAAACTTCCAACCTTGTCTTCACCAGAAGTGGGTCTGCGTTGTCATTATTTCCGTCCCCGTCTCTTTATTAATGGCATGCGAATCATAGAGAATGACATAATACAAAAAATATGAAAAGAACGAACATATGCGATTTATTTTCCTTTTCAGCCGAGAGAATCTGCGAAGCATCTCTAGGTTTATGTATATGTATATCTATTTCATACGACCTTTAGGCCCCCACGTCGCCCACCCTCTCGGGTGACTCAGGAGGAACCCGGCCCTAGCCGCCAGGCCGCACATCCCCCCATCACCCCAGCCGCCGCTGAAGGAGGCCAGCATGCTAAGCCCGGGCGGCGGATGACGATGGCGGCAGATCTCCTCCCTCTCACCGCACAAGGAAGGTGCGGGGCATCCTAGCCATTGGCCCCACCCCGCCCCACCGCCTGGATCTAGGCCTCCATTGCACGGCGGTTCACTCCCAGCGGTGGCGGTGTGGTGGTGTCCGATGGCGGCTGGAGGGCCGTGGAAGGCATGTTCTGCTGCATAGGGTGGATGCATACAGGTTGGTCCACGTCTAGATCCGACTGGATTTGTCTTTGGTGGCCGGCGTGTGGTGTGGGGAGAGGTGCTGGGGTCCGTGAAGACGCGGGAAACTCTAGGAAAAACCCTAGATCTCCTCAGTATCGAGCGATGATAGTTCTTCTGCGTCGTATTCCCTCTTGAGGGCGTCGTTTATGGAGTTAGCTCCGGCCGGAGGGACCAACAACGATGGCATACGTCTTTATGGTGAGGCTCCGCGTGGATCCAGTCAACGGCAAGATCGGGGTTACACATCTGCCAGTAAAAATTGATCCAACTACGATCATGGTAGACGATGGCGGCGTCTCCGACGTTGGTTCCTTGTCGAGGCATCATACTTGCAGGTTGTGTCACCATGCTCGGGTTATCCCGGGGGGAACCCTAGATCTGTGTCTCTTGGATCAGACGATGACGACACCTTTGGTGTCGTTCTTCCTCCTGGGGCCATCATTTTGGAGCAAGTGCTAGCTGGAGAGGGCAAGTGGTGGAGCGGTGTTGCATCTTCATCATCGAGGCAGCGGGCCTCAATGGTGTGGTGCAATGAGGTCTCGGTGTTGGACGCATATTGATGGGCGTGTGCCGGAGGATGGTGCTGTCTGACTGGGGGTCACTAGTAGAAAAAGTCCCGGTTCATAAGGGCCTTTAGTCCCGGTTCTGGAACCGGGACTAAAGGGTCGTTACTAAAGCCCCCCCCCCTTTAGTCCCGGTTCTTATATGAACCGAGACTAAAGGCCCTCCACGTGGCCGTTGTGTGGAGGTCCACCTTTAGTCTTGGTTGGTGCCACCAACCGGTACTAAAGGAAATTTTATGATTTTTTTGAATTTTTTTCCCGAATTTTCAAATTTCTTCATTGTTTTAACCTCTAATCTCTAATCAGCCCTCATCACTGCTCAATTTAACCTCTAATTTCTAATCACCCCTCATCATTCCAAATCATCTAACTTCCCGAACGGTCACCCATCCTCTCACTACCCCAGCTTGAGCACGCTTAACTTCTGGGTTCTATTCTCCCTCGTTTCCAAGTCTGCAATTGTTGTTTTTCTGACAATAGTAGGATATCAATCCTATTAACCCTCAGGAGTTTAGCTTGAGCATGTCACCCATTTCACTGTTTGAGTTTGAAACTATCATTCTAAAAAACAATAATTATTTAGTAATAGTAATATTTCTTGAATTAGTAGTTTGACCATTGTTTGACCACAGTTTGACCAGATTTGACCAAAATTCTAAAATATTGAAATAATTATTTAGTAACACTAGTATTCTTGAATAATTGTTTAGTAACACTAATACTTCTTGAATAAGTAGTTTGACCAGATTTAACGAAAATTCAAAAAAACTGAAATTTGAGCATAACTTTTTTTCCTTTTATAATTTGAGGATTCTAAAAATTTAAAAACAGGCCGTAGGCGGTCAAAACCGGATGTGGATTTTCGTGCTGAACATTTTGATATGTTATACGTTTTTTCTGACATCGTATGCAAAAGTTATAGCCGTTTTACATTTTCCCTACACTTTTTGCAAAACATGTCCAAATTTAAGTTTTTAAATTTTCCTAACTAGTAGATGTAGTAACATAACTACATCTCGAAGGATTTTAACTTTTGAAGTTTTTATCATTTTCTTTTGCTTTTTACAAAACTGAAAAGATGATACACGGGGGGGGGGGGGGGGGGGGGTAGGATTTGAAAACTGAAAAGGTCTAACCTTTAGTACCGGTTAGTGCCACGAACCGGTACTAATGCCTCAACCCCATTAGTACCGGTTCGTGGCACGAACCGGTACTAAAGTACTAATGGGCATCGCACCCTTTAGTCCCGGTTCGTGGCACCAACCGGGACTAAAGGTCCCATTTGAACCGGGAGTAATGCATGTACGGTGCCCTAGCCGCTCGAACCGGGACTAATGCTCACATTAGTCCCGGTTCGTAGTGCAAACGGTACTAATGCTCTTTTCTGGCCGAACCAAAGCCCCTTTTTCTACTAGTGGGTATCAACAACAGAAAGGCCTAACAAGGTCAATGCATTGTTCACTCCTTGAAATGGCACAACAGAAGATGGCAACAGCAGATTCTAAAGTGCACGCATGCAGTGCGCGCTGAGTTTCCGCTAACCGGTTGGTGCTCTCCCTGCTCGCAAGCAGGTGGCGTGGTCAGGCCAGCGGATTACATGGTGTGTGGTAGGGCTATGTCAGGGCCGGCCCAGGGTAGGGGCAAGAAGTGCGACGCCCTAGGGCCCCACCTGATGAGGGGCCCCAACCTGTGTGGTACGTATGCTATACAGCACATCGTTTTATTGTTCAGCCAATCGTTTCTTCAAGTAGAGTTCGGATTCCATCGATCTAACCAAGGGGCTAACGCCACAGCCGTTGTTTCTTCTCCCCGCGTCTGTCTTCTCGTTCTCCGTTCCGCTCCACTTCCGAAGCACCTAGCAATGATTATGACTGGTTCCGTTGATCACCCTTAAATTTTTCATCACTACTACTCGTACCTTATGGATTTCTCATTTTTTTCTGCAGCACGCTACCTATAAGTATGTCCCATCCTATGAGCAGCCGCAGGGGGTAGGCCAGACGAACCACATCAGTTATGTTTGCTTTGCAACTAGGATGGACACCGCCTCAAAAAGTTCTAGTAACTTTTGAGTCTGTTTTCCATTTAATCTTTGTACTCAATTATGTAATTTTAGCTCACTAGTTGGTCTTCTCTTTCTATACTGGTTTCTCAAACACGAAATTGAGGATGGAGCGAGGTTGAAGATGTTTGGAATTGGCTAGTTCAATTTCTACTTTTCTCCTCCAACGATTCAGCTGTCCCCGCTCCTTTCCTGTGGTATACGTATAACCTAAAAAGCTTTGTTGGTTGTTTGCTAAAATTTACTCCCTCCGTTTTTATTTACTCTGCATATTAGAGTTGATGAAGTCAAACTTCGTAAAGTTTGACCAAGTTTATAGAAACAATATAGACATTTATCATAATAAACCTATACGATGTGAAAGTACATTTAATAATAAATCTAATGTTGTTGATTTGTTATTGTATATCTTAATATTTTTGTATATAAACTTGGTCAAAGTTTGTAAAGCCTGACTTTGACCAAAGCTAATATGCGAACTAAATAAAAACGGAGGGAGTACCATGTCCCTGGTGTATTATGAGATCATATTTGCCAATGAATTCTTGGTACTGTTGTTTAGTTAGATGTTTGAAGTCTGATAAACTTTTGTGATATATATCAGTATGAATGAAATTATTGACTATGTCTTTCAAAAAGAAATGTCTTTCTTCATGGGGCCCACTTTTGAAGCTCGCCCCGGACCTCGGAAAAGTTAGGACCGGCCCTGGGCTATGTCAGTGCACATCATCAATTTTGTAAGTTTTTTTTTGAGAAGTAGGTGTGGCGGCTGTTTTTGCGAAAGGCTTTATTGAGTAATATAATAAAGATGGTTGTGTGCATCGTTCGATGCAGGCAGGGGTTTATCCTCCTTTTTGAAAAAAATGTATATGTATATCACATGAAATTCATTATAGTGGGCAAACTGAAAAACTCAAAGCAGCCGACAAATTTTGTGCTGATCTTAGAGGCAATCATTGAGCCTGAGGCTCGACAACTTCTGCATTGTGAATGCATCTGCTAAAGGCATTTTATTTGTGCAGCTTTCCATTAATTTTCATTTACAGACCACATAAAACTTTGGGCTCATGATTCCAAAAAAGCATTCAACATTTACACCTACGTACACCATAATGCTCGCACAAATAAGATAACTTATATTCTGCAAGAAAAAATAATATGAAAACAAGAGGCTAAAAGAGCAACCAATGAATGCTGCATTTGAGATCATATTATGCCACTTTACCAAGTTTAGTGCTTGTGGGCATTTTCAGAAACGGGTGACCAAAATAGACCACGGTTGTCTTTTACTCTCCATTGGCATCGGCATGCTAGAGTTTGCCCCCCTTTGCCTTACAATTGATCAACAAATCACTTGAATCGAAACTGCACAATGTGATGATCCGTATGATACTGTGAGCGGTAAGGTTAACAGCTTGTTACTGGAAACGACAAGAAAAAATATATCTATTTGCTAATAAGCAGTGCTAGTTGTTCAGCCCGGCATGCGTGGAGAAAACTGCATACTTTCAGAGCTCTGGATGGGTACAAGAAATCAAATCGAGATGGCGTCATCGCATAACTTGTTCCATGTCACCATTGAATTCTTCGCATTTTCATATTCAGAGAAATGTAGCCAGTGTTAAGTCAGGCCAAGCTGACACTATGGAGGTAAATACAAATATTTTATCTAGCATATCTATGTTGCTTGGTTGCTCCAGAGTCCAGACACATTCTCAACCCTTTTTTGTCAAAAAAATGAAAAGCACTAGTCGCGAAAAAAGAAAAGGAAACATAAGTACAGTCAGTAATCCCAGCACAGACTAAGTACCACGGATTTCCTCAATCAAGGCAGGGAGGTAATTAAGGTAACAATGAGGCACACACTTGTAGTAATCAAGCGCTGCGATGAGCACAGCTATGCAAGTACGCATGACAAAACATGTTCACACAAATAGCAATCTGGTGAGACTTACCAAATCGCATACTGGAACATTACAGATCAAACTAACAGGCTATAGAAGAGATCCCGAATAACACAGTGTGTCGTTATGTATTTCCATGAAAATAAGAGGTATTATCAGTGGTAATTTGCCCAATCCAGCAGTATAACCGTGCAGACATAAACAACTGGGATGGTTTGAACTTTTAACCAGTATCATAATCGGTCGATTTTCCATTTGATTCAATACATGAATGAACTGAAAATGAAAAGAAATATTGTTGAGTTTCGTAATTCTGTTACAAAACATTATCCAGTTAACAATGAACCATCCAACACATTTACCTTGCTCCAGGAGACGTTCAACTCGTTTCAGTCCAAAACACAGAATAAAAACATTGGCAGTTGACATGGAAAACCAGCATGAAACAAAGGACCTGGCATTACTCTCAAGTCCCAACACACGACCAAAGTGCCAAGGTTCTTTTTTAATCATAGCAGCATTCAAGCACATAAAACTGTGCTAATTAAATGCCATTGCATACATATCTACACAGGAATGCATTACACAAGCATACACACACAAAGAGCAGGCACAACTTAGGAGCAATGACCAAATTGCACAATGAACAACAGAGGTCAAACAAACAGCCTATGGACGAGACACATGGTAATATTTCAAGAGCTAACCATTTATTTGCTCAAACAGCATGACCAACAGTAAATCTCTCATCACAAAGAAACCAAAACTGGAGTAAAATTGAGCAGCAAAGACGAAGAGTAACAAAGTTATGACATCATAGATAAATACTCGATATTTCAGACCATTAATTAACGAGATGTTCAAAACATTATAATGAAGTTATGAAAGCAGAGGTGACATGTTCTAGGGTAAAGTTTCTCTGTAGCTCAGGCTACATAGAACCTCTTATCTCCATTCCTCCAACATTGCTTTGAGATCCGTACTCTTCAACTAACTTACAGCAAGAAGATTTTTCTTTTTTATTTCTCTCAAATGAAAAAACATATAGACTTCATTGCAGATCAAACAAAATTTACAAGTTCAATGTGTGAAAAAACTTTCAGATTTTTTGGACCAACATAAATATACAAAATGAGGATTTTTTTGATTAAAAAAATAAATTTTACCATTTAAAATGCATGAAAAAATCTGAAAGTTTTTTCCCACATAGTAATTAGAATGTTTTGTTGTCCTGCAAAGTTTGAAGTTTATACGTTGTTTCGTTTGAGAGAAACAAAAATGACAAATATGCCTGCACGGATCATGATGCAAAAATGAATGGCTAAGATAAGGGATACCATGTAGCTTGAGCTACACAAAACCGCACTCCATGTTCTAGTGGTAGATCTAATAAGAAGAAAGAACAAAAGACATGCTCTAAATCCATGGTAGAGATAACCAGAAATCTTGAACATTCAGACACGCCCAGTGGAGAATGGAGACTCCTCATCTCCTTGAATCTCTTGCGACGGAACTGGAATAATGCTCTCTTGGAGGCTGTGCCGAGTAAGGACCATACAATATTGACTCTTTCCAATGTTCACAATTCCTAAGAACTTGCCATCAATGTCGCAATGCAATGCATGTTTACTGTTAAAAAGTATCAGCAACTCACGCTTGTTGAGCATAACCATACCATTGAACCATTGCACCACTGAATCCACCATTGATACATCAATTCTGTACTTCAAATTCCAGTTTTCAGCCTCATAATCCTGCATCACACAGATATACAAAAAGGAACGTGAGCTGCCCCGGAAAGCAAGCATCCCCTCCATGTTGAACAAATCCTCTCGCCCCCCTCGTTTCACCCCCGCGGGCGACCCAGGGGGAACCCTAGCCGCCGTCCTCTCGGCCCTCCTCCCGCCCCCACCTCTCCTCTCCGCCGTCCGTAGCACCGCCGGGCAAAGCTTGGCCGGCTGGGCAGCGGCGGGGCATCTCAACCCCTTGTTCGTCGCGGCTGGCACGGAGCAGCGAGATCGGGTGGGGCGCCGGACTAGCGTGGGGTCGGGCGGCGCAGAAGGTGGGTTTCTTGGCGACGTCGTGCGCGGCGCGGCGGCGGTGGCGGCCTGCTCGCGACGTGGTGACGGCTGCATGGTGGGCAAGACCGGTGGTCGCGGGCGCTGCCGGATTCAGATCGGATCCAATACTGGGTCTTGGGCTTGAACACCGTCAGCCGTCACGGGGTGGTGGTGGTCGTCGCTGACCATGCCGGATCGCTGGATTCAGCGCCTGGATACCTACGATGGATTCTTCTCGATCCTCCTCCATGGTGGTTTGAGCCCCACGGCTCTCTCATCTCTGTAGGTTTTGGTTCGTTGTTCTTTGCCGGATCCGGAGCTGACGGAGGTTTGGTGGTATAGGATGGGGACCGGAGGAAACTTTGATCGGCTTGTTCGGTCCGGCATTGGCGACATCTCTCGTCGCTATTACCTTCCGTGGAGGCGATGTCGAGGTCTCTCCTATCCACCTCCGAACCCCTCCCGGACGAAATTCCAAAATTCAGTCTGGATTGGACGGCGGCGGCGTCCTTCGCGTCGTACCCTCCATGGAGGCGTCGTCTTGGGAAGTTCTGTTGTTCAGTGGGAGATGCTATGGGTGATGGACTCCGCGTAGCTCCAGCAGCGGCGGCGGTGTGGAGGTTGCCACGAGGTGCGGCGTTGTTTCTGCCGCGTCGATGACGACGAGTATTGGCGGCATGGTCTAGCTAGATATCGACGACAAACGCGGCTGGATGGACGAGCTCGGGGCGGTGGCGCTGTCTGGCATCATGGTGGCGTCGACAGCTAGCCTGGCAAGGTCTTTGCGTCGGTACCTGCTCTGAAGATGGTTAGGTGGATGACAGCTGCGGTAGCCTCGGTGAGTGCGCCGGACCAGTGTGTGACCCATTCCCGGTATGTGGCTGGGATGGGCAACCGAAATTAGATGTTAGGTTTGGGTGAGATGTCCGTTCAGTATTAGGCTCGGACATTCGGCACCTCTGCATCAAGATGGTGGCTTCAGACTTACTGATGTAATGATTTGTAAGGGCTCTGAGAATAATAATAAAATGACTGCATGCATCGCTCAGACGGTGATGCCCGTGGTAATTCTCCTTTTCTAAAAAAAAATGTTGAACAAATCCCTATAATTGGATTTTTTTTTAAATAATACATTTTTTATATTAAATTTCAGAAATATTACGCTGTAATTATATTTTTTAAAAATATAACACAATCGGCCTACTGCTGACCGATTGGATTCAGTCGGCCTGCTGCTGGCCGATTGGACCCCAGTCGGCCCACTGCCGGCTGATTGGATCCAGTCAGCCCACTACTGGCCGATTGGCCTCAGTCGGCCCACTGCTGGCCGATTGACACCCAGTCTGCTTTCTCTAGGCTGACAGGTGCATGCACCCATTTATCTGATAAATAGGTATTTGAAAAATGTTGAACAAGTATTTGAAAAAAATGTTGATCATGCATATAAAAATATTAATCAAGCATTTAAAGAAATATTGAACAAGTATTTTAAAGATGTTGAACAAATATTTGAAAAATGTTGAATAGGTATTTGAAAGATATTAAAGAAGCATTTTAAAAAATGTTGATCATGTATATAAAAATGTTAATCAAGCATTTGCAAAAAATATTGAACAAGTATTTCAAAAAATGTTGAAAAAGTATTTGAAAAAAATATTAATCATGTATATAAAAATGTTGAACAAGTACTTGTAAAAATGTTGAACAAGTATTTGAAAAAATATTAATCATGTATATAAAAATGTTGAACAAGTATTTGTAAAAATGTTGATCATGTATATAAAAATATTGTACAAGTATTTAAAATATGTTGAACAAGTATTTAAAAAATGTTAAACATCTAGAAGTTGGTGGGGTAGTTATTAGCTGCATTGGGGATCGATGCCTGGTCTCCATGGCAATCACCAGAGCAGCTACCCACCCCATTAGTTTCCAATTGCTTGTTAGAAAAGGGATCGCGACCAACTAGAGGTGACTGAGTCGGTCTTCTCCATTATTTAATTCTTTTTTTATTTTCTTTCTATATTATTTTTTCAAATACTAGTTCAAAAAAATTAAATACTTGTTCAAATTTTTTCAAATACTTGTTCAACATTTTTATATACATGATCAACATTTTTATTTACATGATCAATATATTTTAAAATACTTGTTCAATATTTTTTTTCAAATACTTGTTCAACATTTTTTTAAATACGTCTTCAACATTTGTTGCAAATGTTTAATTAACATTTTTATATATACATGATCAACATTTTTTTAAATACTTCTTCAACATTATTCACATACCTATTCGACAGTTTTCAAATATTTGTTCAACATTTTCAAATACTTCTGCAACATTTTTTAAAAATGCTTGATTAATATTTTTTAAAAATGCTTGATTAACATTTTTATATGCATGATCAACATTTTTTCAAATACTTCTTCAACATTTTTCAAATATCAATTCAACAGATAGATGGGTGCATGCACCTGTCGGCCTAGAGGAAGCAGACTGGGTGCCAATCGGCCAGTAGTGGGCCGACTGGGGCCAATCGGCCAGCAGTGGGCCGACTGGATCCAATCGGCCGGCAGTGGGCTGACTGGGGGCCTATCGGCCAGCAGTAGGCCGACTGAATCCAATCGGCCAGCAGTAGGCCAACTGGATAATATTTTTAAAAAATATAATTACGGCGTAATATTTCTGAAATTTAATATAAAAATTGTATTATTTAAAAAATATTAGCCTATAAATGTACGTCTGGAGGGGACTGCCCATCCTCCGGAATAACTCAACTTCTGTGTGAAACACAATAATTTCTCGGCCCTCTCCAATAATATCACAGGTATCATAAAGACACCAGTGCAGGCTACCAAGGTGGTGGACAATATGATGAAGAGTTCATAAGAATGTTTAATATCTCCTGTTCTAGGGAAGGCGATGAGACTGTTGCCATTCTGACTCTAATGTGTCTCAGCTCGTCGGATCCTACTGTGTGGATGTATAAGCTCGATTTAGATGATTGATATGAATTTGAGACCCAGAGCACCCTGTATTCTCCAGTTGGAATGTGCCGATAGAAACCAAGTAGTATGGTATTGCGGACGCCTTGCGCAAATCTAGGCTGTGGTAGGAGAGTATACTTGCAAATGACCGGGTTGCAGATGTAGAATCGAGATCCCCGGGGCCGGGAGGGACGACGAGGAAACCATCACACGTGGCTTCAAGGCAATTCTCAAAGTGGTGTTTGTGTCCTGGGACGAAAGGCCAGAGCTGTTTACTACAGACTGCGGCACCGACGTTACGCAAGATTACGAAACTGGCGGGCCGCCCCAACCCATTGATGATTGGGAGTGACGGCTGGTGGCGGTGGTGTTCAAGCATGGATTCAGGCGTGGAGGTGGCACTGCGCCACAACGGGCTAACTGCTAGGCAGCGGCCGACGTCCTTGGGCGGCAGCCGGATGAGTATCTTGTCAATGATCTCCTCAGGCAAGTCCTCAAGCACGGTCACGCCTCTTTTGTCCGGCATGATGGTCCGCTGAGTCCGCTGAACTAAATAATGACAAGCGTTAGTGAATCACTTTGGTGATTAGCATAAATTAATGAAAAACTGGTAAACACACACACACGTTTACGCCGGACGGCACCAATGGTAGATGCAGATTGCAGAGAAAAACGAAGAGACGAACCGAAACAAGAGAGAGAGAGACGCACACCTGTGGCGGTGAAGAATTGGCGAAGGAGAAGTTCTCGGAGTGAAGGAGATGTTCTACTGACAAGAAGAGTGAAGAACAAAGACGTGCTCTGAATCCAAGGGCAAAGCACGCCATGATTTTGAACATTCAGAAACGCCCTGTCGACACACGTTATTAAGTTGATTATATTTTAGTTATCTTATCCTAGTACTTGCTTGTACTTAAAAAACGTAAAACTCTGGAAACAAACAACAGCAGGAAACAAAGGCCGTGGCGGTACCCACAACACTCACAAAAGCACCAAGGTTCATCCTCCGATCACAACAACTGTATGGAAGTAACAGCACTGAAGGTTAATTCAGACAAAAAACAGCCAAAGCACACGACCAAAGCACCAAAATACTGTGCTAACGCACGACCAAAGCACCAAGGTTAACTCTCTAATCATAACAGCACTGAAGTAACAGTCAGGCAAAAACTGTGCTAACTGAAATGCCGTAATACAGACAGCTTTACGCAAGTATGCCTGATAAAACAAGTTCAGACAAAGAGCAAGTGCAGCCTGACGATCAAATCGCACACTGAACTTCAGAGATCAGACTAACAGCCAAGGAGCACACATGCGCGTCTTAACCATGCCAAAACAAAAGTAAATTTGGGAGGCAAGGAGGAACAGTGATAAGGAGTTTTAATACCATAGATTGATACACCATAGTTCAGAACATTAACAAGAAGCTCAAGACATAATAACAAGTACCAAATGATCGATGACATCGCAGGTGCTACTGCAACCATCCAAAATGACATTCTACTGGTAGTTCTGACAAGTAAGAAGAGCTAAGAAATCCCAGGGCAAAGAAAACCAGGAACCTCGAACATTCAGACGCGCCCTATGGAGAACGGAGGCTCCTCGTCTTATCCTTGTATCCCACAGGACGGAATTGGAAGAATGCTCTCTTGGATGCGGTAATGAGTAAGCCGCATACAATATTGACTCTCTCCAATATTAACCAAAGCTAACACCTTGCCATCAATGTCACAGCGCAAGACATGTTTGTCATTGAACCTGATCAGCAGCTCACGCTCATTTATCAGAGCTATATCATTGAACGACTGCAGCACTGAATCAAGTGGTGTTTTCTTTTTCTTTTTCTTTTTGTGAGATCTTAAATAAAGTTTTCGTGATGCCTCCACCGTTGACAGTTCAATCCGGTATTTGAAAGACCAGATTTCAGCCTCGTAATCTTGCATCACCCAGACATCCATACTGGTGAAACTACAAGTCGAGCCGGCCCAGTAACTCAGTAAGCAAGAGTCCCTTTCATGTCGAACAACTTCTTATTAGGGCATTGTTGGGCTGGACTGCACATCCACCGGAATGACTCGGCTTCTGTGTTAAACACTATAATGTCTCCACACCCTTCCGTAATGCCACCGGCACCGTAAACAGGCCAGTGCAGGCTGCCATGGTGATGGACTGGCGTAAATTGGTAGGATGACATGCACAGCTCATTCAGTAGCTTCTTTTCCATGGAAGGCGATGACCCTGCTGGCATTCTGACTATTGCATGCCTCGGCTTGTGATATCCAATTGTGAGGACGTATAAGCCTTGATAACCAGAGCACCCTATATTCTCCTGTTGGACTGTGGCAATAGAAACCAATTACGGATTTGAATTTCCCTGGAGGCTCCGGTAGTAGATCAGCCTTGCGGGTGACCGGGTTGCAGATAAGAGTATTGGGATGCTTGGCGAGGTAGATAATTAAGAATCCATCACAGGAGCCTCTGATCATATTGGCTTCCGGTAGAAAGGGCCAGAGCTCTTCATTGGAGGTGCGAGCGCCTGCGCCACCCAAGACGACATAACGCGGGCGCCGCCCCTCCCCATGGACAATAGGGAGCAACGGCTGGCGGCTGTGGTGTTCGAGCTTGAATTCAGGTGTGGATGTTTTTTTTTTTTTTTTGAGGAATCACGGGGGGGGAGAGGATCCCCACCTGTATGTATATTACTCAAAGGCCAGAAAGGGCCATGGGGGATTACAAGGTCACGGCAAGCCGTGAGGTAAGGAACAGCAGCCAAGAGCTAGCAGCTGCCTTGTCAACCGGGTCTCTAAAACGGCTATTACAAACTTCAAGATCATTATAGATGTTCCTCACTGTGAGGATAGCAGAATGTATTTCGTCACGGAAGGCGGCCGCATTTCTGGAATCCCAGATTTTTGAAAGTATCATGAGCAGCACCTCAGGCCAAACGCGACCGTTCAGGTTATCAGGTGCCGGTAGTAGCCAAAGGTCCTGGAATCTTGTCGACGGGGAGAGGCCCAACCGTTCCCAGACCCGCAAAGCGTGAGGGCAGAGGAGGAACAGGTGTGCAGTGTCTTCAGATGGGCCGCCACAGCGCGGGCAGGAGGCGTCAGGGATGATTGTTTTGTGAAACAGGTTGCACTTGGTGTTCAGTCGTCCACGGAAAGCAACCAAGCAAATATTTTGAGATTGTGAGGGGCTCTGGACCGCAAATCAGCACAGCGTGGTCGTCCTCAATATCTTCATGAAGTAGTAGCCTTCCTGGAGGAGTAACCCTTGCCATGGGTCAAGAACCGTTCGTCCGGAGCATCAGTAAGCTGAAAGTCCTGCAACAACAAAGAGAGAGCAGCGAGCTCGCGTGTAGCATCCGTGGTTAGCCTGTTCGTTAGGTTTTCTTGTACCCCATACAGCATGATAAGTACCACAGGGATGTGAATATTTGTGGAGTGGGAGTAAAGGCTTGGGAAGGCGTTAGCTAGAGGCGTGTTTTGGAGCCAGCGGTCGAGCCAGAAGAAGGTTTTCTGCCCATTGTTTGTCAGAACGAAGGTGATAGAAAGCAGTTTTGGCAGCTGAGATTGAAAGAGTTTTGTTAGGAAAGAAGGGTTGGGGCAGCTGGCGATGCATGGCAGGCTGCACAGGTGTTGCCTATCTAGCCAAGTAATCCAGGGCAGCGGTATAGTGGAGTTATTGTGGCATAGGTATTTAAAGGCGAACTTCATAAGCAAACAATCATTCTGAAAAGCAAGATCCTTGATGCCTAGACCACCAAAAGCATTCGGTTTACAAACGTTTTTCCAAGCAATAAGACATTTTGAGCCGGTGCAACTTTCTTCCGCGGCCTAGAAAAAAGCCCTACGAATTGCGTCCAAGATTTTTAGGGTCTTCTTTGGAAGTTTGAACACTGACATAAAAGTATGTGGCAAGGGAGTCGAGAACGGAAGAGATTAAGACAAGCCTACCAGCCCGGTTTAGAAGCTTTGCACACCAACCAGGCAGCATGCTCCTATAGGAGGACATAATTGGTTGGAAGGGCCGTGGGGGGTAGTTTGTGCGGCGACAGAGGGAGGCCTAGATACGTTTGCGGGAAACAGGAAGTGCTGCACCCCAAGGTTTGAGCGATCAGATCGGAGGTAGAAGTGTCTACGTTCATTGGAATGAGCGTGGTCTTGGAGAAGTTTATGCATAGGCCGGTTGCGCTGGCGAAGTCGTCCAGGATCTGCTTAAGCTTGAACGCAGCTTCAGCGGAGGCATGGGTTATAATTAACGTGCCATCCGCGTACTGAAGTACTGAAGGAGGGAGTTCTGGAAATACAGGGTGGCGGAGAAGATTTGGGTCGTCAGCAGCGGCTGTACGGATCATCTGCTGGAGGACGTCGGCAACAATGATGAAAAGGTACGGCGAGATTGGATCGCCTTGCCTGAGGCCCTTTTTGCATTGGATCCAGTCCCCAGGAGTGTCGTTCAGCGATACGGCTGTTTTTATGGAGGAGAGCAGGTTGCTGATCCAGTCGCAGAAACGAGGGGGGAAGCCCCGGTGCCAAAGAATTTTGAGCAAGGAATCCCAGGAAATAGAGTCGAAGGCTTTTCTAAAGTCCATCTTGATGATCATAGTGGCTGCTTTTCATTTGTGCAGCAGTTCAGGGAGTCAGCCGCGTATATGAAGTTTTCTGCTATGCATCTGCCTGATATGAAGCCCGTTTGGTCCCCATGGACGAGCAGGGGATGTAGGCTTTGAGCCTGTTTGTGAGTAGTTTAGCGATGCCTTTGATAGGGCAATTTTGGAGGGCGATTGGCCTGAAAGCGCCCGCACTGTTCGCGCCTTCGGTCTTTGGGAGCAAGATCATGGCAGAGCGGTTGAAACGCTCAGTCTGGGAAGATGAGCTCGCGAATTCATGGAAAAAAGGAATGATGAGATGTTTGATATGGGGCCAGAACGATCTGTAGAAACTGCGGCCGAAACCGTCCGGGCTAGGACTGGCGTTAGGGTTCATGTGTAGAAAGGCTATCTTGGTCTCGTCGTCGGAGAAAGGGGCGTCGAGGTGTCATAGTGGGGGAATTTGGGTTGGGTAGATATCAGACAGGCCGAAGTTCCAGGATGTGGCAGTCTGAGTGCCAAGAAGCGCTTGATAGTAATCCTTAAGCAGTTTGGCTTTTTGGTCATGAGAGAAGAAGTCGTTGCCCAAGTGACGAAGAACTGGGATTTAGTTTCGTCTGAAGCGTTGGGAGGCAGAGACGTGAAAAAACTTAGTGTTTTCATCGCCGTAGATAGCGCGCTTGACTTTTGACCTCTGGCGAAGCGCGAGCATACGATCACGAGTAGCTCTTAGCAAAGTTGATTTGAGAACAGTTCGGAGCTGCAATTTCGAAGATGTGAGGGGTCTAGATTCTTCCTTTACATCGATTAGGGTGATAATCCATTTGCAGCGCTATTCCTGGACATGAGCGGGTTTGATGGTTTTGGCCACTGCTTTAGGCAGGAGCGACAGGTTTGAAGAGTCTGGGCCAGTAGGGCTGAGGGGGGCTGGTGGGCCGAGGCGTTTTGTTGATAGATTTGGGCTACGAGCCGTTTGCATGCCGGGGTATAGGCCCAGCATCGTTCAAAACGAAAGAGGCGGGGCGGGGTACCGTGGTGGAGATGGAGATGACTAGCGGGACGTGATCCGAGGTGATTCGGGCCAGCGAGGAGAGGGAGGTGTTCGGGAAGGTGGAGTTCCAAGCAAGGTTGAAGAAGGCTCTGTCGAGGCGTTCAAGGACCGGCACTTCCCTGTTGTTGGACCAGGTGAATTGTCGGTCAAGCAGAGGGAGTTCCTGGAGAGCTAGCTCGTTGATGGCGTCGTTAAACATGTTAGCCTCGCGCTGATGGAAATTCGAGTTATTCTTCTCGTGGGGGAAGCGAATGAGATTAAAATCACTGACGATTAGCCACGGGGTCCTTTCACTGGGGGCAATGGACGGAAGCTCATCGAGGAAGGCTTGCTTCTGGGCACGGCTTGTCGGGCCATAGACGTTTGTAATGTAGAAGGCCGAGGGGAGGGAAGGAACAAGACATGTAAGCGTGGAGTAGAAGGAGTGATTAACGCACTGGGTTACTTGGATCGTGTTAGAGTTTGCGGCCGAGAGCAGTCCGCCAGCTGTACCGTTGGCAGGCAGGACGGAGAAGTAGTCGAGGGAGGAGGGTAGGAAGGAACAAATTTTTGAGACCGAGGGCGCTTCGAGCTTGGTTTCTTGGAGAAGTAGTAAGTTCGGCTTAACAGAGAGAAGTTCCCGCCACCGCCGTCGGCTAGGCAGGCTTTGCCTGCCGGCATCCTCCTCCGATGGCGGGGGAGAAGATGGAGAAGACGGGGGAGACGGCTAGGGTTCCCGAGCCCCCCCCCCCCCCCCACCCCAAAGCGACGCAGGCGTCTGTATGCTACGGCATTTTTTAAATATATACAAATGTAGAATAAATTTAAGAAAATATCATGTTTAGGTGCTTCTCTAATTTGTAGCTCCTTAAAAACAATTTTTTTTCTTCTCGAAATTCCAAATGTGTACATTCATCCTAATGATTTTTACTTGTTTATTGAGTCTTTTACAATGAACACTTGGTAAAGCGTGTTAAAAAGGGGACATTCTCTTTAGTTTACTGAGTGTCACACTTATTCCGAGTGTATTTGTGAAAAAACTCAGTAAAGTGGGTTCCGCCGTCCATCTTCTGTCAATTGCAGTTAGAAAGGACATGTGACCAACTTATACCAAGTGTCTTAATCATACTGAGCGTTAAACTATATATATATATATATATATATATATATATATATATATATATATATATATATATATATATATATATATATATATATATATATATATATATAGGGTCGCGCTATTCGTCATCCTGGGTGAGGAATAATTATTCTTCACCCTCCCCTCTATTTTACCATCAATGCATCGTAATTTTACGTTCCGCAAGTTTTGTCTTATTTCCAACGCAAAAAGGGATCGTAATAAAATATATAATCGTCGTAAAAAATATTTTATGTTATGTAAAATTACAAACATAAAAACATAGTCTAAAATACACATAAACTGCAATTTTTTTTGTCTTATGACCTATATTTTTTTCCTTATGTCAAATTTTACGTAGTGAATCAATAGTAATGTAACTATTTGAATTCGAAACATAATTTAATTATGAAATGATCGTAAGATTACCTCGGGTGAAGAATAACTTATTCTGCACCCTGGTTGATGAATAGTAACACTAAGGGTCGCGCTATTCGTCACCCTGAGTGAGGAATAGTTATTCTTCACCCTTCCCTCTATTTTACCATCAATGCACCGTAATTTTACGTTCCGTAAGTTTTGTCTTATTTCTGACGCAAAAAGGGACCATAAGAAAATATATAATCGTCGTAAAAAATATTTTATGTTATGTAAAATTACAAACGTAAAAACATAGTTTAAAATACACATAAACTGCAAATTTTCTTGTCTTATGACCTATATTTTTTTGTTATGTCAAATTTTACGTAGTGAATCAATAGGAAATGGGAAAGGGAAAAATGTTTAAAAGGAAAAGGGAAAAAAGAAAGCTATATGTTTACCGAGTGACTTTTAAAACACACTCGTTAAAAAATGAGTCTCCTGTGGTGATATGTACTACTCATCATGATGGCAATAGTAGCTTTAATGTATGAACAATGTTAACACATGCAACATTTTGATATGTTATATATTTCACCACTTGCTAGTAGCTATAGTAATCACAAACATAGTTGATAATTCTCAATACTTCCTAGAATAAGCTCTAATCCATAGGAACATAGTAATCAAAATAAATATGAATAATTTTATGACAAGTAAATCATCGAGGAAAGCTTGCTGATTGTACGAGTTCCTGCTCAGCACTGTGCTGCCTGCTATTGTTGTCATTGTTGTTCCTGATTTGAGCTAATGTGCAATTTAGCTCATCTGGATACCCTTCTTCAATGTTTTTATTTGCCAGCAACAACCTTTCTAGTGTCATCTGCGCTTGCCTCATGGTTGGCCTCTCTTCACCCTTCAAGTTTAGGCATGTCGATGCCAGTGCTGCGACCTCTTTTGCACCCTCCAGACACTCTGAGATGATTTGAAGATCTAATATCTCACATAGTTTATCTTGCCTTAATACCAAGTTGAACTGTGCAATAAGGCTTACGCCTTCTGAGTGCATGAAAGCATATGGTTTCTTTCTTGTGAGAAGCTCCACAAGTATGACACCAAAGCTATAAACATCACTTTTATCAGTCAACCTACTTGTTTGGTAGTACTCAGGGTCTAGGTACCCAAATGTACCTTGGATGGCAGTATTCAGTCCTGTCTGATCGATAGCGATACCTCGAGAAGCTCCAAAATCTGATACTTTAGCAGTTAAACGATGATCAAGTAGAATGTTCGCAGATTTAACATCTCTATGGATTATCGATGTTAAAGCGGAAGAGTGCAAATAGGACAAAGCACTTGCAGTTTCAAGAGCAATCCTCACTCGATCCCTCCAAGACAAGGATCTTGGGCCTTCAACATGGAGATAGTCAGAAAGAGTTCCATTTGAAATGAACTCATAAACTAATAGCGGGACTTGTGTCTCAAGGTAGCACCCAAACAACCTCACGACATTTCGATGGTTGATTTGTGAAAGGATGGCCACCTCATTTATGAAATCTTCTATTTCTCTTTGAATAGTAATTTTGGATTTCTTGATGGCAACCACATCCTTATTTGATAGTATTCCTTTGTACACAATACCATGGCCACCACCACCAAGTTTGCGGGACTCGTCAAATTTCTCGGTTGCCTTCTCTAGTTCTTCTAAGCTAAATATCATTCTTTCAGCAATGTCTTTGTCCACCAATTGTTGTAACAACAAACCCCGATTTAGTTCGAAGTACTTCGACTTGAGTCTCTTAGCTTGCAGACTCCTTAACTTCTGACAAACAAATATGATACAAAGACCTAGACATATAAGACTGATGCCACCACCAATTGCTATACCCACAACAAAACCTGTCAAGTAAAATAAAAATCCTATGAATGAAGAAATTTTGGTACAATAAAAGTCTGCAATAGAGTTGATCCAACTTCATATTTGTTTCCACTTCATCAAAATACTTATTTTTAGGTTGATTTGAGAAAGAAACTAAGAATATATTATGTGGGCAAACAAAATCAAGTCTTGATTCAATATTAAGGCTCAATTAGGAATATAAAAATTAATATGATAAACTTATTATATGGAGATGTAACCACAGAACAGGCACGAGTTGGCTAGCCGCATAAATATATTCAATAATGCGTGCAAGAACTAAGATAGTAAATATTATGTCTTGTGAAGAACACCTCAATTCTTTAGTGTTCTTCACAAGACATGATAACGGTCTTATTTTCTAGCCTTCACTCCATGGCACAACTGAAATATTTGCATCGTTGGACCACATAACAATCTAGCTATGCAATGGACATAACTTAGACCATTGCATTAATCAATACATTCTTTGGTGTGTAGGATCCTGTATTAAAATAGTATACATTGTGAAATAGTAAGCATTGTGCCAATCCTACCAAGATTTTATACTATTTTGGTTGAGTGACATATAGAAGAATCAAATAAATCGCATTTTATTCTCGAACACCTTGAAGGTGTATCTCGATAGCATTTTAAAATTTATTATTTATTAGAAGGAAAAGAACCAGGACTCACACAACAACCTTATAGGTAATGGTCCATCCTCCAAGAGAAAAAGATTTCCCTTCTCGTTGCCTCTTCATTGTTTTATTTTATTAATATAAAATTATATGAAGCTCAGATCTCGATAATTAAATTTAAGTCATCATGTAATATCATCCTATAGTTATTTTTCCGAATTAATCTAGCGAAATGTTTCAATTAGAAATGACTGTGATGGCTTTCCACAGCACACCTCCATCCAGAAATCCTCCCATCAATCAGACGTAATAAGCTCGAGATTAACCGTTTACTCCATTTATATTATGTGTTGCTCTTTTCTGTATGCCCGAGTAAATGTAGCAAGAACAGGTTCGTAAAATTACCAAGAAGGAGAACAAACTTGGTGCTACTAAAACGAAATTATCTCATTCATAAAATAATGTAGGTCAGAGAGCTAGGCAATGGTAAATCAGTCTAATTACAAACTATTTTAAGAAACATATTGTTCGTACAGGAAGCATGAGCTTGCTTTCTTTGATAATTGTATTCTAAAATTAGATTTTCGACTTTCAATTTTTAAATTTGAAGAGTAACAGGGACCAAAATTTTTCAAAGAGTCACCAGTTTGATTGTGCATTCTTAAGGTGATAATATTCCAGATTTACAACATATGTTAACTAATTTTAATATCTTTACCATATTATAGGAAGCTGCCTTAGCATAAATATGTCAATAATTATTTTTTAAAACAAGCAAATGAGACTTACTGAATTATGTTCCGATATAGTGTTTGTGTTACTCAAGTCCAATTTGATTTTCTTTTATTTGGCAAAGCCTTGGCACTAATAGAATGAAAGGTAGTAGTTGCATTGAGCTGCTATTTATTTAATTATTTAGTTTTCAGAAGGGTGAATTGGTTTTTCCATCCTGCAGTTTTGCATGGGTAATGAGAGTACTAATTGGCTACTTGTATGGTCCCACGCCCACTGCTTGGAACCCCAACACCCTTGCAGTTGGAGGAAGATAGTGCCTCTCACACAAAGCAACGTAGCGGGCGTCAATATAAGAAGAACACCGATCCTGCCGGCCAAGCACGCGGCTCATAGGTTTATGGAGTATTTTGGAGAGTTGCCAGAGTTGAACAAGAAGTAAGGGGATAAGAACAAGATGAAGGTCTACTGATATGTACAAGAAGTTACTTTCAGTACAAGCGATCGAGGCGATGCACGCTTTGGTGGGCATCGATTGTAAGTAAGATGTACATTATAAAATTTTAGTGCAAGTTGTTTCGAAGTCTCGATGTGGATGAGATCACTTGTAAGTATGGCTGTGGTTTTGGCTGCATATGAGCCACGTCTGGTGGTTTTGGGCCTGGACACTTGTGTCTGGCTCAGCCGAAGTTCCATGATGTTTGGAGTGTGTGCGTTCGTCTAACTCCTATGCCCATGCTGTAAATTTTTGTCTTTCATGTTTGTATTTAGTTTTCTGTTTGTTTTCCTTAATTAAGTGAGAGATTTATGGTTTTTGGATCAATTTCCCTATTAACTCAATCAACTCCCTTATCTAATATAGTTGCAGAAGGCTCCATAAAGAAACGAGTACCACTGGTTCATTTGTATGCAGCTCTGATGCTTGCGTCGCCCACGCCTCGGGCGACTCGGGTGGTGCTTCAAACACTAGCCACCGGGGTCTACGTCTCCGTCCTCCCTTCCCTCCGTCGCCGCCGGTGGACGCCATTAGGCTGAGTCCGGTGGCTGACGACGCTGATGGGGGTCCTCCTCCTTGTCTGGAGGGGGTGAGGCGGAACCTCCTGTTTGGGTAAGCAGTCTGACCAGTCATGCCTTATTTGCTTGCTTGCAACTAGGATATACTCGACGTCTTAGAATCTTAGTAATTAGTAATATCATTCGAAAATAAATTTGATTATTTTTGGTATGCCAGATTCTCAAGTGCACTAGGTGTGTGGAACTTGTCATGGTGACAGGCTATTCGTGGAGCTCGTGGCAAAAAACAATCTGTCTCCGAAGTGTCTTTTCTCGAAGTTCCTTTGAGAGCTGATATTTTTTGCCATGATCTCTTCAAACGTCTTTTCATCATAAAAATTCCATGCGCCTAGTGCACGGCTGCACGCACTAGTATCTTTATGACAAAAATATTCAGTTTTAAAATATATTTACTATTTGTTTCAATTTTACTGTTTAAGGACAGAAGCCGATGAGCCCGGGCTCTGAGTCGACACTCTCTCGAAACAGGTTTTCACCCCCTTTATAAATAAAGCCACACCTAAAAAGGTACACGGACGGACGATCCAAGGTGGTGAGAAGGCCCTCTTACAAAGCCGATCCTAAGATAGCCGGCAAAGCCAAAAGAAAAAATAGGAAGAACTGAACACAACACCACATTACCCCCTAGCACACCTAAACTCCACGAGAAAGCCCTCAGGAGGGAGAACGGCGCCAAGCGTCGCCGATGTCGCGTCGAGAACGAACATAGTTTTCATCTGAAGCCTTGACACGGAGAGAAGAACCACAACAACATCTTCAGGAAAATAGCGGCGCCCGCAAGCGTTGCCGTCGTCGGCGCCAAGGCGCAGAGCTTTCGATCGGCAACTCACCCGTTCCACCACAAGGTGACTAAGACTAGCATGACGAGGTCAGGTCCCCAGATCGGAGTGCCGCCACTGAGAGGACAGAGAGGACGCCCGAGCCTTTTTCCTCGCCCATCATGTCGCCCACACGACCAAGACAGAGAGTCACCACCGCCAGGAGGTTGCCCGCTAGAGAGCCAACGATGTGGACCGCTACCCGGGGCCGCCACCCCGGCATCCATGTCCAAGCCATCACCAGCCACTCGCATCACGGACTACCGACCACGGTAGGAGGGGTAAAAGGAGTCTCCTTTCACCCCTAGCCCGGCATCAGCCACAAAGTATGGATCAACACCACCACAGTAGGTGCATCGACACCTATGCCTCCAGCCAGCCCGGGTGGACTCGGGGAGGCACAACTCCATAACTATCGACGGCCGCCGGCGTTCTTGGCCGCACGACGCCATATTTGTGATCTCCGTCTCCCATCCTACCCGACGAGCATATGATGACCCGACCACCGCCAACACCCACCATACCAACCAGAGGTTTTTTGTAGGACGAGCTACATGGTACCCTTTATCAGAGCCGTTCAATCTGGACTCCTGTGCATCTGGATATGTGCATAAGATTCAAAAATCAGCAGCTAGGCAGGTGCTCAACGCTTAATATTCTGGCATCGGATGGACGCCGATAGCGACGCGCAAGAAGGCTACCGTTTCTGACACCATGCAGTACTGTCATGGTTACAGTACTACACAAATAAAAAACACTCTCTGGTGACCTGCTCTCTCGCTAGTTGACTTGCTGGCTATCTACAAGAAGGAATCTTTCCTCACAAAAAACTCTCTCAATCTTGACATGCAACTGGAATCTACATCGGCATGCCGACATGCGCATGCTCTCTCTCACACACATATTCTCTTTCACCTTCGTAAATAAAAGCTTCCTTCCACACAAAAAAACTTCCTCACACAACAGCTATCTCTCTCTCTCTCTTCTCTCTGATAAAAAAATCAGAGTCTTCTCTCGCTGTGGCATGCTACCTGCGTCTTCAAATTTTGCAAAGAATTTTCTCTCTCTCTTTGAGTCTCCACGTAGGCACTTTCTTTTCTCTCAAAGAAAATTTCTCAATGATTTTTTTCTCACTCTTAAATGCTACTCCTCTCTCTTCACTTTGCCTGTAGGGGCGCCACCCTTTTTTTACTAGATTTGGCCCACTCTTTCTCTGTCTTTCACTGTTGCAGCAGAGAGCCTAGGGAGTAGGGATATGACATAACGCTGTAGCCATGCAGACAGGACAGCACCTCCTGCTAATGACACTGCATCGAACAGCTGCACTCCTCGTGATGCTTTTTCTGCACAAATCCTGAAGCAAACGGACAGTCCAGATAAGAGGTACCGCGTAGCTCGTGCTAGGAAGAAACTTTGCGTACCAAGGACCGTGATTCCCGCGGGCACCCCCTACACCGAGCCCACCATCGTCTAGCCGGAGCGAAGCTCCGAACCATCCCGGGACCAAACCTGGTCCGCCTGAGCATGAGCTCCCAATCATGGCCGTCCGGCCGCACAAGCAACCAATGTTGCCGGCAAGAACCAGGAAGAAGAGAGGCGCCACCACCACCCCGCCACTGTCCGCCAACCATCGCCGTCAAGCAGCAGCCTTTGATTCGCCGACCGATGCCACCACCATGCCACGGCCGAACCAAATTGGGATAGGGGAGACCCCTGCCACGACCAGCCCTACGCCCACCAAGGTCACCAGGAGCACCCACGACCGTCCAGGGAGCAGACGACCACGAGCAGCGCCCCACACCGTGCCCAAGCCCCGATCGGATCCACCACCGGCCTCCTGGATGTGGCCGCAGCCCATAGTCCCACACCCGCCGCCGGTAGATGCCCGCACGGAGGCAGAGCCGCGATCTCCCCAGCCCGCGCCGCTCCTGACGCCTTGCTTGCAGAGCCGCCGCCGCCAGACCACCGAAGGCCCGCCGAGCGCGCACTGCCACGCATCCGCAGCCCTGTCCTCCGCCACGCCACCAATGCGCTGGACCGACTCGTCGCTGCCGCGCCCCTGGGCAGATGCGGCAGCCCACGCTGCACACACCAATGCGGGAGGGGCGAGGAAACGCCCTACACCGACAGGGCTTTGCCCAGTGGCGCTCTCCCGCTTGTGGGAGCGGGTCGGGCGAGAGCGTTCCTGATTTTCTCCTCCATGAGATTGTCATCCCCTGAATCGACACTCTACCATACTCAGGCCTCTTTTGGTTCATAGGATAGGATTATCGTAGGAATAGGAATCTTGTAGGAAATGAGATGACATGTATCTCAAATCCTATGAGTAGGAATAGGAAACAAGATGTCATTTGGTTGACACCAAAGGAATTTTTCCATTGAGTCTAGGCTCATTTTTATTTTCCTATGAAATGTGGAGGATAGGAACCAATCCTATGTAGGAATAGGAATCCATTCCTATGAACCAAAGGGCTCTAAAGGAAAAAATCCTATAAGAATCTTATCCTCTAGAATTCTTATGAAATTCCTCCAAACCAAAGGAGGCCTTACATGGTTTCTTATATAGTAGTGAGTAGTGAGTATCATGATACATTTTCCTAGGTTCCCAAAATAAATAAAATTACATATCCTTTTGATACATTTTCCTATAGTGTATCATGAATTCATGATACATTTTGTATACATGCAAGTAGCTTGATGATGTTCTTCTTTCAGTTTGTTAAATTATTTCTATATTTTCCCCTGATACAATGATACCACATACAAGGCATTTACATCTAAAAACAAATTCGATGAACCAAAGTCTGGCATGGTGGGATCTACTTGAGTAACCAGTACTGAAGTTCACTTTCCTGGAGTTAAAGATATGGCCTTTACTAGATATCTATCGAAATTAGTCTTGCATGTATTTTATATATGTTGATAATTTATATTTTTGGATTGCCCTTATGAAGATTAATTTGATTTTTTTTCTTAAAAGACATACTATTTTTCTACCCTGTGAACTGGTAATTCGTAGAACAGCTGAAGTTGGTAAGATACGTGATATTTTCGTATCTAAATGGACAAAATGTGAATAAGGGTCAGCCAAAGTGCAGTTGATCTGTGCTTAATTTTAGTACCGCCTCTAAAGTATAAGGCGTATTAATTTTTCTAAAAGTCAAAAACTTCTTGCTTGATCAAGTTTGCAGAAATTATATCAATATCTACAATATATCAAATAAACAAAATTTGAAAATATACATCATGATGAATCTAATGATACTAAATACGAAGAGAAATTGTATAGTTATTGATATTTTGCTCTATAAATAAACCTGATTAATGGAAGAAGTACTACTACATAGGTACTCCAGTTCTCCATCGGATAACTGATTTTTTTTTCAAACGCATACCTCTGGATATTGGTTCCTTTGGAACAAGCGTGGAGTGGAAGGACCATGATAGTATCTGATGGAGCTCCACGCCTGTGCCGGTGGCCGCGGAGATCCCCACCGCCACCTCCGCGGGGAGCAACGTGGTTGGGTTGAGCAACTGCGCGCTGACTTCAGCCGGTTGCATGGAGGGACGGTCATCGAAGTGCAGTCTAGCGACCAGCATCCGGGTGCTGCTGGTAAAATTGATGGACGCCGTCATCGTCCCATTCAGGCTGAAGTTGGGCAGGCTCGTCGTGTTAACCGAGTCTATGACGGAGCTGAGGTCAATCCCGATGTGGTCCATGGTTTCATGAGGGTCGAAGTTGGTGTTGCTATAGGTGTCGAACTCCACAGCGACGAACCGATTCTCGCCTACGGCGTCCCTCGTCCTACCGTTCAAAAGGCCGAAGGCTCCGCCGTACGAGCCCTGCGGCAGTTTTGACGGGTAGCTGACGAGGAAGAAAGCCATGTCGTCCCCTTTCATGCGTCCAGGCAGGAGCTTGATATTGAAGGTGAACCGTGTGACGAAGCTCGCCACCACGCCGGTGTTGTTGTCGTAGAACGGCACGGGGCGCCTGTACGACATCCGCCCCGTGCAGTCTAACAATTTCGTTGCCTCGACGGCGGTGAGGTCGACCAGGCCGCCGTTCACGGTCGCGTTACCCTCAAAATGAAGGTCTTGTGGGTTGTACGAGGTCTTGTTGGTGAAGTCAAAGCTGAAGGAGATGGGTGACAACGCGGCGGCGACATGCCCAGGAGCATCAAGCCGAAAAGAGAGGAGCAAGCAGCAGGCGTAGAGAAGGAGGAGAAGCTGCGGGGTGCCGTTCCTGCGAGGAAACATAACTCTGTCTAGCTAGTGCGATGGGGTGTTGTGAGCTTAGGAGAGTGGCCACATGCTATATATATACAGTTTTGAATTAGGGTTAATTTAAATCTGCGACACTTACTATATGCATGGATCGAAGGTAGTATTTCTTTTTTTAAGAAATTTATGGTACGCGTTGTCCAAGTCCTATACAAATGTCACCATTCAAACAGAAAGTTTCAAAGTCAAGTCAACCAACGGTCAGCATTGGAATTTCCATTCAGCGCTTCTAGTGAGTCGCAAGATGAAGAGCCTTGAAAGCCATAGTTAAGATACTCCCATCTTCTCCACATAATATCTAAGCACAAGATTGCTAGGCTACATTATGCTTATATTAGATCAAGATGCCCGCAAACGTTCCACTAAGTGGTGATTGAATTCACATCGAACATTCAAATTAATTGTTCTTTATAAAAGCAATGCATATTTTTTAAAGTTAACTCACATTTGATATTAGAGGTGGTAGAATAATCTGATAACTACAGGAAAATGATTGTATACCGAGTGTGTCGTTGTTTGCCCAGCGTTTTTCATCGGGCACTCGGCAAACAAAGCCTTTGGCGTCTACTTTGGAAAACACACTCGGCAAATAGCTGACACTAGGTAAACACGAGGTTTGTCTAGTGTTACACTCAGCAACAGAAAAATACTATCAAAGATTGTTTTTCCATTTTTTTTCTTTCATTTAATTTACTTTCTTTCCTATTGTGTAATTTTTTCATTATTTATTTTATTGGCTAGATTTTATTATTTTATTGCCGTTTTGTTTCCCCATGTTCGTGTAACATGAAAAAGTTGGCAAAAATAAGTTGAACAGTCCTATTTGTGTTAATGAGTATATGTTTATATCTTACACAAAATAATAAGATGAATTCCAATATCAGGGGACCAAGAATTGACCCCGGAAATGGTGATTATTGGTTTTTAAATTGTAGAAAATGTAAACAAAGTCTGAAAACATGAAACTTGGCATTGTGTGATTATATGATACCTAGAGGTTGTGATAAAAATTTGAGACAGTTTCATAAAATTTGTGACGTACACTGCTTAGAAGCCAGAACCATCTCCAAGGAAGAATCATAGTTTTGAGGAGGAATGGACCAGGTGTGAAGGCGAAGTGTTAGTTGATTGATCATTTGACCTTAAATTTGTTTCTGCACTCAACATATACCATTGCATGTTCTATGCCAAAACTTGGCATTTTTTAGGGCTCGTTTGGTATATTTAGGTCATGAAGTGCATTTCTAGTCATTTAATAGATATAATTGAAATTTTAATAGCAACTAGATCAAAGGTTGGGCAAAATGAGTTGAAAAATATTATTTGCATTACTAAGCCTTTTTTAATGCTAAAAAGTGCAAAGTGCAAAGTATGAAAGCATGCACACTAGTAGAAAACAGGACTTTGGTTCTAGCAGGATCGGAGCATTAGTCCCGGTCGCGTTGCGAACCAGGACTAAAGTTTTGCCTATATATATCCTTGCCCCTGCCCGCGCTCTCCTCTGTTTTTTGGCTGTAAAAGGTGGGAGGTGTGTGCGCTACTCTGTTCTCCCTTTCTATGCACATGAGGTGTTCGATGAAATGCCCGAGCCACACTTAAAATTTCTCCTCTGTTCTTCCTCCAAGCTCCACCTGCAACGTCCATTTTCCCAATATTTGTCTAGGATTTGGTGGTGCACCAACTATCCAAGTGTTCTAAAAGGTTAGCAACTTCATCCTTTCATCTCTCATTGCTAGTTTAGCTCATTTCATGCTCTAGAAGTAGAGTGGTTTGTGAGTTTAGTGGAGGTGTGTATGTGGGAGTTTATTTGATTTAGATGCACAATTTGAGCTCAAATTAATTTCTTAGTTTGCGCATGTGTAGGGTGCCGTCCCATCCCCGTCCCCATCCTCACTGCCGTCGATTGCCCGCGCCGATCTCGTCGACGGCACCACCGTGGTGAGCCTCTTGTTCTTATCTTTTTTAGCCAAAACAATTCTTACTTGTATGATTTAGATAGCTACTTGTATAATTTTCTTACTTGTATTTTTTTTGTTATTATATAGTGCCATGGTTTTGATATGCGCCCCCGTCGTCTCTCGTCCGGTCTATGATTCCGATGTGGTATATTATCTTTTATAACTATTTGTATCATTTAGTGTTTATGACAATTATGCGGACCAACTTGGCATAGATATTTTTATCTAGGAAGTATGTGAACCGGAAATTCCAACGGACCCTCTTGTCGAGTTGAAAAGGAAAATTATTATTTGAAAGAAAAATTGAAAAGAATTGAAGAAGAGAAGATGAAATTGGAGTTTCATGAAATTGGAGACGTGTTATTAGATAACTCCTAGAGGTTGTAGTAATAAATTGAGAAGGTTGTAAAATTTGAGATCGTACACTTCTTGGAAATCGGAATGTCTCCAAGGAAGAATAGTAATTTCGAGAGGGGATGTCTCGGGTTTGAAGGCGAAGTCTTAATTCCTTCATTGTTTGACATTCAAACTTTATCTTCACTAAAAAATACACCGTCACATGTTCCATGCAATAATTTGACATTTTCTAGTTCGTTTTGCTATATTTAAGTCATTAAGTGCATTTTAGGCATTTAACATGTATAATTCACATTTGAATTACAAATACATTAAAAATTGTCAAAATGAATTTAAAATGTTTTAATGACTATGTGTAGGCCGTATCCAAAAAACTTGAAGAACTATAAATATCGTGGGGCCAAACCTCGAAGCTGAACATGGAGATTGTTGGATTTTTAAATCCAAAAGATGCAAATGAGATCCTCTCTCTCTCTCTCTCTCTCTCTCATAGACCACAGCTCCAAGACAATGGCGTGGGAGCCGCAGTGCCACTCATGCAACATTCTGCCCACGAGCGCCGGCATAGGCCACCTGGCACCCTTCAGCCATGTCTCAGCCAACATCTCATGCCGCCTCGAGGCGTTGTTTGCTACGCTCCCGGTTGTCTGCAGGCTCGACCTCCACATGTCTCCTCTTGACGTGCCCCTCCTTCTGGCCCAGCTCCTGTAAGCCGCAAAGGCCACCACGCTCATCGCCGACATCTCCCTGGCCTCCATGGTGATCCATGTGGTATCCTACTACCGTGTTAGATCTTCTTAACCGCATCCATCACCATATTCTCCCATGGCTGACGGCAGTGTTGTACTCGGGGTCAACTGGACATTTTGTTTATTCACGTTTAGTCGGTTTGCCGAGGGTTTGCACTCGCCAAAGCCTTCACCTTTGCCGTAATTTTCTGCCAGCCCTGTTATTTTTTAACCGAGATCAAATCTTTGTCAAGTTCCCGTGAAAACATACAGTGAATTCTTCGCCGAGGGACTGTAGAAAACCAATCGGCAAAAACTCGCTTTGCTGAAAAGTTGTACGCCTAGTGCTGGTTGCCAACTATAACACTCGGCGAAGCCATTGTCCAGTGTATCTGATACTCCACAAAAGCTCATTTTGCCGAAAGCTAGTATGCCTAGTGCGGGTAGCCAAGTGTAACACTCTGAGAAGCCTTTGTCGAGTGTACCTGGTACTCAGCAAACAATCGGCTGCCAGTAGTGGATAACAGAACTTTCAAATCTTCTTAGCCCATGGCCCACGTTGTTCTTAAAGAAAACCCACGAAAAAAAACAGAGGTAAGACTGAAAAAAATCAGAACAAAGAGAGCAATAAGAAAATGCACGTAACGCTGAATAGAGGACAGCGTACCACAGAACCTTACTTAAAAAAATAGGAGAGATGTATAGAATTGTTTCCAGAATTCGCGATGCGAAAGCAGAAAGTAGTCTTATGTGTCCACTCGCTGTTTGAGCTATCCTTCTTTTTCAAACGGTTAGACAATGATTTATCTGCCCATATTAGTGTGATTGTGTAAAAAATATGATCTTATTTGGTAATCATTACCAAAGAAAAAATATATTTCATAAGTCCATAAGAGTTGGGGAAGTTTTTTTTTTAGAGATAAGAGTTGGGGAAGTTGACGTTGTTCTTAAAGAAAACCCTTGAGAAAAATCAGAGGTAAGAATGAAAAATCAGAGCAAAGAGAGGAAGAAGAAAATGCACATAACGTTGGATAGATGAGAGTGGACAACAGAACCTTAGTTTTTTTTATAAAAACAATAGGAGAGATGGATAGAAGTGTTTACAGAATTCGCCATGCAAAAGCAGAAACTAGTCTTATGTTTTCACTCGCTGTTTGAGCGATCCTTCTTTTTCATACGGCTTTAGAACATGAAAAAACATTTTTTATCTAATAGTGATAATATAGTTATACTATCTACCTTATGAACAATAATATTTAGGAGTTGGTCAGGCAAAAGAGAAAGATAATTACTATGATAATGAAGAAAAGTTAGGCAAGGGCACCCAAGCTCTAGGGTTTCAGGTGTCTCCCGCTTACGCCGCTGTTGGTCTACCTTCTCTTCTGTGATCTTAGGGCCATGAAGGCACTGTGGATCCTTGCCCTTGCCAACGGAAAGGCTCCATTTTTAGATACTTTTTTGAGTTTTGTTAGGGTTTTATCCTACTTAGAGAGACGGGTGCGGTGAGTACTCTCTCAAAATGAAATTAGGTTTTCCAGCCTAGCTACGTCCGGTGGTGCTTCTAGCGTCATTGATAGGCGTGTGAAGGTTTGTCTCCAGGGGGTCTCGCGGGATTCGGTCGGCTTTTGTCTTCGGTCGGTCCACATGGATGGGGTCTCCGTTCATGTGTGTTCATATGTTTAAAGGTTGGATCCTTTCGATCTACGCTTATTTTCATCAATGACGGATGTTGTTCTGGTGCACTAGTCCCATGGGACCTTAACACGATAAAAGAAAAGTTTGCCCGACTCTGATCAGGGAGGAGCGATGACGGTAACACACCTTTGACTCGCTCTAATGCTTGTAGTCATCGCTAGATGATCTATGACCCTGAATGTATTTTTTCTTCCGATGTTTTTATACTATCTTGATAGTTGATAAATAGATCAAAAGTTCTTTTAAAAAAAATAGGAGTTGGCCAGAGACAAGTCCAAGGTAACGTCGCCGTCCCTGGAAAGCTACGTTCTCCGTTCGTTCATGTCCCTGACTGACATCCCTTTCCTGTATACTATTCCTACTTGTCTAGGCACGTGGCTTACAGGACCGTTCCACACGGCAGCGGTTCTATCGTCCAAGGGAGGTCCTACATCCCCTCTGCATGACGGAGCGACCGACCGGTGGTCCGCGTTTCTACAGGTCTCCTTCTACGGGTCCGGCCGCGAGCATGCACTTGGCAAGTGCAAACACCGGCGTCTCTACATCAACGCCGACGTCAACAGGCACTTCCGTCCTAGCTCGCCGGTCTGTGATACGAATAGGCGGCGTGTCAAGTCAGACAGAACCATACGTGCAGCTTCGCCGTGTTTCACGTACGTACGTACGCTCAGCGCCGACGGCAAGTTGAGAGATATGCATTCGTTGCTTTTTTTGCTAGCCATGCTATGTTGATTGCGTGTAGTACATGTTTCATTGGGGTGATGCCTTAAGGCCAAGATCCTCAAAGATCAGATTAACACAAAATAAATCCTGTTCAAAAGAATAACATGGATACATAGCGGTACACCGACCCTTTTGTGCAAGCCTAACACTCTGGTCCGGCGTTTTCACCTGGACAGCGAAACACCGATATCCATAGGGGTACCAGCTGGCCCACCACCACTGATCTGCTGATATGGTGAAGCCTGAAACGCCTTTGTCCCTGGTGTTTCTTAGCTAATCGAATCCCAAATCCTTTTATGTTGGCTGCCTATTCTTCAGCCTTAAGTAGCACCCGTGGTAAAATTATACCAACAGACTTTACGTGTTTTGGTTAGTTACCCTATGCTTCACTACCGGAATCACTCTCTATGCCGACGGCCTGTCGCCATAGGCGCAAACCCCTTCGGCATAGGGCCGTCAGTGTACATCACGTCGGCGTTTCCTAGTCAGACTGTCGGCATAGAAAAGCTGCCAGAATACCATCTTATGCCGACGACATCGTTGGCAAACAGAAACAGACGAGACGGCGGCTGATGGCGCTGTCGTCAAGTTAGACCATACGGGAGGCGACACATGCCACATCTATGCCGACGGCAACGTGATACGTCTCCAACGTATTTATAACTTTTTGATTGTTCCATGCTATTATAGTATCAGTGTTGAATGTTTATTATGCAATTATATTTTTTTGAGACTAACTTATTAACCTAGTGCTCAGTGCCAGTTGTTGTTTTTGGCTTTTCAGGTAATCAATATCAAACAGAGTTCAAATGAAGAAAATACTTTAGATTAATTTTTTTCTGGACCAGAAAAGACCCTAGAAGTGTCGAGAGAAGACTTGATGAGCCACGAGGGAGCGACAAGCTCGGGAGGCGCGCCCCATGAGGGGCGCCCCCGGGCTTCTGGGCCCCTCGTGGCACCTCTTGGCCTAATTCCGCCTCTATAAATTCTTAAATGTTCCCCATACATCATAGAACCACACGAATACTTTTTCCGTCGCCGCATGTTCCCGTTCTTCGTAGATCCCATCTAGAGGCCTTTACTGGCACTCTAGCGGAGGGGTAATCAATCACGGAGGGCCTCTACATCAACCTTGTTGCCCTTCCGATGATGTGTGACTAGTTTACCACAGATCTACGGCTCCATAGCTAGTAGCTAGATGGCTTCTTCTCTCTCTCTCATCTTCAATATAAAGTTCTACTTGATGTTCATGAAGATCTGTTCGATGTAATCCTATTTTCGATGTGTTTGTTGGGATCCAATGAATTATCTGTTTATGATCAGATTATTCATGAATATTATTGTATCTTCTCTGAACTATTTTATGCATGTTTGTTATAACTTTGCATTTCTCTCCGATCTATCCGTCTGGTTTGGCCAACTAGATTGATTTATCTAGTTGGGGTCCTGGCTATATATTATATGCAAGTGCACTTGAAGGACACTCTATGGTCCTGGCAACATATCAACATATCAAGAAGCTTTTCGCATCACTACTAGGGAAAACCCTAGTAGTAGCGCGGGTTTAATGCCCACTAGTAGCGCGGGCTGCCGCGCTACTAATAAGGCGCTACAGCTATTACTTAGCAGTAGCGCGTGCGACACACGCTACTGCTAAGACACATAGCCGCAGCGCTTGTTCTCTCCCGCGCTGCTGCTAATCTAGCTAGGAGCAGCGTGTTTACTATCCATCGCTACTATTATTCTTTTTTTTAGTGTATTTATACGCCGTTATACAAATTTTGGTACAATACCAATTATGAGGTTTATATCATTATGTCCATAACTGTGTGCTAAATGAAGGTGGCTTAGGTTCAAGTGGAGGCAATATGTGGTGCATGTCAAAAGTATACTACTAATCTAAACTTGATCTAGTTTGGACTAGTACTTTCGATGTGCACCACATGTTGCCTCCACTTGAATCTAATCCGCCAGCACAAGCTATTTAATCATCATCATAGTCATTACCACCAACAGTATTTATTTAATCACCATAGTCATAGTGTAGCACATCATCATCTTCAAACTCATTCTAGGTAGCTAATCACCACTAACACTAGATGCGGTAGCTATCTAATCACCACCAACACTAGCTAATAATAATCATCATAGTCATTACCACCAACACTAGCTATTTAATCATCATAGTCATAGTGTAGCACATCATCATCTTCAAACTCATTTCTAGCTAGCTAATCACTCCTGCTGCTCTCTCTCAGGTAAAATAATATAAAACATGTGTAGCACTCCTCCTTCATCAAGTTGGAGCATGCAGATGAACATGTCTCCTAATCGTGGGTTGTGCTTCTGGTTGCTGCCCCCTAGTACTTCTCTGCACTCCTCCTTCACAAATTTGGTCCAGTCTTTCACTATTAAGCATTCTCGCTATTATAAATCCTGAATGCACTAAAATGCATTGTAGGATATATTGACTGTAAGCTAACAATACTCATAGTACCTTTAGTCTCGATCCCATGAGGCACAACATTCATCGAGAGTTCCTGTTGAAAAACATCGTATAGTAATATACTTAGCAATGAAGTTTAGCTTAAAAAATAATGTATGCAAAAGATGCAATGAGGACAAATAGTAAAAATCTTACCATCTTTCCTAAATAGATGTGACCGTAGTTCAGTACGAACACTATTGGTCGCACGTTTTGAGTACTAACATTTCTATGTGCAGGAAGAAAATTTGTCTTGACAGTATGAAGATCTTCAAGCCATGAAACATAATGACTTATCTCCTCGCAGTTTAGTTCAGCCCCAAGACAGTAGTAGGTCATGTCTCCGAAGCGCTGGACATGTTTGCTTGAACGGAAATAAGCTGACAATAGAAATTAGTTGTCAACTATTTTTGAATAAACAATATCAAAGATATAAATATGGTTGAGAAACTCACATAATGGTATAACTGGAGGCGTCTGCACATCGACCCAGATGTCGATATTACCTTCAATATCATCTTCCGGACGAATATCAAAGGTGATAACCATATCAGGCTCAAATGCATAAGCCTTGCATAGTGCTCGCCAAGTTTTGCATCCAAAATAGGTGTAGTCGTCTGCATTGTATACTTTTGCGTGGAAAATACAACCATACTCGGTCTTCAAGTAAACTTTCTTTACCTCCATAGTACGACTGAAACCTATCTTATCCAAGACAAAAAGTCTTGCATGGCAGGGGATACGCTAGTATAATAGTAAAATAAATGAATTCTAAGTTGAAGCAAATTAAGCAGATGTCATGCTTAATTACGAAAAAAGACTTGTCGTTGTGACTTACTGTATCCACTTCGAAGTTCTCGTCCAGCTTGATGCTGAAGCGCCTATCATCATCTAGGAAGATTCAGTCGCACAGGCCGCGCTCGTCTTTGCAGTATTTGCAAATACCGAAATCCTTTTCGTCGTCAGACATTTCCTATGTTCATAGTTGAAACATTAATTGAAAATCGATCGAAGACAACTACCAGGATACTCAACACACAAATCCGGGGCACTCGATATTTCCTACATATTCTGGCACAAGTCATGCCAAAATTCACGGAAAAATCCGACATGACCTTTGCTAAAATAGGACATATCAAGCGCCTAAAATTTGTCGTAACGGAAATGAATCAACATTCCGGCAAAACATAGGCCACTCGGAGGTGTAACCTGCAAACATGACCGACCACTTGGGCAAGCACATATCCTATTTGAGCAACACAAGATATACATTTCAAAATATCTTATAGGACTCATATTGACATGAGCATTCAATAAGCAAAACCAAATCGTAAAATAAATAAGTATTCAAATTAGCATGCATTCAATAAGCAAAAGTAAATCATCTCATGCGTCCGTGCATCATCGAATATTATCACTAATACTTTCCGAATAGTATCATACATATAACATCACTAATACAACTAAAACCCTAGCGTACGACAGGTATCGGCGCGGGCGGTGGACACCCGCAGAGAAGGAACCATCACAGGATCATAGCTCTAGTGCGATCCCTGGAGAACCTGCTAAGTATTGGAGAACCTGTGCTCCAACGCAAACAAGTAGCGACGGATGTGCGCGTCCTCCTCACTGACACGGTGACGCACCACCTCCACTACAAAAAAAAGACACATTCGTGACATTTTGGGCCGAACGCAATTTTTTCTATCATACTTATGACACTTCTATGACGATAATTGTGACAAAACCCGGTATCATCATAGATGTGGTGGGGTCCTACTTCTATGACAAAAAATCATGATAGAAAATGGGATTTTCGTCCTGGGCGGGCCGGAGACGCAGCTGCATGACATTCTTTGGGCCGTCCATGACGGAAAAAACCGTGGTAGAAGCGAGGGAGAGGAAAATATCGGGGTGTTCCCGGTTATGGTGGGTGGTCGGGGCTGAGCGATGCGCATTTCTCTCGTACACGCACGCGCGTGGGTGTGAGGCGTTGGGCTCTAACTGAACCCGAGCGAGGCGTTGGGCTCTAACTGAACCCGAGCGATTGCACTCTAGGCTACGTGTTACTGAACCCGAGTGATCGATCGATGGCTGTTAACTGAACCCGATCGAGTGATTCCTTCGCTACTGCTGCTAACTGAAGCCCATCGATGCTGCCTCTCGATGAACAGTGAGCATTGCTGGGGGGTTTGGATGAACAGTTCCCGATGGGGGTGGATGAACAAGACACTGTGGTGTTGCCTCTGGATGAACATGACCCGATCGATCGAGCCGGTTGGGGCTGGATGAACAGGACCCCGTGGAGGGCAGGATGAACAGGACCACCCCGTGGAGGGCAGGATGAATAGTAGATGGTGGAGGGCTGGATGAACACTAGACCGTGGACGGGTGGTTGAACAGGAGCCCGTGGAAAGGGCTGGTTGAAAAGTAGCCGATGGAGTAGCGCGCGGTGGAGGCTGGATGAACAGGAGCCCGTGGATGAACAGTCGTAGGTGGAGGCTGGAGGAGGTCGACGGTGGATGAACAATAGCCCGTGGAGGCTGGAGGGGGTCGACGGTGGAGAGGAACAGTATCCTGTGGAGTCCCGTTTTGCGGTACGCCACACCCCTCCCGATGAACAGGACCCCCGTTTTGACCGTAGCGCTCCAACACAAGTCCGCTTCCTCCGTTTTGCGGTACGCCACACCCCTCCCGATCAACAGGACCCCCGTTTTGACTGTAGGAGGTCCGTTTCCTCCATTTTGCGGTACACCAGACCCCTCCCGATGAACAGCATCCCGTTTCGAACGTGGCCGGTCGAATAGAAGGCCGTTTCCTCCGTTCTACGGTACGCCGGGCCTCATTTCCATCGGCTGTTCCGTCCAAGCCCTCCCGATGAACACGACGACGCATTCCGTTCCGACCCAGCCGGTTGGCTCCCCATGAACACGACGACAACAATGTTTCTCCGTTCCGACCCAGCCATGTACACAAGCCCTGGCCGTACGTATGCGCGAGTAAGCGTTCGAGACCCTGCCCGTATGTACGTACGTGGCCGTATTTTCTTTCTTGCACACTGGCCGTTGTACGTGCGTGTACATGCTACGTGCGCGCCTCTACTATGACACGTGCACGCCTCTACATCGACCAGTATGTATGTACACGTTCGTGACCAGAATGACAACGCTGCGTACACTTCGACCAGGTGGGTCCTGACTGTCAGGCACTTCCTTGCGTGCAAGATGTAGCTGGTGGGTCCCAGCAGTCAGGGGGTGAATCGTTTTTTTTGCCCGGACGCAGTTCCTTGCGTGCGAAGATGTAGCTGGTGGGTCCCAGCAGTCAGGGGAAACGTTTTTTTCATGAAATACGGTGGCCCGTTCGGTGGGTCCCCGCTGTCAGGTGGAGGAATAATTATTTTGCACGTAATAAGGAGGCACTTCCTTGCTGCGGCCGTGGACCCAGCTGTCAGCCTCTCCACGTACAGTCCACGTCCGATGGAAGCCATTCCTTGACCACGTTGACCACGCCGCGCCGAGAGCACCAGGGCAGGTGGACGACGGCGAGGCCTAGGAAGGGGACGACGCGGAGCCGGGGAAGACGCGGCAGTGGAAGCCCGCGTGGAGAGTAGTATGAGGGTTCACTGGTTCGGCAGCGGTTTGAGGCTGCCGTCGCCGCAGGGCCTTGCCAGCAGTGGGAATAGTAGGAAGCGGTGAGGCCTCTGTGGCAGCACAGCCGGCCACGGGAGGCAGGAGCATGCGGCACGACCGACGCTGCTTTGGGCGGCTGGAGCAAGAAGACCAGAGGTTGAAGAAGCACTAAGGCCGTTGGATGGACATCGTACGGTCACTGGAGCTAGAATCGTTCATATTGACTAAGTTGACAAAGCCCTTCATCCCCGTCAACTTAGTAGGCCCACAAGTCAGCCTCCCACTATCGTGGGTCCCAGCTGGCAGGGGGGTATTCATTTTTTTGTGCGCAATAAGGAGTCATTTCCTTGCGTGTGAAGATATAGTTGGTGGGTCCGACCTGTCAGCGGAGGGAACGTTTTTTTACGAAATATAGAGGCCCTTCCGGCGGGTCCCAGATGTCAGGTGGAGGAATCATTGTTTTGCGTGTAATAAGGAGGCATTTCCTTGTGTGCGGCCGTGGACCCAGCTGTCAGCCTCTCCATGTACAGTCCACTTCCGATGGATGTCGTTCATTGACCACGTTGACCACGCCGCGCCGAGAGCACCAGGGCGGTGGACGACGGCGAGTCCTACGAAGGGAATGACACGGAGCCGGGGAAGACACGGCAATGGCTGCCAATGCGGTGGAGAGTACGAGGGTTGACTGGTTCGGCTGCCGTTGCCGGAAAATAACAGGAGGTGTGGGTGATTAGAGGGATAGACAGGCCAGGGATGCGAGTATATGATGAGGCCGTGAAGCCTGCCCGGCAGCACAGCCAGCCACGGGAGGCGGGAGCAGGCGGTTCCGACGGCGCTGGTTTGGGTGGCTGGGGCAGGAAGATCAGAGACTAAAGAAGCACGATTGCCGTTAGATTGATATCTAACGGTCTGACGCTGGTAGAGTCGATTGTTGACTAAGTTTCTTTTTTGATAAACCTTGTGTACGCATGAACTTAGTAGGCCCACAAGTCAGCCTCCAAATCTGTGGCAGACAACATAGAGCCCATTTGCTATTTTTTAATAATGTGCAGCCCATTTGCTAATTCTTAAGTAATTTATTACAACCCATTTTCTGCCGAGGACCACGGTAAAAAAGATCAACCTTATTTTGCATATTTCGGTGGAGTCTGAACTTTTGTAATCCCGAAATGATAAATATTTTTTTAAGAACTTATTGATTTGCCAAATAAGAATCGTTTTGTTTTTGTAAGCAAATAAGACGTGAAACAACTGAGTTGGTTTAAGGGAAAACCAGTGGTAAAAAAATCAGCACTGGGAGGGAAAACAACAACAAAAATAAGGATGTAAATATGAAAAGTGAATTTTATGTATTTTCAATATAATGATACGTGTATATGAACTAGTAAAACTATAGGTAGAGATTAGAAAACGGATGTAGGACATGCGTTTCAAGAGGAAAATAGAAATGGGTTGTGTGTTTGATTCAGTAAAAAAAGTGCAGGCGAATGTTGTAAGACAAAATATAACTAACGCTGGAGGGCCAGAGGCCAGTAGATACCTGCTGGATCTTTGTGCCCCGTTGTCGTCATGGGCTGGGCCTGTTAAAAACAAAACAAAGCATGGGCAGTCTACAGCCCAGTTAAAACTTGCTCGACCTGAAAAAACAATACACGTGCTCAATAAACGAGAGAATTCTGCAAGTACAGACTGATAATTGGGATGCAATAGGGATGTTGTTTTTTCATCGTGATAATAAGAGCATGCACTTGTTTCAAAAAATTTGGAGAACTGGGAATTCGAACAGCAGGTGTTTATGCTACCCATCAAATAAAAATCAGGTGCATGAAAATTCGTTTTGAAACAAATGATTCAGCTTTACATCCACGTCGACCCTCGGCATGATGGTTGGAAGCAAATGCCAAGTTTATACCAAAATATCGTTAACAACAATACCAACTTGCGGACAACAAGGTAGTACAAGTACCAATACCAAACTAAGTTATAATCTTTTTACTGCTGGCCCTAGTGTTCGTCTGGTAGAAAAATCTTGCAGAGGACCATCTCCTGCTCCTTCTCTTGCTCCAGGTCCCCGAGGTGGTACTGGTGCATCACCCAGTTGGTCCTCTGCTGGTCGAAGTTCTTGTTGGTGTGCAGCACCAGAACCTTTTTGCTGCCCGTCTGCCGGCCGTTGACCATCACCGGCAAGGTATTGCCGGTGTTGTGCCACATCGCGTGCATGCCACACTCCGACTGTATCTTGCGACGCGTCCATGTGCCCCTTTTGAACGCCCTAGAATTGCGCTAGAAGAAATGCTTGCTTAGGCCTCTAATTGTTGAATACAGGTTTTAGTGTACGTAGTTGGCATTTTCATAACATCTTTGGCATGTTGCAGTCACTTGTTCACTTTTTATTAACTGTCAAATTGTAATTGCTTCATCAGGTCTGCGTCTAAAAAGAAAAACAGAGTTATAAACAAAGGAATATGTTTGTGCAAGTAGACGGCCGATCGGTGTCTTACCTGGAAATTTCTCAGGATGGGTGTAGCATATGCTGTGCTCGCTGTCGATGGTTGGTATGAACAAATCGATGAGAGGGTGAGATCTCGCGCTGTCAACACTCACTTTGGCCTCAAGATGCTCGATCAGCTCCTGATCCGTGGGATCGAACTTGACGCCAACCGGCAGCACCGGCCAATCCTTCTTCGACTTGCATGGGTTAATTCCAGTTTATATGGTACTCAATGTATGATCAATCGACTGTTTTAAGTGAATGATGAAAGATTTTGGCAGATAAGTGGTACTCCAAATCTGAAGTCCAGAATACCCGAACACGCCGCCGGGATTCTTGTGTCACCTCACGCGTAGCGTATTGTCACGTCAATTCAATGTGTGGACATGATGAATAATTTGACCGACGTATACTAGCACTGCTACTGTACTACTTACTAGTCGTATTTAGTGTCACATTTTAACCATAGGTTTAACTAACAAGTACGCACTTGAAGCCTAAGTGATATATCAGTACATCCTGCGCAAGTGAGTTAGGATGCACTTGATCCCAGAAAGGTATCTATCCTTCAAACCAGAGGAGTGCTTCAAACTAACAACAGTCCAACAAAAGAGGGTCGTGTCACAGCAGCAGAATACATGGCTCAGTCTACATATCAGTACGAATCAAGTTGTGCATATTTGCTGTTGGCATGAACCACATCACCGCATGTCGGGTTTGCAAAAGCCATCCATCGCATGGAAGCTTGATTCCTTTCACACACTGAAGATTATCTAGAAACAGGCTGTGTCGACGAATCTCTGGATATGGTGATTCATGAAACCCATGGTATGATGTGTAAACACAGTCCCCCCTGGCGAATGGAAGTTGCATAGCACGGTAATCATCGTCGGTGATATGATCGATGATTGGTTGGATGATTGGATAATTGAGCCCAAGGAACATGGAGTGGTTGCCGAGGCTGCAAACCCGCCTCCAGTTGAATACGCCTGGCCCAACGGAGCTGGGATTTTTCTCGTACACGAAGCAGCCATAGCCATCAATGTCACGAACGCCCCAGGCATTGTACTGCATGTGGTTTGATGAAATGGTTTGGTCAATTTGGTACGTGCAAATGAGCATCAAATGACCACCATCAGCTGAACGAGCGATAAACCACCACCCATCGGCTGGTATGATTCCAGGTCCTGGAATCATGAAGGCCAGCGCATTTGCGTCTGCTGCAAGAATTCAAATTGGAGACCAAAAGGACAAAAATAAACAATCATGTTCAGAGTATGTGCGGAATTAAGATTATTATAACAGTGACACATATCATAGACAGAGAATTACAATGCCGTGGTCATAATCATACCCCAAGTTAAAAAAATAAGCCAATGGCTTTCATATTCTATCAATATATCATGGTTCAAACATCATGTAACAATGAGAGGAAAACAGATATGACAGGGCCTACTCATATTCTACCATAGCACTTACTACAGTTATCATATCAACGCTAAGCAATAACATGCGTTGTTATAAAAATCCTGGAAATGAGAGTAACATATAGCAATCATGAGGTTATACTCATAATATCTATTTTAACAATCATTAGATACCAATTGTTCTCATATCAACTCTAACAATAACATGTGTGGTCATGAAAATCTAGAAAATGAGAGGAACATATAGCAATGATGTGGTTATAGATATACTATATATTCTAAATTTGTAACAATGAACAGGCAATCGTATTCTTAAGGTAAAGATGAGATGAGATAGAACAATTACACGATGATAGATTCCACCAGTATAGGCAGCCAATCTGTGCGTCGACCGCATAAACGAAGCCATCGTGCACTATAGCATCAGACAGAAGTGTTGGGTGAAGAGGATCGACGATGAGCCATAACCATGTATGGAGACCGGATTCCAGATAGACTAATCCCATGTTCAACACGGCAATGATCTTGTAATCCATGTAGTCTTCTGATGGTGTGGGCACTTCGCCGATTACAACCTTCAGCAAACAGAGGTCGAGCCAAAAGCTCGACGCATCTCGTGTGTAGTAGGCAGGAGTGTCCGGCGGGCCGCGAGGCTCGATGGCGGCGGTATCCGAAGATGGAAGGGTGATCTCTCGCTGGGTATTGATATCCACGAGACGCCACGGACTACCGGATTGGTGGATGAGGACGATCTAGTTGGCCTTCATGCCCCACCAGTACTGGTCGCGCATGATGGGCAGGTGGACGGGTAGTGGTAGCATGTCGAGGGGCACCACGGCAACCTCCGTAGGATCGTCAAGTCGGTGTCTGGGCCACCTACGAGGATCGGGCATCAGCAAGGAGGGTGTCATGAATAGAGTCAGCCGTTGCAGACGAGTAGACGGTACAAATACATCGAGCGTGCGGCCAGACGGACGGTGCTGAGTAGGTCCATACAATTACAGATCTGCTCCAAGAGAACATCGGGGAGGGAATTCCAATCACGGATCTGCGTGTCAGTCGGTTCTGCCATTGGGGTTTTCGGTGCCTGCGAGCCACCGGGGAAGTGGATTCGGGCGAGCGAGCGAAGAAGCTTCTCCTCGTGTGGCCGAGTAGTGAGCGGGGGGGGTACGCGCGAGCTACCAAGGAAGATAGCGCGGGCGGGCGAGTAGCGAGCGGGGGGAAATGATGTGCGGCCGACGATGGGGAAGAGAGGAGGAAGAAGAAGAGAGGAGGAAGAAGAGTGGAAGACGGGGAATAAAGTGCATTAAATCTCAATTCTACAACTACTACCAGGATATACCGTCCTTTGGAGTGTAAATAGTTACACCAATGACATGTGGGTCTACCACAAGAGGGCCCATATGTCAGTTAATGGAGGACAGAAGCGTGCTCTACTGGAAAACATGATGGCAGTACTGAGTAAGGCTGATTTAGTAACACCAACACGCTGGTTCAGCTTATTAATTAAGTGTCCCATATGCTGCATCGTGTATTGTCACTTCACTGCGAAGACTAGTTGAATAGTTCTCTCTGACCGAGATGGGGAATAATGGATCGCGAAGACTTCCTTTCTACATTATCCCTATGCCTCTATGCTCACTTCACTCATTTTGCTCCGTACGTAGTCACTTGTTGAAATCTATAGAAAGACAAATACTCCGTATTTGGGAACAGAGGGAGGATTTTACTCCGTATTTGGGAACAGAGGGAGTATCACCATATGGAGGGAACAAAGGAAGCTTGAAATATGAACATGTGAATGGGAGGGAGTAAGCCCCATGCATGCATGCATGCAACATGCAACACTCACACGTACACATGGACGCACGCAATATCACGCACCCATGCGGCACACAGCACACGACACAACACACACGCTCACGCTCAAGTGCTCAACCTACTCCCTACGTCCGTGAAAGACTGTACATTTAGAGATTTACACATTGACCAGGGCATAATTAACACCCAAAAGTTATGTGTGCATGCGACCATTGAGAGAAGAAGATTAAATGAAGGTCGTTGCATGCTGTAATTAAGGATAGACATGTAGCCTATACCTAGAGCACAAGTTGGTGCATTAGTCAATCAATATCAATTTAGATTAAAGGCTAAATGCATTGGAAGTGTAGATGTACTACACTCTTTGTTTTTTAACTGATTTCTTTGCTCTGCCAACTGACAGGTGGAACGCAGAAACCAGGTGACAATGTAACGAGTCAACAAAGTGCCACGTCAACTATGTGGCCGGTCAGTACACTAGTAGAAAAAGGGTCAAACGTGAAGCACATTAGTGTCGGTTTGAATTTGAGCCGGCACTAATGTGTACATTAGTGCCGGTTCCAACGGCTAGCCGGGCTGCTCTCATTAGTACCGATTCGTGGCGAACCTTTAGCACCGGTTCGTGCCACGAACCGGTACTAAAGTGAGTGGTGGTAGGATGTTGTCAGTCCGGGGCCCCTCCAGCACCTTTAGTACCGGGTCGTATCACGAACCGGTACTAAAGGTCGTCCTACATAGACCCTTCGTCCACCCGAGCTCGCTCTGTTCTTCCCCTTTCCCCTCTCCTCTCTGTTCTTTTCCCTCTTCCTCTCAAGCTCATCACACATTTTGCCCAAAATTTGTCAAGATTTGAAGGCCCCCATCCATTCAAATGATCACAAAGGTTAGAAACTTTGTCCTTTCATCTCTCATTGCTAGATTAGCTCGTGCAATGCTTTATATAGTGATTGATTTTTGAGTTTAGTAATTTGGGAGGAATTATATATATGTGCTAGTATTTGATTTATATGCAATTTGAGGTCAAAAATAACACTTAGTTTGCATATGTAGTTGTGGTTTACTTAGTTCCTTCTAAATCTCCGTCGTAACCACCGTCGATCGCCCGCAACGTTCCGTCGCCGGCACCACCTTGTGGTGAGCCTCTTGTTCATGAATGTTTTATATAAAAAATTGATGTTTGTGTGATTTGGATATATAGTTACTCGTATAATTATCTTACCCATAAGTTGTTTGTTATACATAGTGCCATGGTTTTGATATCCGTCCCCGTCGGCCCTCGTCCGGGTTATGATTCGGATGTGGTATATTCTCTTTTAAAACTATTCATTGCATTTCGTGTTTATGACAAATTATGCCCATCAAGTTGACATAGATATTTGTATGTAGGAGGTAGTTGAACCGGAAATTCCAACCGACCCTATTGTTGAGAGGTTAAATTTAGTTGAAAGAGAAAACGAGGATTTGAAGGAAAAATTGAAAAGAATTGAGGGGGAGAAGATGGTATTGGAGTTGCATGTTGCCGATGTCGTCGATGATCACAAGATTAAGATGGAGAAAATGCGCTTGAAGATTAGAAAGATTTTAAAATATGCCATTCATAGTGAGGCTTGGTATCATTATGTTGTTGGATCAATTGTTACCTTAGTTGCGATCTTGATCGCAATTTTTGTTGCATTTAAATTCTTTAGCTAGAGAGTTATTTGTTTGTTGCATTTAAGTGTTGTATGATCTTTATGTATGAACTTTATGTATTGTATTAATTTGATGTTTTCAGTGCTGTGTATTGAAGATGAGCCGACAATGGATGTACGATGACCGATGCTCTCCCGAGTTCATTAATGGCGTGCATACTTTTCTGCTTGCGGCTGAGGCAAACAAGCGAGCGGATGGTTTTATGCCTTGTCCATGTGCTGGCTGTAAGAATGGTCACAATTACTCTACGTCAAGAACCATTCACGTCCACCTGTTTGAGTCCGGTTTCATGCCCCACTATAATGTTTGGACCAAGCATGGAGAAAGAGGGGTTATGATGGAAGACAATGAAGAAGAAGAGGATAACGACAGCTATCCTGGCCATGGGTTCCCTGAATATGATGATACAACAATGAGGGAAGAAGCTGAGCCGGTAATGCGGGAAGAAGCTGAGCCGGCAATGCGGGAAGAAGCTGAAGAAGAGGCATCAGATGAGCCCGTTGATGATCTAGGTCGGGCCATTGCCAATGCAAAGAGAAACTGCACAAGTGATTTGGAGAAGAAGAAGTTGCAGCGCATGTTAGAGGATCACAAAAAATTGTTGTACCCGAATTGCATAGGTGACAAGAAAAAGCTGGGCGCCACACTAGAATTGCTGCAATGGAAGGCAGAGAATGGTGTATCTGACAAGGGATTTGGAAAGTTGCTGCTAATGATAAAGGATATGCTTCCAAAGGACAACGAATTGCCCGAGAGTACGTACGAAGCAAAGAAGGCTGTCTGCCCTCTAGGGTTAGAGGTGTAGAAGATACATGCATGCCCTAATGATTGCATCCTCTACCGCGGTGAGTACGAGGATTTGAACGCTTGCCCGGTATGCGGTGCATTGTGCTATAAGATCAGCCGCGATGACCCTGGTGATGTCGAGGGCGAGCGCCACAGAAAGAAGATTCCTGCCAATGTGATGTGGTATGCTCCTATAATACCACGGTTGAAACGTTTGTTCCAAAACAAAGAGCATGCCAAGGCGATGCGATGGCACAGAGAAGACCGTAAGAAAGACGGAAAGTTGAGAGTACCCGCTGACGGGTCACAGTGGAGAAAAATCGAAAGAAAGTACGGGAAGGAGTTTGTAGATGACACAAGGAACGTATGGTTTGGTCTAAGAGCAGATGGCATTAATCCTTTTGGGGAGCAGAGCAGCAACCATAGCACCTGGCATGTGACTCTATGTTTGTATAACCTTCCTCCTTGGTTGTGCATGAAGCGGAAGTTCATTATGATGCCAGTGCTCATCCAAGGCCCTAAGCAACCCAGCAATGATATTGATGTGTACCTAAGGCCATTAGCTGAAGAACTCTTACAACTGTGGAATGGAACAGGTGTACGTGCGTGGGATGAGCACATGGGGGAAGAATTTGACCTAAAGGCGTTGCTGTTCGTGACCATCAATGATTGGCCTACTCTCAGTAACCTTTCAGGACAGACAAACAAGGGATACCGCGCATGCACACACTGTTTGGACGGGAACAAATAATATGTATGGACGGACATTCTCTCACTGAAGCACACTACACAGTTCTACAGAATTCCGCCTTGGTGGCTCCGTATATGGATGAACACAAGAATTTCCTATGCTCCAAACACCCGGAGCGGTCTGATGACTGGATTACACGCGAACAAACCAGGAGTTTCGCCAGCTGGTTGCAGACACGTACCATGCATGACACCTCTATTGAAGATGACCTGTACTTGTTGTCCCAGTTACCATCTTCGAATATAATGACTTTCAAAGGGTATGAGATAAATGGTAATACATTTTACACGATCGCCCAAGATAAGAAGAGCACCAACCAAAACAGTGGTGTCCGCTTTGATGCAGAAAACAAGACAGGAAAGGAAACATATTATGGTTATATACAGGACATATGGGAACTTGACTATCGACGTGGTTTGAAGGTCCCTTTGTTTCGGTGCAAATGGGTCAATATGACACGAGGCGGGGTAACGGAAGACCCGCGGTACGGAATGACAACAGTGGATCTCAACAATCTTGCGTATGCAGACGAACCATTCGTCCTAGCCAATGATGTGGCACAGGTTTTCTATGTGAAGGACATGTCTACCAAGCCAAGAAAAAGAAAAGATAGGGAAGCGAATGCATCGTACGATGAGCCAAAGCGGCACATAGTTCTTTCTGGGAAGAGAAACATCATGGGAGTGGATGACAAGACAGACATGTCAGAAGATTATGAAAAGTTTGATGAAATTGCTCCATTCACAGTGAATATTGACCCGAGCATCCCGTTAAATGATGAAGATTTTCCATGGTTACGGCGCAAAGGGACACACGCGAAGAAAAAGTTTCACACCCAAAGATCTGGGATGTGATTGGCTTCACTATCATCACTTTCTTCTGTGTTTCACACCCAGGAGGGAATCTCTATAATAGTTAGGGTAGTTATGTGTTTTGGCATTTGAAACGCGAAGAAATTTTATGTGCAAACAAATTCTTTCATGCATTTACTAATTTTTTCAACTAAATGGCCCTGAAATTGAGAAGCATTTCAAATGAACTCAGAAAAGGTTGAAAGTTGGCATGGTATCATAATTTCACTCACATAGCATGTGCAAAAAAGTAGAGAGGGTTACCGCAAAAACTGGATGCACTTCGTGTACAAAATGGATAATCTCTTTCGAAGTATGAGGGTTTCGGACAAAACTCATCCGTTGCAAAGGCATTTCATTTTTTAAATAACCTAAGCATTACCAAATTGAATATAATGATAAAACACACTAATATTAAACATAAGAAAAAAGAATCACTGAAAAATCTATTTTCAAAGTTAAGTTATTCACAAATTAGTGATTCACACAAATTTCAAATAATTCAAAATTTAAACTATTCAAATTTGTAAACTACCGGTACTAACAGAAAGTTTGTAATTTTTTGTACCTAAAGCAAAAATATTCACAAACAAACTCTAAATATAGCAAAAAACAACTCTAAAATAGATAAAACAAAAATAAATAAAGCAAAAAAAGCCCACCTACTGGGCCACAGCGGCCTGCATACGACTAGAAACCCAAATTCTAGTTGGGTCAGGATGCAGGCCCGCTAGCCCAGTAGGCCCAACAGGGCATCGCAGAAGAGGTAGGCCCAGAAGGCCTGCTTAAGAGAGGAGCTCGAGACAGCAGCGACGGCGGGGCTTATAAGCAGGTGCGAGTGCCCCTCGGCTAGCGAGGTGGGACTAAACTTTTGCGCCCCTCACCTGGCAGCGCACACCCTTTAGTACCGGGTCGTGGCTCCAACCGGTACTAAAGGGGGGGTCTTTAGTACCGGTTGGAGCCACCACCCGGTACTAAAGGGGTGCCGTTCCCGCCGCTTGGCCTGGCCAAAACAGACCTTTAGTACCGGCTGGTGGCTCCAACCGGTACTAAAGGTCCATCCTATATAACTAAACACTTCAAAAATTTCAGTTTCTCATCTGCTTCTTCTCCTCTGCCCCGTCGCCCGCCGCCCCCGTCTCCATATCCCTCGTCGCCGCCCCCGTCGCCGCCCCGTCCCCGTCGTCGCCGCCCCGTCATCCCCGTACCCGTCGTCCCCGTCGTCACCGCCGCCCCGTCCCGGCCCGTCCCGCGTCGTCCCCGTCCCCGTCATCGCCGCCCCGTCCCCGTCGTCGCCGCCCCGGCCCGTACGTCCCCGTTGTCGCCGCCCCGTCCCTATCCCCGTCGTCGCCATCCCCGTTGTCGCCCCCCGTCGCCTCTCGCCTCGCCGGTGAGCACACACACACACACTACATTTTTTTAGTTTTTTAGTTATAGAAATATTTATAAAAATGTTAGAAATTTTTCTTTTTTAGTTATAGAAATAGTTAGTTATATAGCATTGTTAGAAATGTTAGAATTTTTTTTGTTTTTTAGTTATAGAAATAGTTATAAAAAAGTTAGAATTGTTAAATTTTTTTCTGTTTTTAGTTATAGAAATAGTTATAAAAAAGTTAGAAATTTTTCCTTTTTTAGTTATAGAAATATTAGAAATTTTATACAAATGTTAGTTATATATATAGAAATGTTATAATTGTTTTTCTGTTTTTTAGTTATAGAAATATTAGAAATGTTATAGAAATGTTAGTTATATAGCATTGTTAGAAATGTTATAGGAATGTTAGTTATATAGAAATGTTAGAAATTTTAGTTATGAAAATCCAATCATTAAAAAAATGTTACTTTTTGCGGGCATATAGCTAGTATTTGTTCTCGACGATGCCCGGCCCGCATCCTCGCCGTCGACCGTCCGCGACGACGTCCGGCTGACCCATGTCCGGGACTGGGCTCCGCCGGGCTGGCACTGGGAGGTTCTCCCTAGAGGGGCGCGCCGCTTGATGAAGAACCCGGCCCCGAGTCCCATCGTCGACCCTGATCTCGTTTGGTGGCGTTCGCGTGGGCCAGTTTCGGTGCGGAGGGAGCCGGCTATGCGGTGGGAATGCCTAAGTGGGATAAGTTTGAGAAAGAGATGCTGGATGCATGTGTCACTCCAGAAACATTGAGCTGCCCCCCAGGTGCAGGACTTGGTTCTATGCGCATGGGGGGGAGTTGGACCCGAAGACAGGCAAAGTTTCGAAGAAGGCATGTCTGGACGGAGTCGAAGATAAGCTACTTGTTGCAATAGAAGAGGCTCGATCCGGGTTGTTCGAGCCCAACAGAGAGAACGACGAGCTTACGCGTGCCCTGGGAAATCCAGAACACCCGGGAAGAACACAAGGCATGGGCGCTATTCCGTGGTATGAGGGGTTTTCGAACTGGAACGCCGACTACAGAACCCGTGCGAGAAAGAAGATTGCGGAGGAAAAGAAGAGGAAGATGGAGGAGGAGCAGAGGAAGCTAGACTATGAACGCCTTCAAGTCCTAGAATCAGCGCACGCGGACTTGGCAGTCAAATTCCAGCGGCAGCAGGAGCAGATCGACTCACTTAGCCAGCAAAGGGGGTCTCAGCAGCTAGCGGATGATCCACCATTGGATAGCACCGTCCCATCCATGTCGAGAAGCAGCGTGGGTTCCGCCCTGGGCGACACATTGCTGGATAGCTACCCAGTGGATGACATCATGGAGAACACTAACTGCGAGCTACACTTCAAAATGAAGAACATATCCATGAAGGTGGCGGATGCCCTTGCTTTTACAAATCCCCCCGAGGCAACCTTCCATTGCAACCCGATTCCAGCGGGCTATGATCGTGTCTTGGTTGATGAGGTGGTGGACCAATATTCGGGGCTAGAGCTTTACATTCCTGGAGGTGACGATGAGCACACACTAGGAGAGGCCAACCATCGTATCATCCTATGGAGAAAGGATTGCATCATGTTTCAAAGGCCACCGACACCGCGTCATCCGACTCCTCATCGCAGTCCGCCACCGAGTCAGCAGACTCCCGCTCCTCCAAGTCCACCAACGCGTCAGGCCACTCCTCCTCCAAGTCCGGCACAACTTCAGGCCACTACTCCTCCTCCAAGTCTGGCAAAGCGTCAGGCCACTCCTCCTCCAAGTCCGGCACAACTTTAGGCCACTCCTCCTCCAAGTCCGGCACAGCTTCAGGCCATTCCTCCTCCTCCAACTCAGCCACGTCAGTCGTCTTCGCCGCCTCAGCAATCACGGAAGAGAGCCGCCTCAGCTATGGTGCGTAGCGCTGCAAGTCGAGGTAGTACTGGAGGTACAGGCGGAGGCAAGCGATTTCAATATGGTCCAAGCCTCGTGCCTCTTCCGTAGAGGCCTTACGACAAGTCTGAGGAGGAAAACGTAGCCATATCGAAGGCCGAGGTGGAAGCCCATTTTGCACCTAAACCGCCACCGCCGCCAAGGGAGGAAGTGCCTGTGGAAAAGATTGACCACTTCATTCGTATGGCTAGAGCACCAGCTCCCAAGCCTGTTGACACAGACTATGAGCGCCACATCAAGAAGTTAAATCGAGCACGTCTATAGAAAGAGGCGAGCTCAAGCTCGAGAAAATCAGCTGGCAAAAGGAGTGGTAAAACCGTTCCCCAGCTGGGAGAACAGGCGGCGCAATCAATCCCCCCGCTTGTTGTGCCAACAACACATGAGAGTAGGCACGCCCAATATTATTGTGGGCGAACCGTTAACGTTCCCGGGGTGGGCGATGTGGTAATAACCGAGGAGCATATTGCGCAGGCTGAATCGATCGATATCACTGTTGGAAAACTCCTCGATATCGAGCCCATGTCTCCGACTAGAGAGGAGGAAATAAAACGGAAATATGCCCGGGGCCAACCTTTGGTCGAGCCAGAGGAGGTCAATAAGCTCCCAACGAGAATGTATGAATTGCATCAATGGTACATGGACATTACCAAGATTTCCAATCGAGAGTCCCTCATGGTGAATGTCAACAAGGAGCATTACTACCATGAGAAAGTTGTGACCGTTGAGTATTCAGAACTATTTCAGCTATAAAATAAAGACGCACTCGACAAATCTATCATCAGTTGCTATTGTCTGTAAGTGATTTCTTTCTGTAATTTAAGTCTCAAGCTAGCTATAGTGATCATTTTGATCAATCATTACCTCTAATTATCCTCACTATATTCTTTTCTGTGGTATTATGCAGGATGAAGATTTATGAAATGAAAAAAGGTGGACGCTATGGCATTGGGTTCGTTGACCCAAATACCATTAATGAATACACATGCAAAATAGATCCATATCACGCAAAAAGTCTAGAGGAAAGCATGCTACAGTTCTTCAAGGAACTCAAATACAATGAAGATATACTACTTCCTTACAACTTCAAGTGAGTCACACTGTCTTGTACTACAAATTCTGTATTTCCCTACTAGCTAGCTACATGTTTTTGCTTACATATGTCTGCTTAATTAAGAAATGCAAACATGTGTGCATGCAGATTTCACTGGATCTTGTTAATCATTAAAGTTGATGAAGGAATAGTTGAAGTACTAGACTCACTACTTAAGAAAGCAAGTGACTACACCATCGTGAAGGGGATAGTCAACAGGTAATTTCAATCATTATTAACTATATCTCAGCCTATTTAATTAGTTTGTCATTTCCTGATAACAACTATTTAATAACCCATTTATTGATTTTCTTTGTCGGCGGGCAGGGCTTGGGAAAAGTTCATCAGGGCCACTCCAGGCCCATGGAAACAAAATCTAAAATGGTATCGACCCAATGTAAGTAATTAAGTAGTACTAGCTAGCTGCCATCTCTTTAATTATCATGCTTGATTAATTATTATCTGATCAAATTCCATTCTCGTAAAGGCCCTGAAGCAGGCACCGGGGAATGATCTATGTGCATACTACGTTTGCGAGAACATTCGCATGATGGCGTCCGAAAGGAGCAAATCTCAAAGACAGGAGTGCGTACGATATCGATTGTCAGAACACTATTCACAATTTTTACACCATTATCAATATCTAGTCACACGACTAATACACATGCATATTGATCTCCTTCTTAACAGTTCAAAGAGGTGCGGGACAAGCTCCTAGCACAGGACCGCATAGAAGCAATTCAAGAGGAAATAGCGGGATTTTTGCTCGACCAGGTCATAGATCCCAAAGGAGAATACTATTACCCGCTACCGCCCCCATGAACGCACCAATTAGCTAGGCTAATGCCACTAGCTCCGAAGGCACCAATTAGGAGAAATTGTATATATATATATATATACATGTGTGTATATTTGTGTGAATTAATTAATGGTGCTTGTGAGACATTCGATGATATATATATATATTATGATCGGTTCTACTAGAAATTCTATTTATATATATGCATAACGTGTACAATATGTAGTATCGCAAAATACCAGCAAACGAAAAATAATTAAATGGAATACACAAAATTAAATGAAAAAGAGATCATTAACCCAAAACTTCCCCAATCTTTTAATACCAGTTGGTGACACAAACCGGTACTAAAGGGCTCCCTGCGCCCGAAGCTGGCTCGTGCCACGTGGTTGCCCTTTAGCATCGGTTCGTGCTGAACCGGTACTAAAGGGGGGGGGGCTTTAGTGCCTATACTTTAGCGCCGGTTATGAAACCGACACTAAAGGGCCTTACGAACCGGTGCTATTGCCCGGTTCTGCACTAGTGGTAGGGTGCAATACGGTGCTCTACGATGAGCTAGTGATCGTATAATCACCGCAAAACTATATATAGTGACCGTAAAGAGCGTATTGTTACATACATTAACCTCCTGTGTATTTTTCTCGTTTCAAATTAAGCCATATTAACCGGAAAGGACATAGTATGGACTAGTACTGGTACTGCTTTGATGTGTCCCGTCAACTTGCCAAACGAGGAGAAGCTTTCTTACTACACCTCTCCCTCGCCCACGCGCGTGGTGGTTCGCAGGACGAGGAGAGGGTTTTGACTACATCGCGCCCTCTCCCTCTCCCTCTCCCTCGCTCTCGCCCTCACGGTGGATGTGCAGCGGTTCAATGGGTGTCAGATTGCCAGAAGCGTAATGTGTACTGTAGTATCATCATTGTTGGACCTTCTGAAGAGGCGAAGAACCAAGTGCAAGGTTCACACGAGTACGAACCGTTGAACCTCCCGAAGAGGCAAAGAGCCAAGCACAAGGTTTTATTGGAGTTGTCGTCCTAGTAGGAGCGTACTACAACTATAGCGAACGATGCTACTGTATGATGCCGCCACGTCACGTATATCCAAAGCTATGCCACCTTTTTTTCTCAAAGAGCGTGTTGGAGCCCGTGCAACAACCACACAAGTTGCACGTACACATAACACATTTACTAGTAATAAATTCTAAAGGACAAATGCCAGTATGCCACACAAGTTCATCTCCAATGCATGTGATAAATTTCTGCACGACTAGTCTACATATATTCACAACGCTACCATTCACAATTTACCGTACTCCACTTACACATTATAGATGGGCTACATGTCCTCCTCCAGGTTACAGTCCCAAGTGTTCTTCATGGATGGCACAGTCCATAGCGGTGGGCAACAGGAATCATTGTCGCATCTGTCTAGTCCGGTTCCACACGATGGAGACTCATCCAAGCTGAAGCGGCATAAATCACGGACAGCATGTCCCACCATGTCGTTCATCCGGCGGTGCGCACGGAAGACACAACCATGCTTCATGAACGGTAGGCCTTCCGTGTCGTGCACGGAAGATGGCATCCGCTTCACAATGGGGTAGTTGTCCCCGATGAAAAGCGAGTACTCTCCAAGAGTGTTCCTCGGCACCCACGTAGCATCACGGGGGTCAAACTCGGCGCCGTTCATCTGGTACACGCGGCATCTCAGATCTGGACACATGGTGACATACATAGTCAAGGTCCATGCATAATAATGTTGTGCTCAAATATGGCGGTCACTAATACTGTGCAGCAAATAGTACTACTCCGGTATAGAGGAAGTAAAATAACCGGCTTATTATATATAGCCACTGTTGGCTACATGGATGAGATAGTAAGACATGGAAAAACAAAAATGGTGGCAGCTAGTGGGTTCAAGTCTTCAAGGGCCTAGCTAGCTATACGCGTCCTCCAAGGTAAAAAGTACACCTACTAGTACGTAAGTAGAGTACTAGTACAACAATGAAAGATAAGGCGAGAGGGTTAAAAAATGGAATACCTGGGTAGATGGTGATGGTCTGATCATGGTAGATTGTGTGACCATGTTGCACATCAGTGGTACCATGGGTAACGACTGCTAAGATAGTTGATCCCAATATGCCAAACTCAGCTACAAGGTTCCAGGTTAGACCGAATCGCAGATGCAAATGCACATCCAGGATCGGCGATCTTATTTTTATCGCGGGATGACTGGTCCCTGCAAAATAATGGAGTACTGTTAGGGATGCAAATGATGGTTTGTGCATTCCATTTGTAATCTCCCGTACCGTAGGATGGCAACCAGATGAAACAAGTCCCCTAGCTTCTCACCGCGAAGATGCGGCCTAGATGGCGCACGGCGTCTTCGAACGTGTAGGGGTACAAATCTGCTGCCGCCAACATGCGCCAGCCTCTGCTGTTACTGCCTCTTACATTGATGGCAAACCTTATGTCGAACACCGTGATGAGATAGTAATCGTCGTAGCCGCGTCGCTTTGTCGTTGGGTCCGCAATTGCTATCTTATTCAATCTCATGTAGGCATCATCATACGTATTCAAGCCCAGCTAGTCCGGAAGGCCGATCCCAATGGTGGAGAAGGGGTCTACTGGAACGGCCACACTGCTGTGTGTGTTGTGCAAAATGATGGTGGTATCCGGCCGGAGGTATGCAAGCCAATCTTCGTTCGCACCGACCCCGACCTATATATAAGACGGTGGGCAGCGGAGAAATTACGGGATGGAAATGGAATAACTAAGTACTACATGATCAAACTCCATTACTGACCTGCTCATCGGACAAAATCTGACTACCTCTCAACGTCGGCAACTCTAGCGGAGTCAACATGCAACCATGGTCAGGGAGCGGTGGACTGTTCGAAGGATTGTCCCATAGAAGAACCTTCTCCTCGAGGATGCATGGAAGACCAACAAGCATGGCCTTTTCCCAAGCCATTTTAAGCACCGTCTTGAAATAGTTGGTGCAGGAAGCACCGAGTCTTGCGGCGGTGAGGACGTCAGAACGACGTGCGATTTCTCCTAGAGGATCGTCATCCAAGGTCTCCCAGCCCCGACGAGGAGGAGAACCACCTGGGGAATCCGTGGGAGCAGCGACGCACCGCCATCTCTTCGGGGGAGGGGAACTGGCGAGGAGGAGATAAGAGCGTAGTAACCGCAGGGCCTCGTCCCTTCCAACTGTAGATCGTTCCTTCCAACTATAAGAAGGGGTGAGGCTATTATTTACTACTAGTACTAGCATTATGTGACGTTATGGGATTGCATTATACTGTAAATAATAGCACGAGTAAGAAATTTTTGGCACTAGCTAGTAGTTTTTGGCGTGGATTAAGAAATTTTGGGTATGTTTTTGCTATTTTTTGTACACGGCAACTAGTGTCAAAAAACGTCTTCCATTATGTGACAGAGGAGTACGTACTCATACTGTAGCAGTATTAGTACTACTTTCTCAACTAGTAGTGCGAGGGTACTACTAGTGCTATGTACTGTACTTCTAGTCTAGTCTTGTATAGTGCACCAGTTTTGAACTCTTGATTCTCAGGGCCAAGGAGCTACAGTTGGAAGTGGGGGTACTACTGTTCTCTAGAACCATCGCTGTACTATCAATGCAGGGAAAGTACACATGCATAGTGGCCTAGTGGGTACTCTCGATGCTCTATTCAGCCGCTCCTCTCACGTAGCTGGCCTACTCAGCCGCTCCTCTCACGCACACACTAGCAGCCTATTTATCAGCGACGGTTACTGCGGGGGCAGAACATTTGAGTTATTTCATACAGCCAGACTAGGCTTTTCGCTTCCATTTGTGGAGGTGTAATGGATCTCGTCGAACTTTGTTAGTAGTTCCTTCTTTATGAATGAGATGAAGCAAAGCTTTTGTCTTCGTTTAAAAAAAACACATCAAGAGGAATTTCTTTTATAGAAGAGCCGATAATGGAGTGAAGTCCATGTGTGCAACGCCACAAGCTACAGAGTAGTAGTAGAGCACTTTACGTACAGAGCCATATTGCACAGTTCCCAATGCCCCGCCAGGCTTTTCTGGCTCCTCGGGCTTAATTGGGAGGCGCTAGTTTAAATATGCTACTAGATGATGAGGAAGCTGCAAGCAGGTGCAGCTAGGGCGAGCACACAAGCCACGAGATGCTGGGAAGGAAAACCCGTTCATGTGGCTAGGCTATCCAGTGCACCTAGAATGTGGTGCCGCGCGTCCATTTGACTTCAAAACTCAAACTACCCATGTAAAATATTGGCTCGCAGCGAAGTTACTATTTAAAAAAGGCTGCCGTGCAACGCAACCTAGAATCGCCTTTTGTCGCTAGTAGTACATTGTTCCTTACAAGAAACCCCTAATAATGCAAGAAACCACTAATAATGCCAAGAAACTACTACCACTTGCATACGTGGCAGACTTAAGATAAGACTACCTTATCAACCATTGTACATGCTCTTACCAACCAGCCCTACCAAGAAATGACTACTCTACAAAGTTTCAACCCATGGCCCTGTTTGGATACATTTGTTGTCAATCTAACCCTGCCATCCAAACACCACTTTGGTTAGAGTTAGTTCAGGGTTAGAATCTAACCTCTGACTTAGAGTATCCAAACAGGGCCCGTGTCGCCCATTAAGTCAAAGCCTTCTATTCGACCGGGCGTTATGACTTGTGGGACCTACATGTCAGTCTGCACAAAAATCCTCGAGTGACCTCCTACCTCCGGCCCGTCCACCTAGTCATCCTCGGCCATGGGACGCAGCTACCGCCGCCGGCAGAAGGCGAGGTCAAGACCGTCGGCGTGCGGAGCCCATCTTGCGGCAGCCCGGATGCCAGCTCCGTCCGGCGCTCGCGGCCGCTAGCTAGCCAAGATAGCTCCGTCCAGCTGCTTGTCTGCAAGGTTTGCTAGCTAGATTGGCATGGCGACGCGGTGACTTGCTCGCACGCGCCGTGCTAAGGCCAGCCATCTGGCTCGAGCAAAGGCCAGCGCGACGGCTTGCTCGCTCGTGAGTCACGCTCGGGCCAGCCTACCAACCCGTGCGGAGGCCAGCGCGGCGTCCGGCCCGTCCGGCGGAGCGGCGGCCAACTCGCTCATCACTGGCGCCACCGACGAACACGCATCAGCACTGTTTGAAGTAATGTTCAGGAAAAATAATGATTTGAGGGGGAATAACAGGATAGAAGGTCAGATGTGGGTACCTCGTGTCAACGGTCAAACAAAATGTGTTGGTTTAAGCTGCCTCGTCAGCACGGACGTGTGGGCCAACCCTGTCATAAATGGATTTAAACTAACCTAATCGGTAGGTAGTAGTTTTTGGCGTGGATTAAGAAATTTTTGGTATGTTTTTGCTATTTTTTGTACAATAGATTCTTCCTAGGGCTGGTTGAAAGTGGTAGTGTGTTGTTAAATACTCTACATATTGTAACTAGGAGTGAAAGTTAAGCTTTGGAACTCAATAAGCAAGGCTAGTTACATAGTGCATATGTGTACATGATTGAAAGTAAATATCAATCATGAGTGACTAATATCTTGATGGAAAACTCGAAACTATGGAATACTAGGGAAAAAAATTGCATGGTTGGAAATACTAGCAATGTTCATGTGCGTTGCAACGAATCATAATTAGAATAATACTTATTCACAAACTTGATACAAAACACTCTAATTTTGATATACATATATCACTAGAGATATATTATGTTTCAATTAGAATATATTCCTTGGGCTGTTTTGGTGAGGTCAGGGAGGGATGTGGTTAGTTTTAAGATACTAATTATGGGTTTTTGTGCAAATTGGTAGATAAGTGGGATGTTTGTGAGAGAAGGCAACAACTTACCCCACAGTCGTTAGATGTAGATCTAATGGACACAAACGACGGATGGCAGACACACCATCATCACCAACTTAGTCTTCTGTAGGAGTACTAGCAAGATCCGTGCATTGCACGGAACATCAAGATGCATTTTTTTTATAAAAACACTCGTTGTGATTGACCCATGCGGGAGTAATCCCATGTGTAAAAACTAATGATATCTCGAGAAATAGGAGATAAGGTGAAGAGGAGTGGGGTGTGGTGGTGATCGGTGGTCGGACTGAGCGGAGGCTGGGGATTGATGACGCCGGCAGCGGCCACCAGGCCAGTTTGTTCCAGAGGCTTCCTTTCTCAATTTCTCAACAATGAGGTTGTTGGACATAAGGATGAACGAGGGAAGGCCTTGTCTGAAAATGTGGAGAGGGGTGCGGGTATCTTTTAGTTTAATTTCCATCAGTCAGATATAGATCGAATGGTCTATATTACAAGATGGCACGCGTACCATCATGTCAGGACCCCGATTCTCAGTCACACCGATCTAGCATGTAACACCTTATATCACTTTGCGGCCTCACGCACGGTATTCCCACGGGTGTCGCCTTACCATGGCCTGGGACCGTTTGCGCCTTTTGGCTCACGTATATGATAGTGTCGCTAGCATCCATATGACAGAGAACCCGGGCCGACATGACTAGTCGTGAAACCAAAGTGGCACTAACTTACGGGGACAGGAATACATGAAACAACATCGAGCATGTCGGTCAGCAGCGTGTGAATCCGGGTTGTAGCAACTGGGCTAACAGGACTCCGGGAACCCGGGCAGTAGCAGGCTAGGCAGGACTCCGCATGTCACCGCGCGACATTTCCCCGAAGGGACAGACATAGGAACAAAGTGAATCACATGCCGGCCAGTCTAAGTGTTCCGGAGCAGTAGTGCTGGGCTAGCAGGACTCCGGTAAACCGGGCTGTAGCAGACTACCATGGCTCGGTGGAAGCACTAGACTACATTTCCCCATAAGAGAGGCTACCAAGGATAGACAACTAGGTTGTCGGATCCCACACATAGCAATACACGTTACACGTACGCATAACATGCAAGTATGTGCTGTACAACATGGCATCACAACATAACGCAAACTCATATATATAAAGGCCCAGAAGAGCCACATAGCAATAAATACAAACAGGGGTCACATGACCCATCATTCAGAGCATACAAGCAACGGAAGCATTACATGTCTGAGTACAGACATCTACAAAAGAAAAAGACTGAGAATCCTAACTATCTACAAGACCCTCCCAAGGGCACAAGATCGTAGCTGAGGTACAAGCTACTCGTCGAAGTCCAAGTAAACTAGTAAGACCGAAGTCTCCGCTGCAAAAACATAAATAAAGCAACATGAGTACAAAGGTACTCAGCAAGACTTACATCAGTTCCTATCATACATGCATTTGTATCTAGAAGGTAATGTGGAGTTTAGTTGCAGCAAGCCAGCTTTGACTCAGTGGCTATCCTGTACTACGACTGCTGGTAACTCTTTTGATGTGGCGCACACGAGTCCAGTAATCACCACATCAATACACTACTATGGATTCATTCCCTTCTCTCTACGAGAAGGCCATCCATAGGACTCACACTTGTCTTGAGCATATTAGAGTATCCACTTTAAGTTGTCTATGTACCACGTAAGCATCCAAGAAGTCCATAACCGCAGACCCGCCTATTCGAATAGATCATGTTAACCCTGCAGGGGTGTACTTCTTCACACACGCTCTCGCCACTTACCGCCATGTACACGTCATGTATCTCGGCAACCTTCAAGCGGAAGCCTGGCGAGGGAGTCAGCCACCCCTAACTAACCACACAAGACTCTAGTCCAGGTTTATCGCCTATTCGGGTTCCATTCGCAAAGAGATCCGGCCGGGGTTTCACTCACGGCCCCAAATGATGTGTGCAGGGTTCCCAAGCCCACCTCGTCGGATGGATCTACGCTTGGTACACCGTGCCACTTGTGCCTAGTCTGTCCCAAGCCCACGTGGTCGGGTGCCACTTGGTAGACTACTAACACTACCTACAAACACCAGAACTAATTGCAACTCCTGGACAAAGATCAAGTTGGTTAATAAGTCGAGAGGGGCACTTAAGCATTCCAATGCGTGGTAGTATCTAGTCATTGGACAACATACACAAAACTCAGTGCTTAAGGACGGTTCCAGTGAGACAACCCACCATGTACTCCTACATGGCCTCTCACCGCTACCTTTACCAAATCGTGTTCACACACTTAACTCTCAGCACCAAAACATATTGTAACACTCCAATTCATTCCCAATGAATCAGACCTGACACAACTCTAAGCAATAGCAGGCATTGCATGGTAGGAACACAACATGGCTCAATCAACTCCTACACATGCTAGTGGGTTTCAACTATTTACTGTGGCAATGACAGGTCATGCAGAGGAATGGGTTCAATTACCGCAGCATAAAGTAGCAGTTGAATCGCTATTGTCCTAATGCAATAAAAGATAGCAGGAGCGAGAGAGTGGGATTGTATCGGAATGAACAAGAGGGGTTTGTGATACGTCCATTTTGCGTCATGCTTTTATGTTAATATTTATTGCATTATGGGCTGTTATTTCACGTTATGTCACAATACTTATGGCTATTCTCTCTTATTTTACAAGGTTTACCATGAAGAGGGGGAATGCCGGCAGCTGGAATTCTGGCTGGAAAAGGAGCAAATATTGGAGACCTATTCTGCGCAACTCCAAATGTCCTGAAACTCCACGGAATATCTTAAAATAAATAAAGAAAAATCTTTTCCAAAGATGAAGGCCAGGGGGCGCACACCCTGCTCACGAGGGTGGGGGGCGCGCCCCTCCCCCCTGGGCACGCCCCCCTACCTCGTGGGCCCCCTGGTGGCTCTCCGACGCCCATCTTCTCCTATATGAAGTCTTTCGATGAGAAAAAAATCATAAGCAACCTTTCGGGACGAGACTCCGCCACCACGAGGCGGAACCTTGGCGGAACCAATCTAGGGCTCCGGCAGAGCTGTTCTACCGGGGACACTTCCCTCCGGGAGGGAGAAATCATCACCATCGTCATCACCAACGCTCCTCTCATCGGGAGAGAGCAATCTCCATCAACATCTTCACCAGCACCATCTCATCTCCAAACCCTAGTTCATCTCTTGTATCCAATTCTTGTCTCTAAGTCCGGGATTGGTGCTAGTAGGTTGCTAGTAGTGTTGATTACTCCTTGTAGTTGATGCTAGTTGGTTTACTTGGTGGAAGATCATATGTTCAGATCCTTTATGCATACTATTACCCCTCTGATTATGAACATGAATATGCTTTGTGAGTAGTTACGTTTGTTCCTGAGGACACGGGAGAAGTCTTGCTATTAGTAGTCATGTGAATTTGGTATTCGTTTGATATTTTGATGAGATGTATGTTGTCTAACCTCTGGTGGTGTTATGTGAATGTCGACTACATAACACTTCACCATTATTTGGGCCTAGAGGAAGGCATTGGGAAGTAATAAGTAGATGATGGGTTGCTAGAGTGACAGAAGCTTAAACCCTAGTTGATGCGTTGCTTCGTAAGGGGCTGATTTGGATCCATATGTTTCATGCTATGGTTAGGTTTACCTTAATACTTTTGTTGTAGTTGCGGATGCTTGCAATAGAGGTTAATCATAAGTGGGATGCTTGTTCAAGTAAGAACAGCACCCAAGCACCGGTCCACCCACATATCAAATTATCAAAGTACCGAACACGAATCATATGAGCGTGATGAAAACTAGCTTGACGATATTCCCATGTGTCCTCGGGAGCTCTTTTCCTTATATAAAAATTTGTCCGTCTTGTCCTTTTCTACAAAAAGGATTGGGCCACCTTGCTGCACTTTATTTACTTTTGTTACTTGTTGCTCGTTACAATTTACCTTATCACAAAACTATCTGTTACCACTTATTTCAGTACGTGCAGAGAATACCTTGCTAAAAACCGCTTATCATTTCCTTCTACTCCTCGTTGGGTTCGACACTCTTACTTATCGAAAGGACTACGATAGATCCCCTATACTTGTGGGTCATCAGTTTGCTTGCCTGATGAATCGACAGTAGAACACTGCTCTTCAGACAGGTACTCTCGAACACTCTCCGGAGCAGGACCTATCAAGAAGAACGGTGCCGGCAATCAATACACAAGCATATGCAACAATACGATGCATGATCATGGCATGTAGATGTGATGTTGTTTGTGCTAATGCATCTAGCATTCATTTGGAGGAAGTCCATTTGAACCAAGAATTCAAATGCAACTCGAGTTTAACTCTCTTTAAAAGCCATTTATGTGTTTTCACATATACAGTAGGTATAACTTGGTTTGACATACATGAAACTGGTACAGATAGATAGATTGAATTTTTTGATAATTTTTCATATATAAATTATTTCAATCTGAGCTACGGTTGAATTTCTATGAATTTTAGAAGTTTATATCATTTTCTGGATTTTCCTGATTTATTTTTAAACCATAAAATGATTAATTGCGTCAGCATGACAGTGGCATGACGTCAGCGAGTCAACAGCGGCTGACCAGGTCAAACCTGACGTGTGGGGTCCACACATTAGTGTCATAGTGTTAAACGGAGGGTTTTTTTACTAATCTAATTAAAATTAGTGGCGCTGGGCCCATTGTCAGTGTCTCAGGAGTTTGGTTAGGTGGTGATTAGCCTTAAGCTAATCACCTGGCAGGTCGGGCCAGCACGTCAGGCCGGCGAGGTCGTCGCCGACGACCTTGGTCGCGGTGGAGTCCGTGCTACAGGGCACAGGGGCGGCGGCTGAGAGCACCGGGGCATAGCCTGTGCTCTCCCGCGTCTAGTGGAGCAGGTAGGAGGAGGAGGGGTGGCCGGAGCGCGCCAGAGCAGAGATAGCGGCGGCGGCCGGAGTGCGGCTTCGAACGGGAGCAGGCTACGGGGCACGGCAGGGGTTGCGGCAAGCTATCAGGCTCCTGGGAGGTTGCTAAGCGTGGTGGCAAGCTCGGGCGCTAGCTACGGTGGCCCTGGCCATGGCGGCGACAGGGCCGGCGGCGAGGTGCTCGCGGTTGCGACGGGTAGTAGGGCTACGACACGAAATCAAGCACGGGGAAGGAGGGGAAACGGAGGAGAGCTACAGCGGTCTCGATGGCGTCATGCGCGAGCTCGGGGGAGGCCTGGACGAGGTGAATCGATTGCGAGGATCTCCGGGTACCGAGGTTGAAGAAAAGGTTGGGGACGGTGTTGTGGTTCTTCTCCTGTTGCTTGGCTCGGCGTGGATGAAGAAGACGACGATGGGAGCTCGGGGACTCATCGGCAGGGAGTGGAGTGGCCGGTGGCCATGGCTACGGCGAGCGGCGGCTCCGGTTGCGTGCGGTGGTCGCGTGGGTGAGAGCTGGGGAGGAGGAGAGTGAGCGAGAGAGAGGGGAAAAGATCCAGGGGGTGCGTGGCGATGTCTGAGCGCGACGAGGAGGAGCCAGGCAGGCAGCTGGCGGCGTGGCGCGTCGCGGCGCCGTGCTTGGCCTTGCCTCTGCCTGTAGGCAGAGGTTGAAGACTAAAATGCCCCTGCTGGGCTGGGCTGGTTGGTTGGGCTGCTAGGTAAGGTCAGGTAAGTTACTGACTTTGTTTTATTATTTACTGACATTTGTTTCTGCTTAAAAAAATACTAAACTAATTTATTTTCTTATGCCAATTTTTGTAGGAGCTAACGGTATTATTCCAGAGCTCCTCAACAACTGGCATAATCTTTGGACATATATTATATATATAACATATATATATATATCCAAAGCAAATAATTATGCATTAATTCCAAATGGCCAAAATAAATATTTATGAGCTCCTAAAAATATTTTTTAGAATTTTACCTCTGACCAATATTTTCAGAGAGCAACATGAACATTTTCTTGGACCCTTTTTGGAGCAATTTTTATCTGGGTTATTTCCAGAAATAATTTCTGAGGGTTTCACAAATCCCCATTTCAAATTTAAATGAAATTTAAACATGATGCACACATGAAGGCTAGCCTAGGTCATACCAGAACTAGGGATGTGACAACTCGCCCCCACTCGAAAGAATCTCGTCCTGAGATTCAGGGGTCGACGGAAAGAAAGTGGGATACTCCAGTCGAAGACGATCTTCTCGCTCCCAAGTAGCTTCTCTCTCGGAATGATGAGACCACTAAACCTTGAGAAACTTGATGTTCTGACATCGGGTAACACGCTCAGCTTGATCAAGAATGCGAACAGGGTACTCTCGATATGTGAGGTTATCTTGGAGATCAAGCATTTCGTGGTCCACTCCACGGATGGGATCCGAGAAGCAACGCCTGAGTTGAGAGACGTGGAAGACATCATGCACTCTGGAAAGATGTGGGGGTAGTTCCAACTGGTAGGCAACCTCTCCTCGTTTAGCGAGAATGCGAAAAGGACCAATGTAACGAGGAGCCAACTTGCCCTTGATACCGAAGCGATGGGTACCATTTAAAGGGGTCACCCGAAGGTAAGCTTTATCGCCAACCTCATAAGCCACTTCCTTATGACGACGGTTATAATGGCTCTTTTGACGAGATTGGGTTGTTTTCAAATTCTCACGAATGATGCGAGCTTGCTCTTCTGCCTCCTGGATCATATCCGGTCCAAAGAATTGTCTTTCACCGGTTTCTGACCAGTTCAAAGGTGTTTGACATCTTCGTCCATAGAGAATCTCGAAAGGAGCTTTCTTGAGACTGGATTGATAGCTATTGTTATAAGCAAACTCGGCGAAAGGAAGGCACTTCTCCCAATCCATACCGAATGAGATAACACAAGCTCTAAGCATGTCTTCGAGAATTTGGTTGACCCTTTCCACTTGACCACTTGATTGAGGGTGGAAAGCGGTACTGAAGGAAAGATGGGTGCCCATGGCAGTTTGGAAACTCTCCCAGAAATGAGAAGTGAAAAGACTACCACGGTCTGAATTGATCTCTAGTGGAACACCATGAAGTGAAACTATTCGAGAAATATATAAGTCAGCGAGCTGACTAGCGGTGATATTCTCTCGAACAGGTAGGAAGTGAGCCAGTTTGGAAAGACGATCAATGACTACGAAGATAGCATTATTCCCTCTCTTGGTCCTGGGAATGCCGGTGATGAAGTCCATACCAACTTTATCCCATTTCCACTCAGGAATAGCTAAAGGCTGAAGGGTGCCAGCAGGACTTTGATGTTCTACCTTAACGCGACGACAAACGTCACAGTTAGTAATGAACTCAGCGATTTCTCTCTTCATCCTAGTCCACCAGAATCTCTGGCGTAGGTCCTGATACATCTTAGTACTACCAGGATGAATCGTGAGAGGAGATTCATGAGCCTCTTTAAGGATCAGTTGTCGTAGATGTTGATTCTTGGGAACCACCAAGCGATTCTCAAAGAAAACAACACCTCGATCATCTATAGAGAAACTTCCACCAACTCCCTTTTTAATGTTTCTCTTGATGCGGATAACACCCCTATCAAACTTATGGGCTTCTATGGTATGATCCATAAGAGTAGGTTTCGCCACCAAGGTAGAAAGGAATCCGTGGGGAGCAATGTTACAGAATTCCTCATGGAGAAGTGGTTGGCCCTACTGCAACATAAGATTATTGCAATAGGACTTACGACTTAGCGCATCAGCCATGACATTTCCCTTGCCCGGGGTGTAGGTAATCCCTAAGTCGTAATCTGAGATCAACTCCAACCAACGTCTTTGCCTAAGGTTCAAATCTGGTTGGGTGAAGATATACTTCAGACTCTGGTGATCGGTGTAAATCTCGCAACGTTTACCAAGAAGGTAATGTCGCCATGTCTTAAGTGCATAGACTACGGCTGCAAGCTCTAGATCATGTGTAGGATAATTATCCTCATGTGGATGCAACTGTCGAGATGCATAGGGAATCACATGACGATCCTGCATAAGAATACAACCTAGTCCCTGTCATGAGGCATCACAATAGATAACAAAGTCCTTAGTGAAATCCGGTGGCACAAGTATGGGAGCAGAAGTCAGGCATCTTTTTAGTTCCTGAAAACTGTACTCACACTGTGGGGACCACTCAAACTTTTTATCTTTCTTGAGAAGTTCCGTGAGAGGTTTGGCCACTTTGGAGAAGTTCTCAACAAAGCGGCGACAATAACTGGCTAGACCAAGGAAACTCCTAACTTGTTTAACTGTTTCAGGTGGAGTCCAAGCAAGAACGGCCTGAACTCTCTCGGGATTGACAGCAATGCCCTTACCTGAGATCACGTGGCCTAGGTAGGTCACTTCTGGCAACCAAAATTCGCACTTGGAGAACTTGGCATAAAGGTGGTGCTCTCTGAGCTTTTCTAACACAAGTCTAAGATGTTCGGCATGCTCTTCCTCGTTCTTCGAGTAAATAAGGATATCATCGAGGTAAACCACGACGAACTTATCTAAGTACTCCATGAAGATCGAGTTCATCAAGCGGGAGAATGTAGCTGGAGCGTTGGTTAGACCAAAGGACATGACGGTGTACTCGTACTGACCATAACGAGTGACAAAAGCCGTTTTAGGAATGTCCCCATTTGTGATCTTGATTTGGTGGTAGCCTAACCTCAAATCCATCTTGGAGAAGACTGAGGATCCAGCGAGCTAATCATACAGGTCGTTAATCCTAGGGAGCGGATACTTGTTCTTTATCATGACCAAATTAACGGGACAATAATCTACAACCATCCGGTCCGTACCATCCTTCTTCTTGACGAAGAGAACGGGGCAAGCCCAGGGAGAAGAACTAGGACGGATGAAACCCTTTTGCAAGGACTCATCAAGTCGTTTCTTTAGCTCGGCTAGCTCTAAGGGTGCCATCTTGTAAGGTCTCCTAGAAATTGGGGCGGTTCCTGGGAGAAGATATATGACAAATTCAACATCTCTGTTAGGTGGAACACCTGGCAGTTCTTCTGGGAAGACATCCAGAAAGTCACGGACTACCGGGATATCCTCAAGGTCTGGAAGAGGGCTGGCATTAAGAGAATAAAGCTGACGCTTTGCAATTCTGGTGGAGACAATGACTATCTTGCCAGAGGGGTGTGTGAGCTGAACAGACCTGGTGTAACAATCAATCTTGGCATAATGAGCTTTCATCCAATCCATACCCAAGATGATGTTAATATCTGAAGACTTAAGGGATATCAAGGAAGCTAGGAATACAAGTCTGTCAACATGTATTTCATTACCATAACTTATCCTAGAAGTTTGCCATTTGGATCTAGGAGTTTGAATGAGTAGTGGGGAGGGCATATCACAAAATGACATGTCGTGCAAATGAGCATAGCTTTCAGAAATGAAGGAATGAGATGCCCCAGTGTCGAACAGAACCGATGCTGGATGACAGTTTACAAGGAATGTACCAAGAACGACATCTGGATCATCATGAGCGTCTTTAGCTGAGACGTGATGCACACGTCCATGTTCAGTGGGAGCTGACTTGGCACTAATCATCTTCTGTGATGGCTTACTACCACGGCCAATAGACTTCTCGGGCTAGGATGGAGCAACACTGGTCTGAGTGCAAATACGGGCAATGTGGCCTGGCTCTCCGCACTTGTAACAAATCTTGGAGGTAGGACATGGACCCGCATTGGCAGGCGGTCCACCAATAGGCCTGGGTGGAGCATATGGCTGAACTGGGTGAGGCGCCACATAAGATGGCGTCGGTGTGGAGCCGGGTGGAAGACCAGAGTTTGGAACCCAAATCCGGCGCTTCGGGGAATTAGAACCGGAGGAAGAACCCAAATCACGGGTGTGCTTACGAGACTCCTCGTAAGTGAGCTGAGATGTCTCTGCATTAATGGCCTTGTTCACAAGAGCCTGGAATGTATTGCAATGGTGCAAGTGGAGATCACGACGCAACTTGGGGTTGAGACCCTTCCGGAACCTAGCCTGCTTCTTGGCATCCGTGGACACTTCTTCTGTAGCGTAGCGGGCGAGGTTCTCAAACTCTCTACTGTAAGTATCAACATCCATCTTACTCTGGGTGAAACTACAGAACTCTTCTCTCTTGTGATCGATGAGGGCTTGAGGAATGTGATGCTTGTGAAAGTCCTCAGTGAAATCTCTCCAGGTAGGAATCTGGCCAACTGGAAGCATAGCCTCATAGTTTTGCCACCAAAGACTAGCAGGACCTTCCAGGTGATATGCAGCATAAGCGACCTTGTCACTTTCAGCTACGTTCGCAGAACGCATCTTGTGTGTGATACTACGGAGCCAGTCATCTGCATCGAGTGGTTCAATGGAATGACGGAAGGTGGGTGGTTTCAGACCAATGAAATCATGGATGGTCGCTGACTCTTTGCACTGGGGTGCGGTGTTCTCCTCGATACGTGCTAACAAGCGGTTAGACTCACGCTTGTTCCTCTCCATCTCTAACATGAACTCTGCCAACGAAGACTGGTTGGGAGGATCCTCATCCCTACCATCTCCGTGGTTCAGACTATGAGCAACAGAACTTCGATTAGCTGACAATATCCTAAGAAACAAAACCAAGGACGGGATCAGCATCAACTATAGGATGGAGAAGGTAGCATAAGGGAATTAGTATCTCTCAAACTCCTAGGACAATTCCGGCAGCATAACGGTGGTAAAATGCTCAAAATGAGTCATTCTGCAAAAAAAGGGGTAGCACCACAAATCAACATCATCACTCAAGGTCCTGAGATAGTACTAATCAACTACACCGGAAGTACTTGAAAACTGGAATATGACTCTGATCAACCAATCCTAGGAGACAACGGAGTAGTAACACGTGATCCTGATAGACAGAAGAGAAAGCCTAGTTCCTTAACCCCGTAGGAAAGATTGGATGAGTCAGATCAGAAGGCCCTGAGGTATAAGGAGTAAAAGAGCCTTACGTTCCCTTCCACAATCAATTCCCCTATATAACTAAAGAATTTCTAGACTCAACTTCGACCAGGTTGGCTTGGAAAACCTACAGGCAGTCAGGCTCTGATACCAAAGCTGTCAGGACCCCGATTCTAAGTCACACTGATGTAACACCTCATATCACTTTGCGGCCTCACGCACGGTATTCCCACGGGTGTCGCCTTACCATGGCCCGGGACTGATACGTCTCCAACGTATCTATAATTTTTGATTGCTCCATGCTATGTTATCTACTGTTTTGGGCAATATTGGGCTTTATTATCCACTTTAATACTATTTTTGGGACTAACCTATTAACCGGAGGCCCAGCCCAGATTTGCTGTTTTATGCCTATTTCAGTGTTTCGAAGAAAAGGAATATCAAACGGAGTCGAAACGGAATGAAATCAACAGGAGAAGTTATTTTTGGAAGGAAACCTACCGGATAGACTTGGACCCTACGTTAGAAGATGAAGGAGGTGCTCACGAGGGTAGGGGGCGCGCCCACCCCCCTGGGGCGCGCCCCCTGCCTCGTGGCCCCCCTTTGGTCCACCGACGTACTCCTTTCACCCATATATACCCACGTGTCCTAAAACTTCCAGAGCAGAGAATAGATCCGGAGTTCCGCCGCCGCAAGCCTCTGTAGCCACCAAAAGTCAATCGGGACCCTGTTCCGGCATCTTGCCGGAGGGGGGAACCCTCACCGGTGACCATCTTCATCATCCCGGCGCTCTCCATGACGAGGAGGGAGTAGTTCACCCTCGGGGCTGAGGGTATGTACCAGTAGCTATGTGTTTGATCTCTCTCTCTCTCTCTCTCTCTCGTGTTCTTGATTTGGCACGATCTTGATGTATCGCGGGTTTTGATATTATAGTTGGATCTTATGTTGCTTCTCCCCCTCTAGTCTCTTGTAATGGATTGAGTTTTCCCTTTGAAGTTATCTTATCGGATTGAGTCTTTAAAGATTTGAGAACACAAGATGTATGTCTTGCCGTGCGTATCTGTGGTGACAATGGGATATCACATGACTCACTTGATGTATGTTTTGGTGATCAACTTGCGGGTTCCACCCATGAACCTATGCATAGGGGTTGGCACACGTTTTCGTCGTGATTCTCCTGTAGGAACTTTGGGGCACTCTTTGAGGTTCTATGTGTTGGTTTGTATAGATGAATTGAGATTGTGTGATGCATATCGTATAATCATGCCCACGGATACTTGAGGTGACTTTGGAGTATCTAGGTGACATTAGGGTTTTGGTTGATTTGTGTCTTAAGGTCTTATTCTAGTACGAACTCTAGGGCTGTTTGTGACACTTATAGGAATAGCCCAACAGATTGATTGGAAAGAATAACTTTGAGGTGGTTTCGTACCCTACCATAATCTCTTCGTTTGTTCTCCGCTATTAGTGACTTTGGAGTGATTCTTTGTTGCATGTTGAGGGATAGTTATATGATCCAATTATGTTATTATTGTTGAGAGGACTTGCACTAGTGAAAGTATGAACCCTAGGCCTTGTTTCCTATCATTGCAATACCGTTTACACTCTTATCGCTTGTTACCTTGCTGTTTTTATATTTTCAGATTACTAAAACCTTTATCTACCATCCATATTGCACTTGTATCACCATCTCTTCGCCGAACTAGTGCACCTATACAATTTACCATTGTATTGGGTGTGTTGGGACACAAGAGACTCTTTGTTATTTGGTTGCAGGGTTGTTTGAGAGAGACCATCTTCATCCTACGCCTCCCACGGATTGATAAACCTTAGGTCATCCACTTGAGGGAAATTTGCTACTGTCCTACAAACCTCTGCACTTGGAGGCCCAACAACGTCTACAAGAAGTAGGTTGTGTAGTAGACATCAAGCTCTTTTCTGGCGCCGTTGCCGGGGTGGCTAGGTAAGTGAAGGTATATCTTTAGATCTTGCAATCGAATCTTTTTGTTTCTTGTTTTAGCACTAGTCTAGTTTTTAAAAGAAACTTACAAAAAAATGGAGTTGAGTTTGTCTCATACGCTTCATCTTTTTAATATCTTTCGTGAGTATGATGGAAAAGAAAATTGTGCCAAAGTGTTAGAAGAAGAATGCACTAAAATGTTTGGCACTAAATCTTTGAATGATGAGCATGATTGCAATGTAGTTATTATGAACTCCTTGAATATCCATTGTACCACTAGTAGAAAACAGGGCTATGGTCCAGGCCGGCTCAGCCCATTAGTCCCGGTTCAGTGTAGAACCGGGACTAATGTGGGCATTGGTCCTGGTTCGTGAGCCCAGGGGGCCGGCCGGGCCACGTGGGCCATTTGTCCCGGTACGTCTGGACCTTTTGGTCCCGGTTGGTGGGACGAACCGGGACCAATGGGCCTCGCTCCTGGCCCACCACCATTGGTCCCGGTTGGTGGCCTGAACCGGGACCAAAGGCTCCCCTTTAGTCCCGGTTCTTGCCACAAACCGGGACCAATGAGGTGCCTATATATACCCTCGCCCGCGAGCAGAGCACTCCAGTGCTCTGTTTTTCTCTGGCCGGCGAGGGGAGGGGTTTGTGGTGCTCTAGCTCACCTCCTATGCACATGAGGTGTTCGATGGAATGCCCGAGCCACACTACTTAAACTTTCTCCTCTCGAAGCTCGACCTCCAAGCTCCATTTTCCTCGAGATTTGTCTAGATTTAGTGGTCCGTCACGCCCCGTCCCCGTCTTCACCGCCGTCGATCACCCGCGCTGATCTCATCACCGACACCACCGTGGTGAGCCTCTTGTTCTTATCTTTTTTCTGAAAGGAAAAATATTCTTACTTGTCTATTTAGATAGATACTTGTATCATTTTCTTACATTTATTATTGCATCTTATATAGTGCGATGGTTTTGGTATCCGCCCCCGTCGGCCCTCGTCCTGTCTATGATTCGGATTTGGTATGTATATTATCTTCATAACTATTGGTTCATTTATTGTTTATGAAAATTATGCCGACCAACGTGACATAGATTTTATTTATCTAGGATGTATGTGAATCGGAAATGCCAACCGACCCTATTGTCGAGAGGTTAAATTTAGTTGAAGAAGAAAACAATTTGTTGAAAGAAAAAATAAAAAAAAATTGAGGAGGAGAAGATGATATTGGAGTTGCATGTTGCGGATGTCGTCGATGATCACAAGATCAAGATGGATGCAATGCGCTTGAAGATTAGAAAGATTAGAAAATATGCCATTCATACCGAGGCTTGGTATCATTATGCCGTTGGATCAATTGTTACCTTGGTTGCGATTATGATCGCATTTGTTTTCGCATTGAAATGTTTTACATAGTTTCAATGTATGGTTTAATTAATTAGATGCTCTGGAGAGCTATATGTTGTTAGATGAGAACTATGTATGCACTTTGGTTTTAATGTGATGATGAACTTCTATTAATTTGGACACTTAATTATATATAATGCACGCAGATGAACCGGCAATGGATGTACGGTGACAGACACACCCGCGAGTACATTAAGGGCGTGCATGAGTTTCTCGATGCGGCTGAGGCAAACAAGCAGAATGGTTTTATGTGTTGTCCATGCACTGAATGTGGGAATACGAGGTCTTACTCTAACCGGAAAATCCTTCACTCCCACCTGCTTTACAAGGGTTTCATGCCACACTATAATGTTTGGACGAGGAACGGAGAAATAGGGGTTATGATGGAAGACGGCGAAGAAGAAGAGTATGATGACAACTATGTGCCCCCTGAATACGGTGATGCTGCAACGGGGGGAGCTGGTGAAGATCAAGAGGAACCAGACGATGTGCCCAATGATGCTGCCACGGGTGAAGCTGCTGAAGATAAAGAGGAACCAGACGATGTGCCCGATGATGATGATCTCCGCCGGGTCATTGTCGATGCAAGGACGCAATGCATTAGTCAAAAGGAGAAGCTGAAGTTCGATCGCATGTTAGAGGATCACAAAAAAGGGTTATACCCCAATTGCGAAGATGGCAACACAAAGCTCGGTACCGTACTGGAATTGCTGCAGTGGAAGGCAGAGAATGCTGTGGCTGACAAAGGATTTGAGAAGCTACTGAAAATATTGAAGAAGAAGCTTCCAAACGAGAACAAATTGCCCGACAATACATACGCAGCAAAGAAGGTCATATGCCCTCTAGGATTGGAGGTGGAGAAGATACATGCATGCCCTAATGACTGCATCCTCTACCGCGGTGCCTACAAGGATCTGAACGAATGCCCGGTATGCGGTGCGTTGCGGTATAAGATCAGACGAGATGACCCTGGTGATGTTGACGGCGAGCCCCTCAGGAAGAGGGTTCCTGCAAAGGTGATGTGGTATGCTCCTATAATACCACGGTTGAAACGTCTGTTCAGAAACGAAGAGCATGCCAAGTTGATGCGATGGCACAGTGAGAACCGAAAGAAAGATGGGAAGTTGAGAGCACCCGCTGACGGGTCGCAGTGGAGAAAAATCGAGAGAAAGTACTGGGATGAGTTTGCAAAGGACCCAAGGAATGTATGGTTTGCTTTAAGCGCGGATGGCATTAATCCTTTCGGGGAGCAGAGCAGCAATCACAGCACCTGCCCCGTGACTCTATGTATGTATAACCTTCCTCCTTGGATGTGCATGAAGCGCAAGTTCATTATGATGCCAGTTCTCATCCAAGGCCCTAAGCAACCCGACAACGAAATTGATGTGTACCTAAGGCCATTAGTTGAAGAACTTTTACAGCTGTGGAATGGAAACGGTGTACGTACGTGGGATGAGCACAGACAGGAGGAATTTAACCTTAAGGCGTTGCTGTTCGTGACCATCAACGATTGGCCCGCTCTCAGTAACCTTTCAGGACAGACAAACAAAGGATACCACGCATGCACGCACTGTTTAGATGACACTGAAAGTATATACCTGGACAAATGCAGGAAAAATGTGTACCTGGGCCATCGTCGATTTCTTCCGACCAACCATCAATGTCGAAAGAAAGGCAAGCATTTCAAAGGCGAGGCAGATCACCGGAAGAAGCCCGCCATGCGCACCGGTGATCACGTGCTTGCTATGGTCAATGATTTACACTACGTAATCTTTGGAAAGGGTCCCAGTGGACTAGCTGTTCCGAATGACGCTGAGGGACACGCACCCATGTGGAAGAAGAAATCTATATTTTGGGACCTACCCTACTGGAAACACCTAGAGGTCCGCTCCTCAATCGACGTGATGCACGTGACGAAGAACCTTTGCGTGAACCTGCTAGGCTTCCTGGGCGTGTATGGGAAGCCAAAAGATACACCTGAGGCACGAGAGGACCTGCAACGTTTGCACGAAAGAGACGGCATGCCTCCGAAGCAGTATAAAGGTCCTGCCAGCTACGCTCTTACGAAAGAAGAGAAAGAAATCTTCTTTGAATGCCTGCTCAGTATGAAGGTCACGACTGGCTTCTCGTCGAATATAAAGGGAATAATAAATATGCCAGAGAAAAAGTTTCAGAACCTAAAGTCTCATGACTGCCACGTGATTATGACGCAACTGCTTCCGGTTGCATTGAGGGGGCTTCTACCGGAAAACGTCCGATTAGCCATTGTGAAGCTATGTGCATTCCTCAATGCAATCTCGCAGAAGGTGATCGATCTAGAAATCGTACCAAGGCTAAGGAGTGATGTGGCGCAATGTCTTGTCAGTTTCGAGCTGGTGTTCCCACCATCCTTCTTCAATATCATGACGCACGTCCTAGTTCATCTAGTCGACGAGATTGTCATCCTGGGGCCCGTATTTCTACACAATATGTTCCCCTTTGAGAGGTTCATGGGAGTCCTAAAGAAATATGTCCGTAACCGCGCTAGGCCAGAAGGAAGCATCTCCATGGGCCATCAAACAGAGGATGTTATTGGGTTTTGTGTTGACTTCATTCCTGGCCTTAACAAGATAGGTCTCCCTAAATCGCGGTATGAGGGGACACTGACTGGAAAAGGCACTCTTGGAAGAGACTCAATAATATGCAGGGACGGATATTCTTGGTCTCAAGCACACTACACAGTTCTACAGAACTCTACCTTGGTGACCCCGTATGTCGATGAACACAAGAACAGTCTGCGCTCCAAACACCCGGAGCAGTGCGACGACTGGATTACATGTGAACACATCACGACTTTCAGCAGTTGGTTGGAAACACGTCTCAGAGGTGACAACACTGTTTGTGATGAGTTGTACTTGTTGTCCAGGGGACCATCTTTGACTGTATTGACTTACAAAGGATACGAGATAAATGGGAATACATTTTACATGATCGCCCAAGATCAAAAGAGCACCAACCAAAACAGCGGTGTCCGCTTTGATGCAGCAACCGAGAGCGGAAAGGACACATATTATGGTTACATAGTGGACGTATGGGAACTTGACTACGGACCTGATTTTAAGGTCCCTTTGTTTAAGTGCAAATGGGTCAATCTGTTAGGCGGCGGGGTACAGGTAGACCCACAGTACGGAATGACAACAGTGGATCTGAAAAATCTTGGGTACACTGACGAACCGTTCGTCCTAGCCAATGATGTGGCACAGGTTATCTATGTGAAGGACATGTCTACCAAACCGAGAAAAAGAAAAGATAAGGAAGCGAATACATCATACGATGAGCCAAAGCGCCACATAGTTCTTTCAGGAAAAAGGGACATCGTGGGAGTGGACGGCAAGACAGACATGTCTGAAGATTATGAAAAGTTTCATGAAATTCCTCCCTTCAATGTCAAGGCTGACCCAAGCATCCTGATAAACAATGAAGATTATCCATGGTTACGGCGCAATAAGCAAATGACACAAGCAAAGAAAAAGTGAAGACTTTCTCCCGCAATAAGCAAATGCTATGTGGGTGAAATTATGATACCATCCCAACTTTCAACTTTTTCAGAGTTCATTTGAAATGCTTTCATGTCTTATGGTTCGAAACTTTGATACTTCGAAAGTGATTGTCCATTTTGTACACGAAGTGCATCAAGTTTTTGTCGTAACCCTCTCTACTTTTTGGAACATGCTATGTGGGTGAAATGATGATACCATGCCAACTTTCAACCTTTTCAGAGTTCATTTTGAAATGCTTTCCAATTTCAGAGTCATTTAGCTCAAAGAATGAATTAATAGCAAACAGAATGAACTACAAAACTTTTATGAAATTAATAGCAAACAGAATGAACTACAAAACTTTTATAAATAGCAAAGAAGAAAAAAATTCTAATTTTATAGTAAAGTTATTCATAAACTAGTGATTCACACAAATTTTTAAAAATTCAAATTTAAACTATTTAAAATTTAAAACTAATGGCACTAACAGAAAGTTTATAATTTTTGTGACCTAAAAGCAAAAAGAAATCACTAAAAAACTGTAAGTATTTACTTGTAAGTAGAAATAAAAAATAAATAGAAAAAAATTCTAATTTTATAGTAAAGTTATTCATAAACTAGTGATTCACACAAATTTTTAAAAATTCAAATTTAAACTATTTAAAATTTAAAACTAATGGCACTAACAGAAAATTTATAATTTTTGTGACCTAAAAGCAAAAAGAAATCACTAAAAAACTGTAAGTATTTAGTTTTAAGTAGAAATAAAAAAATAAAAAACCAAAAAAATATAGAAATAAAAAAGAAAAAAGCAAAAAAAATGCCACCTACTGGGCCTCCACGGCCTGAATACGACTAGAAACCCTACATGGGCCAGGATTCAGGCCCGCAGAAGGCCAAATAGGCCCACAGGCAAAGCAGTGTCAAATTAGGCCCATAGGCCTGCTATTCAGAGGAGTTCAAGAGGGAGGAGGCAGCAGAGCTTATAAACCAGTGCCGGGCGCTCTCAACTAGCGATGTGGGACTAAACTTATGGGCGCGGGCAGCACAAGGGCATTGGTCCCGGTTGGTGGCACCAACCGGGACTAAAGGGGTGAATTGGTCACGGTTCGTGGCACCAACCGCGACCAATGCCCCCCTTTAGTCCCGGTTGGTGCCACCAACCGGGACCAATGGGCTTCGCTTCCCGCCCTTTGGGCTGCCGAAAAGAGGCCATTGGTCCCGGTTCATGGCAGAAACCGGGACTAATGCCCACCTTTAGTCCCGGTTGCTGCCACGAACCGGGACTAAAGCCTCTGCTATATAAGGCCACACTTTGCAATTTTTCATTCTCATCTTGCAGTTGCAGTTGCCGACGCCGCCAGGCTGCCCCGACGCCGCCCGCCCCCATCGTCGCCGTCGCCCGCGCCCATCGTCGCCGTCGCCCGCGACGCGCGCCGCCCCAGCCCGCCCCCGTCGCCGTCGCCCTCGTCCCTGCCCCCGTCACCGCGCCCCCGTCGCCCTCGTCCCTGCCCCCGTCGCCGTCGCCCTCGTCCCTGCCCCCGTCGCCGCGCCGGCCGGCCCCTTGCCCGACGCCCGCCGCCCCGGCCCGCCGTCGCCGTCGCCCGCGTCTCCTACCCCAAGCGCGCACCCACTGCCCCGTCGCCATCCTCGCCGCCGACTCCGCGGTCCTCCTCTGGTCCGGCCGGCGCCCTAGATTTTTTTCATATATATAACGTTGTTTTTCATATATATATATGCTTGTTTTTTATATATATGTATACATATGTTCTCTGTGTATATATCTATGTTCATGTATATATGCAAAAGATTAGGATTAGAAGAGGGAGAAGAATATTAGGATTTTTTATATATATGTATACATATGTTCTCTGTGTATATATATATCTAGCTATGTTATATATGCAAAATATTAGGATTAGGAAAATTAGGATTTTTTTCTGTTCATAGATTTTTTTTGGTGATATTAATTATTGTTAATATGAAAATGTTTGTATATTCATATGAACAAATGAATTAGAAGAGGGAGAAGAAGAGGGGGTCGAGGGTCGTCGAACATGAGAGGAGGAAGAGGATAAAAAATGAAGAGGAATAAGAAAAGAAAAAAGAGGAGAAGAAAGAATAGAGGAGAAGATCTTCTCCTCTATTCTTTCTTCTCCTCTTTTTTTCTTCTTCTTCCTCTTTTTTTTATCGGGAACGAGGGTCGTCGAGGGTCGCCGAGCAGTAGAGGAAGAAGAGGATAAAATAGAAGAGAAAGAAAAAAAAAGAGAGGGGTCGACGGTCGCCTAGGGGTTGAGGGTCGAGAGGGGGTCTAGGGTCGCCGAGAGGGGAGAGGAAGACGAGGAGAAATAAATAAGAAGAAGAAAAAAGAAGAAAAAGAAGAGGAGAGGAAGAAAGGAATAGTGGAGAAGAAGAGAAAATAGAATACTTTCTATTTTCTCTTCTTCTCCACTATTCCTTTCTTCTTCTCCTCTTTTTTTTCTTCTTTTTTCTTCTTATTTATTTCTCCTCTTCTTTTCGGTAGAGGAAACCCTAAATAGCTAGCAAGTTTCGTGGGTGTGAGATACATGTGGCCTTCGGTGTCGGACACTACATCCACGTCCCACAAGTGACGTGGGCGTCGAAGCCCGCGCCACTTGTGGGATGTGGGTGTAGTGTCCGACACCGACGGTACATGTATCTCACACCGACGATACTTTCTATTTAGGGTTTCTCCTCTACCGCTCCTCGACCTCTCGACGACCCTCGTTCCCGATAAAATAAAGAGGAAGAAGAAGAAGAAAAAAGAAGAAAAGAAAGAATAGAGGAGAAGACTTCCTCTTCTTCCTCTCCTCTTCTTCCTCTCCTCTTCTTCTCCCTCTTCTTCCCCTTCTTCCTCGCCTCTCTCATGAATGTCCGACGTTCTCGACCCCCACATAGAAAAAAAGAGGAGAAGAAAGAACAGAGGAGATCTTCTCCTCTATTCTTTCTTCTCCTCTTATTTTTCTTCTTCTTCCTCTTTTTTTATCAGGAACGAGGGTCGTCGAGGGACATAGATGTAGTGTCGTCGTTGTCGATATATACCCCTTCCCGATAGCTTACTATGATTAGGTAGCTAGTTCTACGTTTGGCACTAATATATCCATCTATCATGTTTGAATAATAATTGCCATGTTGTAAATATTTGTAGAAACTATGGACACCGCCCTAGACGAAGCAACAAAAGAAGCGTTGTTGAGGGACATAATCGCAGAAGGAAGTGATGCCATCTCGTTGTTTCTCAACGAAACCGATGGTCTGGAAGGACAGGGTGAACAAGCTGGCTACGGTGACCTAATGCCGGTGCAAGAAGAAGAACATGAGGACGGCTCCGGTGACCCAATGCCGGTGCAAGAAGGAGACCGTGATGACGGCTCCGGTGACCGAACCGAGTCCGGCCAGGTATATATATTAGTTAAGCCTATGCTGACTAGCTGATTGATGCATTCATTGTTTTGGTATGTACACATATTAATTAAGTCTTTGTTCTTTTTTCTAGCCCTCCGAATCGAGCACAACTTCGGTAAAGAGACGAGGCCCGAAGAAAACGTTGAGCTCGGATGAAAAGTTTGAGATCATAGCAATCGCGCCCGACGGCCAACCTATTGAACCCCTCCGGACAAAGAGCGCATTTGTTGCTTAGTGCGGGGTTCTGGTTAGGGACAAGATCCCGATAAGCATCCAGCAATGGTTTAAGCCAGCTACAGAAGACCCTGAGGTGTCTTATGTCAATGTTATGCAGAAAAATGATCTTTGGACTGAGCTGAAGTCAAATTTCACCCTACCGCCTGAGGATAATCCAGAGAACCCAGTTAAAGAGAATCCAGAGAACGACGAGCTCACAATGGCCCTCGGGAATCCTGAGCACCCTGGACGGACACGAGGCACGCCAGGCTCCGTCCCGTGGAAGGTTGGGTTTCCGGACGCAGGCGGTTACAAATCCCATGAGAGGAGGAAAAAAGTGCAGCAGACCCAAATGCAGGCGCTGCAAGCAAGGGTGGACGCGATAGAGGAACGAGACCGCCTCCTTCTCCGCCTGCGCCGACGCGCCCGAGCAGCCCGCCTCCTCCTTCTCCGCCTCGTCAGCAAGGGCGGAAGAGACCTGCCGCCGCTCCAGCTGCTCCGGCGCGTCATAGTCCTTCTCCTCCGCCGCTTAAGCAAGTAAAGAAGACAACCGCTACGTCTGCTCGGTCGCCGTCTAGCAGTACAACCAGAGGCGGGAGGACATACAGATTCGGTCCTTCTCTGAAGACTCCAGAGAAGTTACCATACGAGAGGACCCAGGAGGAGAACGCCGAGATCGCGCGAGAAGAAGTGAAAAAATTCTTTGAAGGGGTGAAAGCAAAGAAACATCCACCTCCGGAGGAGAAGGCAGATCGGGTGAAAGTGAAGCGCACTCTGGCTGCCCTGACAAAACCACCGAAGTCTGATTCGCCGAAAGGAAACTATGACCGCATTATTGGAAAGGAATTTGCCGAAGCGGAGCGGTCGGGAAGTACTGTCAGTGATCAAAGGCTGAAACAACGACGAGCTGGGAAACAAATTGCCCAGCTCGGCGAACAAGCGAAGCAATCGTGCCCCCCGCTCAAGGTGCCTAGCCACAACGTCGATAATGATCCGAGGATGGTGCCCGGTTATAGCAATCCTGCAGATTACCTGCCCGACGAAGTACATTATGACCCCATGGACGTGCAGATACAAAGATACGAGTACGGGAAGCCTCTCGTCAAAGATGAAAGATCTCTATCAACGATGATGCGAAGATTGCATGATTGGTACTTGAAAATCTGCAGAGACTCTGGGGGAGGAGTACTTTGTATGCGAGAGTTAAACCAGAGCATGACCTCGTTGGAATTGATCTGTTGCCTGTTCCATTTGAGGAGTTCTATCAGTTCTTCAATCAATTGGCCCTCGATAAAGCAACTGTCACCTGCTACTGTCTGTAAGTAGTACTACTTCTGTCACTAAGTTTCTCTATATAGCTTAGCTCTTTCATTGCATGTATTTATAATCATCCTCACTATATTATGCAGATTGAAGATCATCGAATTTAAGAAAATACAAGTCGGTGATATTGGGTTCATTAACACAAATCTCATAGATGCAACTCAGGTTAAATTTCATGCCGCAGAAACCGAGGCCAGCATGCTAGAATCGTTGATAATAAATCAAAACAAAGATATAATACTGTTTCCTTACAACTTCAAGTGAGTGTTACTGTCTTGTGCGTATTCGGTTTCCCTTATATATTAGTCAAGGTTATAGTAATGTAATTGATGAGTTATGCATGCGTGTGCAGTTTCCACTATATTCTCCTACATATTAAGCTTGAGCAGGGACTAGTAACCGTCTTAGACTCAAGACGAAAAGATCCCAAGGACTATGCAGACATGACTCAAATACTCGAGAAGTAAGTTAAATCGATCATTATCCACCATATCAGCAACTTTGTTCATTTCCTGATATACCAAGTAATTGTTTTCTTTGTCCGGCAGGGTTTGGAGAAAATTCACCAGAAAAGCTCCGGGACTGCCGAAGGAGCTGCAATTTAGACACCCGAAAGTAAGTTCTAGCTATAGTAGCATTTTAAGCGCATCTACTAGTCATTCAAGCGCTAGTTTCATCAATACCATTTGGCATTCTTGCTTATCAGTTTGATTAACCTCTATTTCTTGTAAAGTGGTTGTGGCAGCAACAAGGGAATGATTTCTGTGGTTACTATGTTTGCGAGTCCATCCGCCACACGACCTGTGAGCGGGGCTACACTGACGAACAATATGAAGTACGTAAATAACAACATTCACAATTTTATTTTATTACCATCATTTGTGTTGAGTTTCATTCATTCATATATATATGTATTGACCCCCTTCTTTAAATTAGATGTTTCAGAAGCGGGATGAACTCCTAGCACCAGCTCGCATGCGAGGAATTCAAGAGGAATTGGCGGCATTCTTTCTTGGCCACGTGATCCCTGAAGACGGAGAATTCTATGTTAACCCTGAGTCCGTATGATTATATTTGTAAGAGATAATGACTGTATATATGTAGCCGGTAGTGTCAGATAGATATACGAGAACTTGTTGTTCGACCAATCTCTCGGAGAAGGAGAGGTGGTCGATATCACTTCTCTCTGTATATATGCATATATGTTCATGACGATCTTCTGTTTCGTTCGTTTGCTTACTAGCTAGCTAGCGTGTCTAGTCCTCTCTATATACGTATGTATAGTACGTAGCGTCGACCAAGCACAGACATAACAGAGGACACTTCTCTCTATTAATTATAACTAGCTAACACAATATATGAAACACCTAAATTAACCCCCTAAAACCCCCAACCCCCCCCCCCCTTTCAAAAAAAAAACAAAAACCCCAGCCACAGAAGTGCTGGCGCGTGGATGCCTATTGGTCCCGGTTGGTGCCACCAACCGGGACCAAAGGCCCTCCACGTGGGCAGTGCCCAGAGCCCAGTCAGGAGACCCTTTGGTCCCGGTTGGTGCCACCAACCGGGACCAAAGGGTCTCCTGACTGGGCTCTGCGCAAAGCCCACGTGGAGGGCCTTTAGTCCCGGTTCTGGATTGAACCGGGACTAAAGGGTGGAGGTATTAGTACCGACACTTTAGTCCCGGTTCCTGAACCGGGACTAAAGGCCCTTACGAACCGGGACTATAGGCCCTTTTTCTACCAGTGTACTAATGATGATTGCACTAGTTATGATGAAAATGTCTCCTATAAACATGTCAATTATTGTGGAGTGCATTGGGTTTGTAAGTATACACCAAATAGGGAAGATATATATTGCAAGAGGCATAAGTACTTAGAAACCAAATTGTTGCAAGAAGAACTAGATGAATGTGCTGAAAATTTATTTTTTCTTAGCCATACTTGTGAACTTTGCAATGAACGTGATCACTTTAGTACCCAATACAAATTGTTTCATGAGCGTATCATGTCCCAAAATTGTGATGACCTGATTTCCCTTGCACATCATAATGAACTTAGTTTGCTCTTGGGTTATGAAGAAATTAAACGTATAACTAAGGATATTCCAAAATTTGCCCTTGATAAAGTTCTTCATTTTGATCTAAAGAAATTTTATATGTATTGTGCGGTGAATTGCATTGATAATCCGTATATTGCCAATTACATAAAGAAAAGAAAACAAATAGAGGATGAAGAGAATACTAATGAAAGGGAAGAGACTTCCCAATATCCTCCTATTATTTCTTATGATGAATCAGGTAACGAGGAGGAGCCTTATACTCAACCAATCTCATTAATAAGGAGCTCCAAAAAGAGGATTGAACCCACACATGATGTGGTGAAGAAGAAGAAAAGAAAAAGGAAGAGAGGTAAAAAGGTACCTCTCCCAAATAAAGTTGCTCCTATTATTGCTGTGCCTCATGAAAATGAAGATGATACACTTGATGATGATCTCGTTATGCCTATTGCTTGTTGTGATGATTACGATTGGGAAGACAATGATACTTCTTATGATCTTGAAAATCTTTTTGGCACTTGCTTGAAAGAATATAATAATTGCTATACTATCGGTGCTATCCATACTATTAATGATGAGAGTGATTATGCTTATTATACGAAAAGGCCCAAGCTTGGGGAAGCTATGTTTGATGAGGATGACATATTTGAGAATATATTTGATGCAATTAATGTTTGTTCTAAGCTTGGGGATGCTACGTTTAATGAAGATGATATTTTTAGTCTCCCAAGTTTTGATATGCAAATTGATTATGATGAGAACAAAGTTGCTACTTATGATGATTATTGTGATGAAACTTATGCTATAAAGAGTAGTGATGATTATATTTATAAAACTTGTCATGATTATGAGTACCCTTTCTCTAAACATTACTTTTTTAATGTGGAAACAATTTATAGTATTCAAGTCTCTTATGATACTCCCACTATTCCGAATGAGAAGAATTTTGCTTATGTGGAGAGTAATAAAATTTCTATGCTAGTAGATCATGAAAAGAATGCTTTATGTTCTGGTTATATTGTTGAATTCATTCATGATGCTACTGAAAATTATTATGAGGGAGGAATATATGCTTGTAGGAATTGCAATAATATCAAGTTTCCTCTCTATGTGCTTAAAGTTTTGAAGTTATGCTTGGTTTACCTTCCTGTGCAAGTTGATTCTTGTTCCCATAAGTTGTTTGCTCACAAAATCCCTATGCATAGGAAGTGGGTTAGACTTAAATGTGTTAGTAATATTCTTCATGATGCTCTCTTTATGTTTCCATTCTTATCTTTTATGTGAGCATCATTGAAATCATCATGCCTAGCTAGGGGCGTTAAACGATAGCGCTTGTTGGGAGGCAACCCAAATTTTATTTTAGTTTCTTGCTTTTTGGTTCTGTTTATGAATAAATAATCCATCTAGCTTCTGTTTATATGTGGTTTTATGTTTTAATTGGTGTTTGTGCCAAGTAGAACCTTTGGGAAGACTTGGGTGAAGTCTTTATGATCATGCTGTAAAAAACAGAAACTTTAGCGCTCACGAGATTAGCTAGAAATTTTTACTGCAGAGTGCTATTTAGTTGATTCTTTTTGCAGAAGATTACTAGACAAATTCCTCAGGTCCACCAGTTTATTTTAGAATTTTTTGAGTTCCATAAGTTTGAGTTAGTTACAGATTACTACAGACTGTTCTGTTTTTGACAGATTCTGTTTTTCGTGTGTTGTTTGCTTATTTTAATGAATCTATGTCTAGTAAAATAGTCTATAAACCATAAAGAAGTTGGAATACAGTAGGTTTAACACAAATATAAATAAAGAATGAGTTCATTACAGTACCTTGAAGTGGTGTTTTGTTTTCTTTCGCTAACGGAGCTCATGAGTTTTTTGTTAAGTTTTGTGTTGTGAAGTTTTCAAGTTTTGGGTAAAGATTCGATGGACTATGGAATAAGGAGTGGCAAGAGCCTAAGCTTGGGGATGCCCAAGTCACCCCAAGGTAATATTCAAGGATAACCAATCATCTAAGCTTGGGGATGCCCCGGATGGCATCCCCTCTTTCGTCTTCGTTCATCGGTAACTTTACATGGAGCTATATTTTTATTCACCACATGATATGTGTTTTGCTTGGAGCGTCATTTTATTTTCTTTAGCTTTTCTTGCTGTTTAAATGAAGTATCAAGATCTGAAATTATTAAATGGGAGAGTCTTCACATAGTTGCATAATTATTAAAACTACTCATTAATCTTCACTTATATCTTTCGGAGTAGTTTGTTGTTTGCTCTAGTGCTTCACTTGTATCTTTTAGAGCACAGTGGTGGATTTATTTTGAAGAAATATATGAACTCTCATGCTTCACTTATATTATTTTGAGAGTCTTAAATAGCATGGTAATTCTCTTAAATAATCCTAATATGCTAAAGCATACAAGATTTGAAAGAATTCTTATGAGTGCGTTGAATACTAAGAAAAGATTGATACTTGATAATTGTTTTGAGATATGGAGATGGTGATATTAGAGTCATGCTAGTTGAGTAGTTGTGAATTTGAGAAATACTTGTGTTAAAGTTTGTGATTCCCGTAGCATGCACGTATGGTGAACCGTTATGTGATGAAGCCGGAGCATGATTTATTTATTGATTGTCTTCCTTATGAGTGGCGGTCGGGGACGAGCGATGGTCTTTTCCTACCAATCTATCCCCCTAGGAGCATGCGCGTAATACTTTGCTTTGATAACTTTTAGATTTTTGCAATAAGTATATGAGTTCTTTATGAATAATGTTGAGTCCATGGATTATACGCACTTCCCATCCTTCCACCATTGCTAGCCTCTCTAATACCGCGCACCTTTCGCCGGTATCATACACCCACCATATACCTTCCTCAAAACAGCCACCATACCTACCTATCATGGAATTTCCATAGCCATTCCGAGATATATTGCCATGCAACTTTCCACTGTTCCGTTTATTATGACACGCTCCATCATTGTCATATTGCTAGCATGATCATGTAGTTGACATCGTATTCGTGGCAAAGCCACCATTCATAATTCTTTCATACATGTCACACTTGATTCATTGCATATCCCGGTACACCGCCGGAGGCATTCATATAGAGTCATATTTTGTTCTAAGTATCGAGTTGTAATTGCTGAGTTGTAAGAAAATAAAAGTGTGATGATCATCATTTTTAGAGCATTGTCCCAAGTGAGGAAAGGATGATGGAGACCATGAATCCCCCATAAGTCGAGATGAGACTCCGGACGAAAAATAAAAAAATAAAAAAAGAGGCCTTAAAAAAGAGAGAAGGCCCAAATAAAAAAAATAATAAAAAAATGAGAGAAAAAGAGAGAAGGGACAATGTTACTATCCTTTTACCACACTTGTGCTTAAAAGTAGCACCATGATCTTCATGATAGAGAGTCTCCTATGTTGTCACTTTCATATACTAGCAGGAATTTTTCATTATAGAACTTGGCTTGTATATTCCAATGATGGGCTTCCTCAAAATGCCCTAGGTCTTCGTGAGCAAGCGAGTTGGATGCACACCCACTTAGTTTCTTTCATTGAGCTTTCATACACTTATAGCACTAGTGCATCCGTTGCATGGCAATCCCTACTCACTCACATTGATATCTATTGATGGGCATCTCCATAGCCCGTTGATACGCCTAGTTGATGTGAGACTATCTTCCCCTCTTTTTGTCTCCTCCACAATCACCATTCTATTCCACATATAGTGCTATATCCATGGCTCACGCTCATGTATTGCGTGAAGATTGAAAAGTTTGAGAATGTCAAAAGTATGAAGCAATTGCTTGGCTTGTCATCGGGGTTGTGCATGATTTAAATATTTTGTGTGGTGAAGATAGAGCATAGCCAGACTATATGATTTTGTAGGGATAACTTTATTTTGCCATTTTATTTTGAGAAGACATAATTGCTTTGTCAGTATGCTTGAAGTATTATTATTTTTATGTCAATATGAACTTTTGTCTTGAATCTTTCAGATCTGAATATTCATATCACGAGTAAGAAGAATTACATTGAAATTATGCCAACTAGCATTCCACATCAAAAATTATCTTTTTTATCATTTACCTACTCGAGGACGAGCAGGAATTAAGCTTGGGGATGCTTGATACGTCTCCAACGTATCTATAATTTTTGATTGCTCCATGCTATGTTATCTACTGTTTTGGGCAATATTTGGCTTTGTTATCCACTTTTATATTATTTTTGGGACTAACCTATTAACCGGAGGCCCAGCCCAGATTTGCAGTTTTATGCCTATTTCAGTGTTTCGAAGAAAAGGAATATCAAAAGGAGTCGAAACGGAACGAAATCAACTGGAGAAGTTATTTTTGGAAGGAAACCTACCGGATAGACTTGGACCCTACATCAGAAGATGAAGGAGGTGCTCACGAGGGTAGGGGGCGCGCCCCCCTGCCTCGTGCCCCCCCCTTCGGTCCACCGACGTACTCCTTTCACCCATATATACCCATGTATCCTAAAACTTCCAGAGATGAGAATAGATTTGGAGTTGCGCCGCCGCAAGCCGCTGTAGCCACCAAAAGTCAATCGGGACCCTGTTCCGGCATCTTGCCGGAGGGGGGAACCCTCACTGGTGGCCATCTTCATCATCCCGGCGCTCTCCATGACGAGGAGGGAGTAGTTCACCCTCGGGGCTGAGGGTATGTACCAGTAGCTATGTGTTTGATCTCTCTCTCTCTCTCGTGTTCTTGATTTGGCACGATCTTGTTGTATCGCGAGCTTTGCTATTATAGTTGGATCTTATGTTGCTTCTCGCCCTCTACTATCTTGTAATGGATTGAGTTTTCCCTTTGAAGTTATCTTATCGAATTGAGTCTTTAAATATTTGAGAACACATGATGCATGTCTTGCCGTGCGTATCTGTGGTGACAATGGGATATCACGTGACTCACTTGATGTATGTTTCGGTTATCAACTTGCGGGTTCCGCCCATGAACCTATGCATAGGGGTTGGCACACGTTTTCGTTGTGATTCTCCGGTAGGAACTTTGGGGCACTCTTTGAGGTTCTATGTGTTGGTTTGAATAGATGAATTAAGATTGTGTGATGCATATCGTATAATCATGCCCACGGATACTTGAGGTGACATTGGAGTATCTAGGTGACATTAGGGTTTTGGTTGATTTGTGTCTTAAGGAGTTATTCTAGTACGAACTCTAGGGCTGTTTGTGACACTTATAGGAATAGCCCAACGGATTGATTGGAAAGAATAACTTTGAGGTGGTTTCGTACCCTACCACAATCTCTTCGTTTGTTCTCCGCTATTAGTGACTTTGGAGTGATTCTTTGTTGCATGTTGAGGGATAGTTATATGATCCAATTATGTTATTATTCTTGAGAGGACTTGCACTAGTGAAAGTATGAACCCTAGGCCTTGTTTCCTATCATTGCAATACCGTTTACACTCACTTTTATCGCTTGATACCTTGCTGTTTTTATATTTTTAGATTACTAAAACCTATATCTACCATCCATATTGCACTTGTATCACCATCTCTTCGCCGAACTAGTGCACCTATACAATTTACCATTGTATTGGGTGTGTTGGGGACACAAGAGACTCTTTGTTATTTGGTTGCAGGGTTGTTTGAGAGAGACCATCTTCATCCTATGCCTCCCACGGATTGGTAAACCTTAGGTCATCCACTTGAGGGAAATTTGCTACTGTCCTACAAACCTCTGCACTTGGAGGCCCAGCAACGTCTACAAGAAGTAGGTTGTGTAGTAGACATCAGGGACCGTTTGCGCCTTTTGGATCACGTATATGATAGTGTCGCTAGCATCCATATGACAGAGAACCCGGGCCGACATGACTAGTCGTGAACCCAAAGTGGCACTAACTTACGGGGACAGGCATACATGAAACAACATCGAGCATGTCGGTCAGCAGCGTGTGAATCCGGGCTGTAGCAACTGGGCTAACAGGACTTCGGGAACCCGGGCTGTAGCAGGCTAGGCAGGACTCCGGATGTCACCGCGGGACATTTCCTCGAAGGGACAGACACAGGAACGAAGTGAATCACATGCCGGCCAGTCTAAGTGTTCCGGAGCAGTAGTGCTGGGCTAGCAGGACTCCCGTAAACCGGGCTGTAGCGGACTACCATGGCTCGGTGGAAGCACTAGACTACATTTCCCCATAAGAGAGGCTACCAAGGATAGACAACTAGGTTGTCGGATCCCAGACATAGCAATACACGTTACACATACGCATAACATGCAAGTATGTGCTGTACAACATGGCATCACAACATAACGCAAACTCATATATATAAAGGCCCAGAAGAGCCACATAGCAATAAATACAAACAGGGGTCACATGACCCATCATTCAGAGCATACAAGCAACGGAAGCATTACATGTCTGAGTACAGACATATACAAAAGAAAAAGACTGAGAATACTAACTATCTACAAGACCCTCCCAAGGGCACAAGATCGTAGCTGAGGTACAAGCTACTCGTCGAAGTCCAAGTAAACTAGTAAGACCGAAGTCTCCGCTGCAAAAACATAAATAAAGCAACATGAGTACAAAGGTACTCAGCAAGACTTACATCAGTTCCTATCATACATGCATTTGTATCTAGAAGGTAATGTGGAGTTTAGTTGCAGCAATCCAGCTTTGACTCAGTGGCTATCCTGTACTACGACTGCTGGTAACTCTTTTGATGTGGCGCACACGAGTCCAATAATCACCACATCAATACACTACTATGGATTCATTCCCTTCTCTCAACGAGAAGGCCATCCATAGCACTCACACTTGTCTTGAGCATTTTAGAGTATCCACTTTAAGTTGTCTATGTACCACGTAAGCATCCAAGAAGTCCATAACTGCGGACCCGGCTATTCGAATAGATCATGTTAACCCTGCAGGGGTGTACTTCTTCACACACGCTCTCGCCACTTACCGCCATGTACACGTCATGTATCTCGCCAACCTTCAAGCGGAAGCCTGGCGAGGGAGTCGGCCACCCCTAACTAACCACACAAGACTCTAGTCCAGGTTTATCGCCTATTCGGGTTCCATTCGCAAAGAGATCCGGCCGGGGTTTCACTCACGGCCCCAAATGATGTGTGCAGGGTTCCCAAGCCCACCTCGTCGGATGGATCTACGCTTGGTACACCGTGCCACTTGTGCCTGGTCTGTCCCAAGCCCACGTGGTCGGGTGCCACTTGGTAGACTACTAACACTACCTACAAACACCAGAACTAATTGCAACTCCTGGACAAAGATCAAGTTGGTTAATAAGTCGAGAGGGGCACTTAAGCATTCCAATGCGTGGTAGTATCTAGTCATTGGACAACATACACAAAACTCAGTGCTTAAGGACGGTTCCAGTGAGACAACCCACCATGTACTCCTACATGGCCTCTCACCGCTACCTTTACCAAATCGTGTTCACACACTTAACTCTCAGCACCAAAACATATTGTAACACTCCAATTCATTCCCAATGAATCAGACCTGACACAACTCTAAGCAATAGCAGGCATGGCATGGTAGGAACACAACATGGCTCAGTCAACTCCTACACATGCTAGTGGGTTTCAACTATTTACTGTGGCAATGACAGGTCATGCAGAGGAATGGGTTCAATTACCGCAGCATAAAGTAGCAGGTGAATCGCTGTTGTCCTAATGCAATAAAAGAGAGCAAGAGCGAGAGAGTGGGATTGTATCGGAATGAACAAGGGGGGTTTGCTTGCCTGATAAATCGACAGTAGAACAGTGCTCTTCAGACAGGTACTCTCGAACACTCTCCGGAGCAGAACCTATCGAGAAGAACGGTGCCAGCAATCAATACACAAGCATATGCAACAATATGATGCATGATCATGGCATGTAGATGTGATGTTGTTTGTGCTAATGCATCTAGCATTCATTTGGAGGAAGTCCATTTGAACCAAGAATTCAAATGCAACTCCAGGTTAACTCTCCTTAAAAGCCATTTATGTGTTTTCACATATACAGCAGGTATAACCTGGTTTGGCATGCATGAAACTGGTACAGATGGATAGATTGAATTTTTCTAATAAGTTTTCATATATAAATTATTTCAATCTGAGCTACGGTTGAATTTCTATGAATTTTAGAAGTTTATATCATTTTCTAGATTTTCCTGATTTATTTTTAAACCGGAAAATGATTAATTGCGTCAGCATGACAGTGGCATGACGTCAGCGAGTCAACCACGGCTGACCAGGTCAAACCTGACGTGTGGGGTCCACACGTCAGTGTCACAGTGTTAAACGGAGGGGTTTTTACTAATCTAATTAAAATTAGTGGCGCTGGGCCCATTGTCAGTGTCTTAGGAGTTTGGTTAGGTGGTGATTAGCCTTAAGCTAATCACCTGGCAGGTCGGGCCCGCACATGAGGCCAGCGAGGTCGTCGCTGACGACCTCTGGTCGCGGTGGACTACGCACTGCAGGGTACGGGGGCGGCAGCTGAGAGCACTGGGGCGTAGCCCATGCTCTCCCGCGTCTAGTGGGGCAGGTAGGAGGAGGAGGGGTGGCCGGAGCGCGCCGGAGCAGAGATCGCGGCGGCAACCGGAGCACGGTTTCGAACGGGAGCAGGCTACGGGGCACGGCAGGGGTTGCGGCAAGCTGTCTGGCTCCTGGGTAGTTGCTGAGCGCGGTGGCAAGCTCGAGCGCTAGCTACGGTGGCCCTGGCCACGGCGGCGACATGGCCGGCGGTGAGGCGCTCGCGGTTGCGACGGGTAGCAGGGCTACGACACGAAATGAAGCACGGGTAAGGAGGGGAAACGGAGGAGAGCTCACAGCGGTCTCGATCGCGTCATGCGCGAGCTCGCGGGAGGCCTGGATGAGGTGAATCGACGGCGAGGATCTCCGGGTACCGAGGTTGAAGAAAACGTTAGGGACGGCGTTGTGGTTCTTCTCCGGTTGCTTGGCTCGGCGTGGATGAAGAAGACGACGATGCGGAGCTCGGGGACTCATCGGCAGGGAGTGGAGTGGTCGGTGGCCATGGCTACAGCGAGCGGCGGCTCCGGTTGCGTGCGGTGGTCGCGTGGGTGAGAGCTGGGGAGGAGGAGAGTGAGCGAGAGAGAGGGGAAAAGATCCAGGGGTGCGTGGCGATGTCTGAGCGCGACGAGGAGGAGCCAGGCAGGCAGCTAGCGGCATGGCGCGTCGCGGCGCCATGCTCGGCCTTGCCTCTGCTAGTAGGCAGAGGTTGAAGACTAAGATGCCCCTGCTGGGCTGGGCTGGTTGGTTGGGCTGCTAGGTAAGGTCAGGTAAGTTACTGACTTTGTTTTTTTATTTACTGACATTTGTTTCTGCTTAAAAAATACTAAACTAATTTATTTTCTTATGCCAATTTTTGTAGGAGCTAGTGGTATTATTCTAGAGCTCCTTAACAACTTGCATAATTTTTGGACATATATTATATATATATAACATATATATATCCAAAGCAAATAATTATGCATTAATTCCAAATGGCCAAAAATAAATATTTATGAGCTCCTAAAAATATTTTTTAGAATTTTACCTCTGACCAATATTTTCAGAGAGCAGCATGAACGTTTTCTTGGACCCTTTTGTAGCAATTTTTATCTGGGTTATTTCCAGAAATAATTTCTGAGGGTTTCACAAATCCCCATTTCAAATTTAAATGAAATTTAAACATGATGCACACATGAAGGCTAGCCTAGGTCATACAAGAACTAGGGATGTGACACATCATCACCATCTCGGTTTTTTATAAGAGAAGAAATATAAGTATGGAGATACAAATGTATTATCGATACTTGTTTCCATAAACTAGCATCTACATTCTATTCAATGCCTCAGCATGTGAGGCCTTAGCACAATGACTTCTCGACTATGTAAAACAAAGGTTTTCCCGTCGCCGATAAGGAGGGGGTGATGGCGGCGCGCTTTTTGGCTTGCTCTAGTCCTAGTAGTCATACAAGGTGGTCTAAGCATGTGTAGATTTATTCTTTTTCACATCTCGTGTTCGCCGTACTGCCACGACTGTTGATGAATAGACGGTAAGTTATTCATGAGGAAACCCTTGTTGAGCGTGTTTGCGGGAGAGAGAGAGAGAGAGAGACAGTGTGCGTGTGTGATATGTCTAGAGACCGAGGCAATGATAATAGATTATTTGTGTCTATGTGTGTGGAGGATAGAGAGAGACATGTACGTGGGGCTTTGTGTTGTGTAACATGGAGACACATATACATAATTAGAGAGTGAGTGTGCAAGATACACATGCGGACATGGGGAGAGAAGAGGATCCAGATTAATGGGTGTTTGCGCGTGTCTGTGTGTGTTTGTGCGTGCGTTTGTGTGTGAGAGGGAGTGTGTGTATGTGGAGTAGAGAGACCACTAATGATGTAAACCTAGTATAAGGGAAGGGGGATGGTGTGACATGTGTAGTAGTGAGATAGCATGGGTGCGGGCGGGGGGAGCGGACTATTTGGAAGAGACATCGATTGTGTGAGGGAGAGGGGTGTGTGAGAGAGAGAGAGAGCTAGCGACGGAGAGAGAGAGAGAGAGAGAGGAAGAAAGGGGGGCGAGTGGGGGTGTTTGTGTCCATAAATGGCGTATAGATAGGGAGACAATGTTGATGTTGTTTGAAATTGGCCTATGTACGGAGACGCAAGGGAAGCGAGTCATCATGTGTGTGTGATAGGGACTTCATGAGAGATCTAGAATAGATGGTGTAGAGAACAATGCGAGATCGAGAACGATGATACATTAGGGAGCTATGGAAAGAGTCACGACATATATGTATACAGGGAGGAGTTGGGGCGGGTCAGCATGTGGGAGAGATAGAAAGCGGAGAGTGGTGCACAAGGAGACAAAGTGTGCTTCAAGGTTGTCAGAATCGCGATTCTGTAATACGATTCTATGACTTTACGATCCAAGATGGCCCCTCTGATTCTACGATTTTAGTTCTTAGAATCTATGTTTCTATGATCTTGATAGTGTAGATTCTAGGATTTGCGATCCTACCATCGAAGCTTCGATCCGATTCAAAATCGCGATTCGGACAACCTTGGTGTGCTTGTTTTGCAGTGGGGGTGGTGTGTGAGGTGAGTGTGCGAGAACCACATAACTAGGGAGATAGACGTTTGGGGGCGACGTTTTGTGTGTATGGGAAAGATACACTCTACATAGTGCGTGTGCTTGGGAAAGAGAGATGTTGGGAGACCTAGCTAGAGAGTGGGGGAAGAGATGTGTGCATGCCCAAGAGATAAAGTGATAGAGACCTATATTGGGGTCCGGACTTTAGAAGAGAGAGGGGTGTTAATGTGCTCGTGTGTTGGTGTTTGGGGGAGAGAAGGACTTCTCTGTGTGTGGGGGGGGGCACGAGGGGGGGTTTGCTTCAGATAAAGAGTGAGGTGTCTATATTTGAGGGACTTTACCGTAATTGAGATATACATGGTCAATAGTGTGTGCACTGAAGGTTGATCAATTTGTTTCACAATTTGGACTATGAGATAACATACTTTTGAACATGCATGATATACTTTGATGTACCAGAATTACAAACCTAAGATTGGAATTTTGGAATTTGACTCCATCATTAGCTTTTGTAATTCATTTAAACGGAGGTACATTTTTAAGTCGGGATTTCGTGATTTCAAATTCATATATCAAACCTAGAGATATGCACATACGGGCATGTTCAAACTTTATAATCATCCACTTTATTCATACACATACACATTTTTTCTTTTGTCATCATATTTAGGATAAACACATTTGGAATTTCAATTGAATTGGACCATATGATGGTATTTGCTTGTAGTAGCTCAATGATCCATATTTGAATTGAATGGAAAATCTAAGTTTCGAGTTGGATTTTCAAAACTTGCACTTTTTTGCGTGCAAAACAAACAAATTCTCGGCCATGATATCATATTCGGCCGTACAAGAGCAGAATATAATTCCAGGCGCCAAAACCTTTCAAACTTCCCGCTCACATCGAAATATCTCACTCCCAAAAGTTTAGCCCTACGATATTCCTATTTTACCCCTGCCACATGAGCGGAAAAGGGTTGCTTTGGTAACTCCATTGTTTTCCCCTCTTTGCCCCCAACATTCTTCCCCAGAGCCCCTCCCCTTCACCTCCCCGACCCCCCCCCAACCACGGCAAGCCGCCGAATCTAGTCCTCCGACGCAGCAGTGGACCTCACACCCCGACGGATCTTCCTTCCGCACCTTGGAACCCCCAACTGCCAACTCACCACTTCACCGGAGTTGCTTCAGCGACTGGCTTGTACACCGCTCCAGATCTCCTTGACTGCCATCATGGTCCACCACACCAGATCTGCTTAACCGGCGCCCTCGTCCACCACAGTGTAGGCCCTTCACTGACTCCCTCGTCCATCCCTTCGCTGGCCCTTCATACAAGCCCTCGTCCGCCGCAACAGATCCTCCTCACTGAAAGCACTGTACAACGCGCCCGCCAAAGCCTTCATCCACTGCACCGGACCCGCTCCACGGACGCCATATTCAACTCCACCGGCCCTGCTTTACCCACGCCGCAGCCTCATCAGGTTATTTCGATCTGTACTCCTTCGGTTTTTCTCTTCATCGTGCAATTGTTCACTTACCACAGATGAGCTTTCTTGTATGTCGACAGGTGCTGCCACTACTAGAAAAAAGGTTGTTAGTGGCGCACCTATATTGGCTATTAATGGCGCACTATAGGTGCGCCACTTTCATCATGCCACTACTAATAAATAGTAATGGCGCACGCCTAGTGCGCCACTGTTAATCTACATAACAATGGTGCACCACCTGGTGCGCCATTACTATCCAAGACACTAATGGCGCAGCTTAAGTGCGCCATTAGTAGGCCCAGAAGTGCGCCCACTACAAGAAACCTGCTAATACATGACGGATTTCTCGTGACGTTCTTGGAAATCGTCACGCACGATGACAGTTTTCTCTTATCCGTCACAGAAAGTGTCATGGATCAGCAGGATGTGTCTGCCCTTTAAAAAAGTTAGCCCTTTTATGATGGACGTCGATGAGCCGTCACAGAAACTGTCACAGAGCAACTTGTTGGTCTATTCATTTTCTTTCTTTATGCACAATCTGGACCGTTACTGATGGCTCTCGCTGATGTGTCGTGTATGGTTCCTTTGTTGGCCCATATGTCAGTTGAATGTGTATTCATGAACAGTAATAAATGGAGGACGCGCCAGAAATTTCAAGAGCGCGCGCGTGGACATGCAAAATTTTGAGTCTCCAACGCGGCCCATTGCAAAATTTTGGAGCCAGCCTATTTTAACCCACGGTCAATGCCCCATCTAACCTAATCCCCATTCTCTCCTCCGTTCCCTTAGCCGCCACAACTGCCCACTCCAGATTCCGGCGATTCCGGCGACTATCGCCGGCGCGGTGCACACCGCCGAGCTCGCCTCGCTCGGCTCCATCCTCCCCTCCGGCAAGATTTTCCCTTCCCGGCCTCTACGGCTCGCCAATAACCCACACCCATATGAATGTGCAAGCCATTTATCTAGATTATGCATCATTCTAAGTAATCGTATATATGTAGCACCGTATCCATGTGTTAGTCTGTTTGATTTTATAGATATATACATATTAAAAGGAAAATAATATATGTGGATTTCAACCTAGTTTTGACATGTTTAACTTGCATCGATTTAAAAATTGTAGTTAGCCATGTCTGCGCTTATGTTGATGTGACTTTTCTGATCAATTGCAAAATTGGAATTAACCTTCTCTGATATGATTCCCAAAAACATCCTTTTAATGCTACAGCAATAGCTCTAGAGTTGAAGATGATCTTTACCCTGGTAAGATAAGACAGAAGTATGGCTAACTGGATGTTTAGCCTGGTGTGTGAATTAAAAAGATTTAATAGATGCTAAAACATTCATATATGTAGGTCAGATTATCTTTCAAATATATGTAGGTCACCGTCATAGTATTTTCTTATTGAAAAGGGAGAAAAAGTACTACGTGATAAGTACGCCAGAACTAGAAAATTGCCAGTCGTTGTGTATTGCATATATCTTTTCGTTTGGATGCCAAAATTATCTTCTTTGTGGCTCGGTTAACTTCCCTTTTTTCTGTTCAAGCCATTTTGAATGAGAATACTACCAGTTACAGATAGGATGGAAGGGGAAACAACGATTTACTGTAATTACATTGTCTTCACTTGGTTTGAAACAAGACACATATATCTATGAAAGAAACATACTTCCATGTATACTTCTTTCCATTAGTGTTTTAGAAAGTTCACTTTGTAGTTCTTCTGTTTCTTACTTATGATTAATCAAAGTATATAATTTATTTTTTTAGTGTTAATACAAGAAGATTTGTGTCAATAGTAACTCTGTATGAATTTTGTTATCCCCATGAGGATGCATCCAAGTACCTTAGGAGTTCATATACACCAGCCTAACTAACATAATCTTGATAATATAAATTGTTCTTTTTCATGATTTCTGTTAGCTGATTTTATTGAGAGGTACGTTGGTGCTTGATTGCCTGCTAGCTTTCTTCTTAGTATATCATCTGTTGAAAGAGTAATCAATTTCCATATCTTGATTGTATCATTGATCATCCTCTGTCCTATATAGTACTAGAGATGTTATAGCATGGAGTCTTGGTTGATAATGGACCAGATTTTTAATCCTCACATTTCCTCCTACAGCATGGAAAATCCCATCTACGCAGTCATCCAGTTTGCACACACGGCCATGAGGTATGAGTTTGGTAAGATTACCCTTCATAAGACTTCACAAACAACCATATATTTTTCCCAAAAGTTTTGTACTTCTCAACCTGTTGAATTTGAATCAAGAGATGTTGCACATTTCTGAACCTGCTGAATAAATCAAAAGATGTTACTCCTCTACCTGCTGAATCTAAATCGAAAGATCTCAAGAGAATTATGGTGCTACTTTTGGCCACGTGCCGCCGTGCTCAACCTCGCCCGGCCATCGTATGGCCTCTTGTGTTGTCTTCAGTCTTCATTGGTACTGTAGACACATAGAGACAATGCTAGCTTTAGAGTTTCAGAGAAAAACAGACTAAGTGGAAGCACAGAGAAGAGGTAGCGGTATGTGTCTAGATTAATCATCATGGTATTCAGAGTAACTGCTAGCTTTAGAATTCAGTTTTTGTCTAGCTGAAAATACACATATTCCATTAAGACATAATCATCATGGAATTGGTACATTCCTTTTTTACATTTTGAGAAAAGTGCCTAGAAATTCTCATCAATGCGCAATATTCAGCTGGGCTGCATTTCTTATCGATTTTACTGTAGTGAAAGACTAATATAAGCGCAACGGAGTTTACTACCAAATCTATTGATCTATGCATGCTCATCATTCCTTTTTTGTCAGCTGTTGTTTCTTTTCACACTTTTGTTAATTTGTGGCATTACTTTGCATCCTGGGAGTGAAAAAAATGCAGAACTTGATAATGTGAAGTAAGCTTAACCTACTGGCTGTAATATTTTATAACGCGGCATACTTTTCATCATGTGGCAGATATTGGTTATGGGAGCATTTTCAACAATAAAGACATGCGTTTTGACAACATTTGCGTGGATGGGTTGATTTGGTGCTATAAATGTTGGATGACCCCTGGTTGGTGTGTGGCGGCCGAACAAGAGTGGCCTCGCTTGATGGGGCCGGTGCTTGGCTGCAGAGTAGCATAGTGTTCTTCGAGACATGCTTGTAAAATTAATATTTTTGGGACTTCTCTTTTCGCTCCTGTACAGGTGTATTTTTGGATATGTTGTAATTTTCTTGTTCTAATGACATGAGCATGTACTTTCACTCAAATCTTAATTGGTTCAAAATTTTCATGGAAAATGAGAGATGTGTGAATCTCTTGAACTGAAATGAATGGGCTTAAATTATAAATGGTTTGATTACTATATGGTCTACCACTCTTTGACTGGACTGAAATTTGGTTGGACAAAACTTAGCTGGGTTGATTGCTACATGGGCTGAAATTTGGTGGGACAAAACTTAGATGGGCTGATTGCTACATGGGCTGACACGTCAGATCCATGTCAGATGATGATGTGGCACATAAGTTAACGATGTTATGAGCATTGTAGTTAGGTGTTATCCATGACGGTCAAGATCCATCATGGTCGGTGACGGCTTTGAATGATCCGTCATGGAGTGTACAGTGATCAAATTATGACGCGGTATACATGACGGATTAAATCCGTCACATATACCCTTGCATGACAGATTTGCATAGGTCCATGACGGATTAAAACTGTCATGTATTAACAGGATTCTTGTAGTGGCCACTGCTGTTACTCCAGGGGGCCATGTGTACCTTGTGCTCCGGGTTACTAATGGCGCACTTTTAGATAATGCGCCACCGATGTGTTTATATCTGTGCGCCACTAAAGTGCAATATGGTGCGCCACTACTATGAATATTAGGAATTTTTTTTCTTTTCTGATATTTGCACAGGTTACAAAATACATTACAGCACAGAATATAAACATCACAACATATAAACAGCAGATTTATTGAATACAATAGAAGATTAGTCTCTAAATTCAAAATAACGAACAAAGTTAGAACATTACAAGTATCGAGACCGCGAGTAGCGAGTTTGTCTTCACATTACAAGTCGATATCTAAACTACCATCACATAGAAGAGAGCTGCGGTCACGATGAGCATCATCGCGATGAAACTGGTCTTCATCCGGTTCCTCCTCCGCTCCCTCCTCTCTCCCGCTAGTGGTGTACCCTTTGTAACTGTTATCGCTAAAACGTTGAATCTGTCCCCTACACTCCTCCCAGTCATCGTAGACTCCGGGAACCTTACCCTTGTACACGACATACGACGGCATCTCTATGCACTAGACAAACAAAATGTTAGTAGCAATTCATAGACAATACATAAGCAATATATAAGTATGCAACAAAAGGATCGGAAGTGAAAAGCAACACATCAATAGCACAATTCATGGTCCTACTAGTAAATAGCATCGATTACATATAAGTTGAACGACTTTCCAAACTAAAGAGACATACAAGTTCATTAAAGTTTAATTACAACATGAGCTAATCGATATTTCAGAACTACATAGCATCATTACTTTCGACTCGACTCAGGGACCGGAGCGTGGATGAAGCCGCCGTCTTTCATGATGGTCATGAAATCGCGATCGTTGTCAGCCTGCATTTGTAGCGTTGTTTCTCACTGTTGGACGGTTGATATTTGAGGTAGAACTGCCCCGAGGTACGAAGGACATCTTGATGGATGATTTCCGCAAACTCCGACTGGATGCAAAAGAATTCTTGTCTGATGTCTGCATCCTGCATTGCCGACAAGCGTGCGGCCCAATCTTTGAGATTAGTTGGTAGCAGAAGGTGATTATGGTCCCGTACGATCGCCCGCATGTGATGGAGGGTGTAGTAGGCATCCTTCTGGCCGCTAGGAGGCTGCTTGACGCAGGGGAACGTCGTTATGTGGGTGAACATGTGCTTGCCGTACCTACAAATTGGCCTCCCGAAGGTGCCTCCAGATTTGGCGTAGCCGGGGAGAGCATCATCAAGAACTTTCTTGATATTTGTGTAGTCTTTCTTCGACTACGGTCCGAGTCGAAATACGTGGCCATGGAATATTTCAGGCTTAAGAGGATGAGTGTGCAATGTGTGTCACTGCACAAAACACGGAATGTTAGAAAAAAAAGAACGATCGAAATCTAAGAAATCATATGTTACGGGGCGGTGAGGGGTGATACGTCTCCAACGTATCTATAATTTTTGATTGCTCCATTCTATATTATCTACTATTTTGGACAATATTGGGCTTTATTTTCCACTTTTATATTATTTTTGGGACTAACCTATTAACCAGAGGCCCAGCCCAGAATTGCTGTTTTTTGCCTATTTCAGTGTTTCGAAGAAAAGGAATATCAAACGGAGTCGAAACGGAATGAAACCAACTGGAGAAGTTATTTTTGGAAGGAAAGCTACCGGAAAAACTTGGAGTGCACGTCAGGAAAGGAACGAGGGAGCCACGACGCAGGGGGCGCGCCCACCCCCCTAGGGCGCGCCCTGCACCCTCGTGGGCCCCTCGTGGCTCCCCTGACGTACTTCTTCCTCCCATATATACCCATATACCCTAAAAACCTCGGGGAACAGAATAGATCGGGAGTTCCGCCGCCGCAAGCCTCTAAAGCCACCAAAACCCAATCGGGACCCTGTTCCGGCACCCTGCCGGAGGGGGGGGAACCCTCACCAGTGGCCATCTTCATCATCCCCGCGCTCTCCATGACGAGGAGGGAGTAGTTCACCCTCGGGGCTGAGGCTATGTACCAGTAGCTATGTGTTTGATCTCTCTCTCTCTCTCTCTCGTGTTCGTGATTTGGCACGATTCTGATGTATCGCGAGCTTTGCTATTATAGTTGGATCTTATGTTGCTTCTCCCCCTCTACTCTCCTGTAATGGATTGAGTTTTCCCTTTGAAGTAATCTTATTGAATTGAGTCTTGAATGATTTGAGAACACTTGATGTATGTCTTGTCGTGCGTATCTGTGGTGACAATGGGATATCATGTGACTCACTTGATGTATGTTTTGGTGATCAACTTGCGGGTTCCGCCCATGAACCTATGCATAGGGGTTGGCACACGTTTTCATCGTGATTCTCCGGTAGGAACTTTGGGGCACTCTTTGAGGTTCTATGTGTTGGTTTGAATAGATGAATTGAGATTGTGTGATGCATATCGTATAATCATGCCCACGGATACTTGAGGTGACATTGGAGTATCCAGGTGACATTAGGGTTTTGGTTGATTTGTGTCTTAAGGTGTTATTCTAGTACAAACTCTAGGGCCGTTTGTGACACTTATAGGAATAGCCCAACGGATTGATTGTAAAGAATAACTTTGAGGTGGTTTCGTACCCAACCATAATCTCTTCGTTTGTTCTCCGCTATTAGTGACTTTGGAGTGACTCTTTGTTGCATGTTGAGGGATAGTTATATGATCCAATTATGTTATTATTGTTGAGAGAACTTGCACTAGTGAAACTATGAACCATATGCCTTGTTTCCTAGCATTGTAATACCGTTTACGCTCACTTTTATCTCTTGCTACCTTGCTGTTTTTATATTTTCAAATTAAAAATACCTATATCTACCATCCATATTGCACTTGTATCACCATCTCTTTGCTGAACTAGTGCACCTATACAATTTACCATTGTATTGGGTGTGTTGGGGACACAAGAGACTGTTTGTTCTTTGGTTGCAGGGTTACTTGAGAGAGACCATCTTCATCCTACGCCTCCCACGGATTGATAAACCTTAGGTCATCCACTTGAGGGAAATTTGCTACTGTCCTACAAACCTCTGCACTTGGAGGCCCAACAACGTCTACAAGAAGAAGGTTGCGTAGTAGACATCAAGCAGTTTCTGGCACCGTTGCCGGGGAGGTGAGTGCTTGAAGGTATATCTTTATATCTTGCAATCGAATCTTTTAGTTTCTTGTTTTATCACTAGTTTAATTTATAAGAGAAAACTATAAAAAAATGAAATTGAGTTTACCTCATACGCTTCATCTATTTAATATCTTTCGTGAGTATGATGGAAAGGAAAATTGTGCCAAAGTGTTAGAAGAAGAATGCATTAAATTGTTTGGCACTAAATCTTTGAATGATGAGCATGATTGCAATGTTGTTAGTATGAACTCCTTTAATATCCATAGTACTAATGATGATTGCACTAGTTATGATGAAAATGCCTCCTATAAACATGTCAATTTTTGTGGAGTGCATTGGGTTTGCAAGTACACACCAAATAGGGAAGATAGATATTGCAAGAGGCATAAGTACTTGGAAACTAAATGGTTGCAAGAGAGGCTCGATGTGAGTGTTGAAAATTTAAAATATCTTTACCGTACTTGTGAACTTTGCAATGAACATGGTCATTTAAATATCAAATGCAAATTGGTTCATGATCGAATCGTGTCCAAAAATTGTGATGATTTGATTTCCCTTGCACATCATAATGAACTAAGTTTGATTTTTGGTTATGAAGAATTGAAATGTCAAACTAAGCATATTCCAGAATATAACCTCAAGAAATTCCTCGATATTGATCAAGAAGAGATTTATATGTATTGTGTGGTGAATTGCATTGAAAATCCTTATATTGCCAATTACATAAAGAAAAGAAAGCAAATAGAAGATGAAGAGAATGCTAACGAAAGGGAAGAAACTTCCCAATATTCTCCTATTATTTCTTATGATGAATCAGGTAACGAGGAGGAGCCTTCTATTAAACCAATCTTATTAATAAGAAGCTCCAAAAAGAGGATTGAACCCACACATGAGGTTAAGAAGAAGAAAAGAAAAAGGAAGAGAGGTAAAAAGGTATCTCTCCCAAATAAAGTTGCTCCTATTATTGTTGCGCATCATGAAAATGAATCAAAAATAATTGTGGAAGATGATGCACTTGATGATTATCTTGTTATGCCTATTGCTTGTTGGGGTGATTATGATTGTGAAGATAATGATGCTTCCGATGATCTTGAAATTTTTTTGGCACTTGCTTGGAAGAATATGATAATAATGTTTGCTATACTATTGGTGCTATCCATACTATTAATGATGAGAGTGATTATGCTTATGATACAAAAAGGCCCTAGCTTGGGGAAGCTATGTTTGTTGAGGATGACATATTTGAGAATATATTTGCTGCAATTAATGTTTGTCCCAAGCTTGGGGATGCTATGTTTAATAATGATGATATTTTTATCCTCCCAAGTTTTGATATGCAAGGTTGTTATGATGATAGCATGCCTTCTACCTATGATGATTATATTGATGAAAGTGTGTTTGGAAGAGTGTCAACTTTAGGAAGTAATGATCCCACTATTTTGGAGGATGTTGAATCTTATAATATTTATGAAAGTGGATTTGGAGATGTCATGACTTTATTTAGTGATGTATCCACTATTTCGGAAGAGGTTTCAATTGATTATGATGAGAACAAAGTTGCTACTTATGATGATTATTGTGATGAAACTTATGATATAAAGAGTAGTGATGATTATATTTATAAAACTTGTCATGATTACGAGTACCCTTTCTCTGAACATTACTCTTTTAATGTGGAAACAATTTATAGTATTCAAGTTTCTTATTATACTCCCACTATTCCGAATGAGAAGAATTTTGCTTGTGGGGAGAGTAATAATATTTCTATGCTTGTGCATCATGAAAATAATGCTTTATGTGCTGGTTATATTGTTGAATTCATTCATGATGCTACCGAAAGTTATTATGAGGGACGAATATATGCTTGTAGGAATTGCAATAATATCAAGTTTCCTCTCTATGTGTTGAAAGTTTTGAAGTTATGCTTGTTTTACCTTCCCATGCAAGTTGATTCTTGTTACCATAAGTTGTTTGCTCACAAAATACTTATGCATAGGAAGTGGGTTAGACTTAAATGTGATAGTCATATTCTTCATGATGCTCTCTTTATGTTTCAATTCTTATCTTTTATGTGAGCATCATTGAAATCATCATGCCTAGCTAGGGGCATTAAACGTTAGCGCTTGTTGGGAGGCAACCCAATTTTAGTTTGGTCTCTTGATTTTTGATTTTGTTTAGGAATAAATAATCCATCTAGATTCTGGTTAGATGTGTTTTCATGTTTTAATTAGTGTTTGTGCCAAGTAGAACCTTTGGGAAGACTTGGGTGAAGTCTTTATGATCATGCTGTAAAAAACAGAAACTTTAGCGCTCACGAGATTAGCTAAAACTTTTTACTGGAGAGTGCTATTTAGTTGATTATTTTTGAAGATGATTACTAGACAAATTCCTCAAGTCCACCAATTTGTTTTCGAATTTCTGGAGTTCTAGAAGTTTGCATTAGTTACAGATTACTACAGACTGTTCTGTTTTTGACAGATTCTGTTTTCATTGTGTTGCTTGCTTATTTTGATGAATCTATGGCTAGTAAAATAGTTTATAAACCATAGAGAAGTTGGAATACCGTAGTTTTAACACCAATATAAATAAATAATTAGTTCATTATAGTACCATGAAGTGGTGTTTTGTTTTCTTTTGCTAACGGAGCTCACGAGTTTTCTGTTATGTTTTGTGTTGTGAAGTTTTCAAGTTTTGGGTAAAGATTCGATGGACAATGGAATAAGGAGTGGCAAGAGCCTAAGCTTGGGGATGCCCAAGGCACCCCAAGGTAATATTCAAGGATAACCAAGCGTCTAAGCTTGGGGATGCCCCGGAAGGTATCCCCTCTTTCGTCTCCGTTCATCGGTAACTTTAATTGGAGCTATATTTTTATTCACCACATGATATGTGTTTTGCTTGGAGCGTCATTTTATTTTCTTTAGCTTTGCTTGCTGTTTGAATAAAGTATCAAGATCTGAAATTCTTAAATGTTAGAGAGTCTTCACATAGTTACATAATTATACAACTCCTCATTGATCTTCACTCATATCTTTTGGAGTAGTTTGTTGTTTGCTCTAGTGCTTCACTTATGGGGCTGTTTGGTTTTAGGACTAGCATTGCCACACTTTGCCACACATTTTTGCCAAACTTGACTAACGTTAGTTCATCAAAATGAGAGCCACAAGTTGGCAAGCCTAAGGGAATCTTGCCACACTTTTTGTGTGTATGCCATGTGGGGTCCAAGTGTGGCTTGCCTAAGATGTGGCTTAAACCAAACACTCACCTAAGTTGGTCAAACTTGCCTAACCTTAGGTGTGGCAATCTTTGGCAAAGTTAGTCACAAACCAAACAGCCCCTATATCTTTTAGAGCACGATGGTGGATTTGTTTTATAAAACTATTGATCTCTCATGCTTCACTTATATTATTTTGAGAGTCTTAAATAGCATGGTAATGTGCTTAATCCTAATATAGTAGGTATTCAAGATTAGTAAAAACTTTCTTATGAAGTGTGTTGAATACTAAGAGAAGTTTGATGCTTGATGATTGTTTTGAGATATGGAGGTAGTAATATTAAAGTTGTGCTAGTTGAGTAGTTGTGAATTTGAGAAATACTTGTGTTGAAGTTTGCAAGTCCCGTAGCATGCACGTATGGTAAATGTTATGTAACAAATTTGAAACATGAGGTGTTCTTTGATTGTCTTCCTTATGAGTGGCGGTCGGGGACGAGCGATGGTCTTTTCCTACCAATCTATCCCCATAGGAGCATGCGCGTAGTGCTTGGTTTTTGATGGCTTGTAGATTTTTGCAATAAGTATGTGAGTTCTTTATGACTAATCTTGAGTCCATGGATTATACGCACTCTCACCCTTCCATCATTGCTAGCCTCTTCGGTACCGTGCATTGCCCTTTCTCACATTGAGAGTTGGTGCAAACTTCGCCGGTGCATCCAAACCCCGTGATATGATACGCTCTTTCACACATAAACCTCCTTATATCTTCCTCAAAACAGCCACCATACCTACCTATTATGGCATTTCCATAGCCATTCCGAGATATATTGCGATGCAACTTTCCACCATACCGTTTATCATGACACATTAATCATTGTCACATTGCTTAGCATGATCATGTAGTTGACATAGTATTTGTGGCAAAGCCACCGTTCATAATTCTTTCATACATGTCACTCTTGATTCATTGCATATCCGGTACACCGCCGGAGGCATTCATATAGAGTCATACTATGTTCTAGTATCGAGTTGTAATCATTGAGTTGTAAATAAATAGAAGTGTGATGATCATCATTTAATAGAGCATTGTCCCAAAAAAAGAGAAGGGCCAAAATAAAAAAAGAAGGCCCAAAAAGAGATAAAAAAAAGGGGCAATGCTACTATCCTTTCTTTTCCACACTAGTGCTTCAAAGTAGCACCATAATCTTCATGATAGAGAGTCTCTTGTTTTGTCACTTTCATATACTAGTGGGAATTTTTCATTATAGAACTTGGCTTGTATATTCCAACAATGGGCCTCCTCAAGTGCCCTAGGTCTTCGTGAGCAAGCAAGTTGGATGCACGCCCACTTAGTTTATTTTATTGATCTTTCATACATTTATAGCTCTAGTGCATCTGTTGCATGGCAATCCCTACTCCTTGCATTAACATCAATCGATGGGCATCTCCATAGCCCATTGATTAGCCTCGTTGATGTGAGACTTTCTCCTTTTTTGTCTTCTGCACATAACCCCCATCATCATATTCTATTCCACCCATAGTGCTATGTCCATGGCTCGCGCTCATATATTGCGTGAAAGTTTATAGGTTTGAGATTACTAAAGTATGAAACAATTGCTTAGCTTGTCATCGGGGTTGTGCATGATGAGAGCATTCTTTTGTGACGAAAATGGAGCATGACTAAACTATATGATTTTGTAGGGATGAACTTTCTTTGGCCATGTTATTTTGAGAAGACATAATTGCTTAGTTAGTATGCTTGAAGTATTATTACTTTTATGTCAATATGAACTTTTATCTTGAATCTTTCGGATCTGAATATTCGTACCACAATTAATAAGAATTACATTGAAATTATTCCAAGTAGCATTCCACATCAAAAATTATCTTTTTTTATCATTTACCTACTCGAGGACGAGCAGGAATTAAGCTTGGGGATGTGTGATACGTCTCCAACGTATCTATAATTTTTGATTGCTCCATGCTATATTATCTACTGTTTTGGACAATATTGGTCTTTATTTTCCACTTTTATATTATTTTTGGGACTAACCTATTAACCGGAGGCCCAGTCCAAAATTGTTGTTTTTTGCCTATTTCAGTGTTTCGAAGAAAAGGAATATCAAACGAAACGGAATGAAACCAACTGGAGAAGTTATTTTTGGAAGGAAAGCTACCGAAAAAACTTGGAGTGCACGTCAGGAAAGGAACGAGGGAGCCAAGAGGCAGGGGGGCGCGCCCACCCCCCTAGGGCGCGCCCTCCACCCTCGTGGACCCCTCGTGGCTCCCCTGACGTACTTTTTCCTCCCATATATACCCATATACCCTAAAAACTTCGGGGAACAGAATAGATCGGGAGTTCCGCTGCTGCAAGCTTCTATAGCCACCAAAACCCAATCGGGACCCTGTTCCGGCACCCTGCCAGAGGGGGGGAACCCTCACCGGTGGCCATCTTCATCATCCCGGCGCTCTCCATGACGAGTAGGGAGTAGTTCACCCTCGGGGCTGAGGGTATGTACCAGTAGCTATGTGTTTGATCTCTCTCTCTCTCTCGTGTTCTTGATTTGGCACGATCTTGATGTATCGTGAGCTTTGCTATTATAGTTGGATCTTATGTTGCTTCTCCCCCTCTACTCTCTTGTAATGTATTGAGTTTTCCCTTTGAAGTAATCTTATCGGATTGAGTCTTTAATGATTTGAGAACACTTGATGTATGTCTTGCCATGCGTATCTATGGTGACAATGGGATATCACGTGATTCACTTGATGTACGTTTTGGTGATCAACTTGTGGGTTCCGCCCATGAACTTACGCATAGGGGTTGGCACACGTTTTCGTCTTGATTCTCCGGTAGAAACTTTGGGGCACTCTTTGAGGTTCTATGTGTTGGTTGAATAGATGAATCTGAGGTTGTGTGATGCATATCGTATAATCATACCCACGGATACTTGAGGTGACATTGGAGTATCTAGGTGACATTAGGGTTTTTGTTGATTTGTGTCTTAAGGTGTTATTTGATATGTCTCCGTGGTATCTACTTTTCCAAACACTTTTGCCCTTGTTTTGGACTCTAAATTGTATGATTTGAATGGAACTAACCCGGACTGACGTTGTTTCAGCAGAATTACCTTGGTGTTATTTTATGTGTAGAAAGCAAATATTCTTGGAAAGTCCAGAAACTCAACGGAATACCTTAGAAAAAATAAAAAAAAATCCTCGCCAAAGATGAAGACCAGGGGGCCCACACCCTGCCCACGAGGGTGGGTGGCGCCCCCCCCTCCTGGGCGCGCCCCCCTACCTCATGGGCCCCCTGGAAACCCTCCGACGCGAATGCCAACTCTATATATTCACTTTCGGAGAGAAAAAATCAGAGAGAAGAAATCATCGCGTTTTACGATACGGAGCCGCCGCCAAGCCCTAAAACCTCTCGGGAGGGCTGATCCGGAGTCCGTTCGGGGCTCCGGAGAGGGGGATTCGTCGTCGTCATCATCATCAACCATCCTCCATCACCAATTTCATGATGCTCACCACCGTGCGTGAGTAATTCCATCGTAGGCTTGCTGGACGGTGATGGGTTGGATGAGATTTATCATGTAATCGAGTTAGTTTTGTTAGGGTTTGATCCCTAGTATCCACTATGTTCTGAGATTGATGTTGCTATGACTTTGCTATGCTTAATGCTTGTCACCAGGGCCCGAGTGCCATGATTTGAGATCTGAACCTATTATGTTTTCATGTATATATGTGAGTTCTTGATCCTATCTTGCAAGTCTACAGTCACCTACTATGTGTTATGATCCGGCAACCCCGAAGTGACAATAATCGGGACCACTCCCGGTGATGACCTAGTTTGAGGAGTTCATGTATTCACTATGTGCTAATGCTTTGTTCCGGTTCTCTATTAAAAGGAGGCCTTAATATCCCTTAGTTTCCAATAGGACCCTGCTGCCACGGGAGGGTAGGACAAAAGATGTCATGCAAGTTCTTTTCCATAAGCACGTATGACTATATACGGAATACATGCCTACATTACATTGATGAATTGGAGCTAGTTCAGTGTCACCCTATGTTATGACTATTACATGATGAACCGCATCCGGCATAATTATCCATCACTGATCCGGTGCCTACGAGTTTTCCATATACTGGTTCTCGCTTATTTACTTTCCCACTGCTACTGTTACAATCACTATAAAATACCAAAAACATTACTTTTGCTGTCTTTACTTTTGTTGCCGTTACCACAACTATCATATTACTTTGCTACTAAACACTTTGCTGCAGATACTAAGTTTCCAGGTGTGGTTGAATTGACAACTCAGCTTCTAATACTTGAGAATATTCTTTGCCTCCCCTTGTGTCGAATCAACAACTTTGGGTTGAATACTCTACCCTCAAAAACTGTTGCGATCCCCTATACTTGTGGGTTATCAAGACCTTTTTCTGGCGCCGTTGCCGGGGAGCATAGCTCTATTCTTTGAGTCACTTGGATATATATCTGGTGGACACTATGAAGAACTTGAAAGACGCTAAGACAACAATTTATCCCTCAACTACGAGGGGAGGTAAGGAACTGCCATCTAGCTCTACACTTGATTCACCTTCTGTTATGAGTAAGCTAGCGACACCTAAACCTGCTTCTGCTATTAGTTCCGATATGTCGCATGTTATTGATGATGCCACTTCTACTATGCATGATACTTATGATGAAACTGCTTCTATGCCTGACACTACTGTGCCCCTTAGTGAATTTCTTGAAGAACAAATTGCTAGGGCTAGAGAAAGAGAAATTGATGAAACTGAATACGATGATGATAGTGATGATGAAAATATGCCTGTTATTCCTGAAGGTTATCTTTTTGATAAAGATTCTTCTTTAGCTATTTTAGCCTGCAAAGATAGATATGAGCTTAAAAGGTTATTGATTAAATGGAACAAAGAATCACTTAGAGACAAAATGACACCTGATCCTGCTTTTGCAACTTCACCTATATGTGTTGCTGATAAGGATTATGAATTCTCTGTTGATCCAGATATAATTACTTTGGTTGAATCTGATTCTTTTTATGGCTATGAATCTGAAACTATTGTGGCACATCTTACTAAGTTAAATGATATAGCTGCCCTGTTCACTAATGATGAGAGATCGCGTTACTTCTATATACTCAAAATATTTCCGTTCTCATTAAAGGGTGATGCTAAGATAAGGTTTAATTCTCTTGATCCTGGTTGTGTGCGTAGTCCCCAGGATATGATTTATTACTTCTCTGCTAAATATTTCCCTGCTCATAAGAAACAAGCTGCTTTGAGGGAAATATACAATTTCGTGCAAATTAAAGAAGAGAGTCTCCCACAAGCTTGGGGGAGGCTTCTCAAGTTACTTAATGCTTTGCCTGATCATCCTCTTAAGAAACCTGAAATACTTGATATCTTTTATAATGGACTAACCGATGCTTCCAGAGATTACCTGGATAGTTGTGCTGGTTCTCTTTTCAGGGAAAGAACACCGGATGAAGCTGAAATTCTATTGAATAATATGTTGACAAATGAAAATAATTGGGCACCTCCTCAGCCAGCTCCTGCTCCAATTAATGAACCTATTCCTAAACCAACTCCGAAGAAAAGAGGTGTTCTATTCCTCAGTCCCGAAGATATGCAAGAGGAAAAGAAATCTATGAAAGAAAAAGGTATTAAAGCTGAAGATGTTAAGAATTTACCTCCTATTGAAGAAATACATGGTCTTAATCTACCACCTGTTGACAAAATATACAATTTGAATATTTTATTTATTGAAGAACCTCCCGATATCCCGACACATGTAGTAAAGGTAAATTCTCTTTATAGATATGATAAAGCTGAAGTCCCTCCTACTAAAATTGCTAGTCCGTGCTTGGATGAGTTTGATGACTTTATGTTTAAGCAAGACGACTTCAATGCTTATTTTGGTAGACAATTAAAAGAGAATGCTTATAAGACTAGATGCTTGGGTGATTATATGGCTAATATTAAAGGTGAACTTAAACTTGTTAGCAAACATGCTTCTATGGTCACCACACAATTAGAACAAGTACTTAAAGCTCAAAAAGAAGTGCTTCACGAAATGAATAGTAAGAAAAATGATTATGCTGTTAGAGTGGCTACTAGAACTGGTAGAATGACTCAGGAACCTTTGTATCCTGAAGGCCACCCTAAGAGAATCGAGCAAGATTCTCAAAGAAATAATATTGATGCTCCTAGTTCTTCTAAAAAGAAGACAAAGAAAAATGATAGAACTCTGCAAACTTCTAGTGAACCTATTGCTGAACCACCTGATAATCCAAATGATATATCTATGTCTGATGCTGAAACACAATCTGGTAATGAACATGAACCTAATGAAAATACTAATGATGATGCTCACGATGATGCTCAACCTAGTAATGATAATGATGTAGAAATTGAACATGTTGTTGATCTTGATAACCCACAATCAAAGAATCAACTTATGATAAAAGAGACTTTGTCTCTAGGAAACATGGTAAAGAAAGGGAACCCTGGGTTCAGAAACCCATGCCATTTCCTCCCAAGCCATCCAAGAAAAAGGATGATGAGGATTTTGAGCACTTTGCTGAAATGCTTAGGCCTATCTTTTTGCGTATGCGATTAACTGATGTGCTGAAAACAAATCCTTATGCTAAATATATCAAAGACATCATTACTAATAAAAGAAAGATACCGGAAGCTGAAATTTCCACCATGCTTGCTAATTATACTTTTAAGGGTGGGATACCAAAGAAACTTGGAGATCCCGGAGTACCTACTATACCTTGTTCCATTAAAAGAAATTATATTAAAACTGCTTTATGTGATCTTGTAGCCGGTGTTAGTGTTATGCCTCTCTCTTTATATCATAGACTTGACTTGAATAAGTTGACACCTACCGAAATATCTTTGCAAATGGCTGACAAATCAACTGCTATACTTGTCGGTATTTGTGAGGATGTGCCTATTGTGGTTGCAAACGTTACTATTTTAACGGACTTTGTTATTCTTGATATTCCCGAGGATGGTAGTATGTCTATTATTCTTGGAAGACCTTTTCTTAATACTGCAGGGGCTGTTATTGATTGCAACAAAGGCAATGTCACTTTTTATGTTAATGGTAATGAGCATACGGTACACTTTCCGAGGAAACAACCTCAAGTTCATAGTATCAACTCCATTGGAAAAATTCCATCGATTATAATTGGAGGTTTTGAATTTCCTCTTCCTACGGTCAAAAAGAAATATGATATACTTATTATAGGGGATGTGCATATCCCCGTTGAGGTAACTTAGTGTTATTCGAAATTTCTCCGGTTTCATGATTATTGGAACAAGTTTGTTAACAAGACTTGATCAACCTTGTTAGTGGATTCTTTTTGATGAGCATGAGGCGGATGAAACTAGAAGCACAAACTTCTATACCCTCTTTATATTTTTTGTAATTAGTAGAAATAAAGTAAAAATAGTATTTTTCTATCTGTTTCCTGGCTTATCCGTGCAATATAGAAATATCCTGAAAATAAAAGTGCTCGGAATGACATGCCAATTTAATATGATTTTTCGGGAATATTTGAGGATTTACTGTGCAAAAATTACCACGGGAGGAGCTGCCACCTGGCCACGAGGGTGGTGGGCGCCCCCCCCTATAGGGCGCGCCCCCCTGCCTCGTGGGCCCATGGTGGCCCTCCTCCACTTATCCCAGCACCCATCTTCTTCCTCTGTCTCACACAAACCCGAAAAACCAACTCAAGCACGAGTTCCAGCCAGTTTTGCTGCGATTTTCGATCTCCTTGCTCAAAGCACCCCTCGCAAAACTGCTTGGGGAGATTGTTCCTTGGTATGTGACTCCTCCATTGGTCCAATTAGTTTTTGTTCTAGTGATGTATTCTTTGCAAATTTGTGCTGCATAGGTGACCATGTTCTTGAGCTTGCATGTCAAATTTCTATGGTTCCAAGTAGTTCTAATGCTTGATATAGGCTCTAGGCACTTGTAGGAGTAGTTGCTATCAGTTTTATTAAAGTAGGTTCACTTTTGTTTGAAGTTACTAAAAATTTTAGATTTTTTCAGAAAAATGATGAAGAGAATTTTGAGGGGCTCATCGAGCCGTAGTTCAAAGGATAAACAAGATGAAGAAGCTCAGAGGCCCAAATATAATTTGCCTCGTACCGCGGAAATCCGACCGTGTGAATGGCCTTCTGATAATTTCTTGAGAGAGGCCGGGATTTACGAAGATTTCTATTCATTGATTGATAATGTTGGCCTCACCGACTTCTCCGCGACCAACGTCCATAGTATCTCTTACTCACAAATACTTTTGTGCAAAACTTCTACTTTTTCCCTAAAGAATCACGTCCATCAGTAGAGTTTCATTTGTATGACGTTGTGAAGAAAATGTCATTGTCTGAATTTTGCGCGGTCTGCAACATACCCCCTGAGGCACTTTAGAGGAACCACCCAGTAAGGATTTGGAACCATTTATTAAACTTATCTCTGTGGGAGAAACCAGGAAGGTTTCTGATGCGAGGATCACTAGCATACATTTTCCTGTGTTACGCTATTTTGCCTTATTTGCTAGTCGATGCTTGATAGGTCGTGGGAACTGTGGAAACTTTAGCATTCCTGATATTATCATTTTGTTCCATGGTTTATACCGCGACAACGCTGTCGGTATGGGTGGAATTATTGCTAGGCGGTTGAGTCTGAACCGTACTAAAGGCCCCATCTTTGGAGGCATTTATGCTTCTCGCCTTGCTGCACAATTTAACATAGCTATTAGGCATTATGAGAAAGAAGAAAATTTGCTGCCTAATGCTTATCTAGACTATAAGAGCATGATAGCCCATGATTTTCTTGTTAAGGACAGGAATGGAGCGCTCAAATACAAGTTATACTTTGATAAACATTATCCTGAAACTATTATGTTGCCTGCTCCTTCTTTGTTTAATTTTGTAGGACCCTATCTTGTTACATGGGCTGCCGTCCAAGCTTACAAGAATCCTGCACCAGCCACGGAACCGGAACCACAAGATGAGCCTCCACAACAATCTGTTTATTCTTGGGATCCAGAGACGACTGTCAGCCAGTGGCAGTCAGAGTCTTCTTCTTCATCACAGTATGATCCCAACTATTCCTCGTCGCAGTACGACCCCATCTACACCTACGGGTATCCGCCAGGCTATCGCTGGCAATAGACCAACTTAGGCCAAAATCCTAAGCTTGGGGGAGTACGTATTTCTCACCGACATTACATTTATGTTCACACCCACTCATTGCTAGGTGTCGGTGTTCATACTCTTTCATTGTAATATCCATGCTAGTTTATTTTCTTTTTCCTGCTTTCTTCTTGTGTGTTTGATAAACCTTAAGAAAACCAAAAAAATAGTAGTAGTAATTAAAAAGAAAACCCAAAAATATTTCCCGTTCTTCTTTTGCTTGTTGGGAGACTTCCCGTGTAAATAGTTTTATTTTCTTTTCTCTTCTTAGGGGGTCAGTAGGAGAAGACCATAATTAAATTGTTGTAGTGGCTCTTATATGCTTTAATGTTTATTTAACCCAGAGCCCATATTGCCTTGTCCTCACCTGTTTATTGAATGCTCGCAGATTCCAGCTTAGTCCAATGCACGTGCACTCTTATTATTATTCACATCGTTCAGTCGTGCAAGTGAAAGGCAATTATGATGACATATATGATGGATTGACTGAGATGAGAAAAGCTGGTATGAACTCGACCTCTTTTGTTTTTGTAAATATGATGAGCCCGTCGTTCCTAATTCAGCTTATTATGAATAAACATGTTTGGAATGACAATTAGAGATCATAGAGTCTTGTGCCATGCTTGATTAGCTATGAGTTATAATGATTTACCTTGTGTGCCAACATGCTATTGAGATGATTATGATGTGGTATGATGGGGTGGTATCCTCGTTTGAATGATTTAAGTGACTTGACTTGGCACATGTCCACGCATGTAGTTGAAACAAATCAACATAGCCTTCACGATATTTATGTTCATGGTGGATTATATCCTACTCATGCTTGCATCCAATGTTTATTAATTTTAATGCATGTACATGGCTGTTGCCGCTCTCTAGTTGGTCGCTTCCCAGTCTTTTGCTAGCCTTCACCTGTACTAAGAGGGAATACTGCTTGTGCATCCAATCCCTTAAAACCCCAAAGTTATTCCAGATGAGTCCACTATACCTTCCTATATGCGGTATCTACCTGCCGTTCCAAGTAAATTTGTATGTGCCAAACTCTAAACCTTCAAATAATTATTCTGTTTTGTATGCTCGAATAGCTCATGTATCAACCAAGGCTGTCCTTATCTTCCATGTTAGGCGGGTTATTCTCAAGAGGAGTGGACTCCGCTCCTCACTCACAAGAAAATGGCTGGTCACCGGGATGCCCAGTCACATGCTTTATGCAAACTAAATCAAAATTAATTGCAAACAAAACTCCCCCTGGGACCTGATGTATGTTGGAGACACTCGTTGTTTCAAGAAAGTCATGGATTGATGCTTGTTGGTGGAGGGGGAGTATAAACTTTACCATTCTGTTTGGGAACCGCCTATAATTTGTTTAGCATGGAAGATATCGCCATCTCTTAGTTGTTACGTTGACAATGAAAGTATACCGCTCAAAATGCAATTTATCTCTATTTCAAAATCGAGCCCTGGCACCTCTACAAATCCCTGCTTCCCTCTGCGAAGGGCCTATCCATTTACTTTTATGTTGAGTCATCACCCTCTTATTAAAAAGCACTAGCTGGAGAGCACAGCTGTCATTTGCATTCATCATTGTTAATTTATATTGGGTATGACTATGATTGGATCTCTTTTACCATGAATTACAATGTCTAGTCAGTCCTTGATCTTTAAAGGTGTTCTGCATTTATGTTTTGCGGTCTCAGAAAGGGCTAGCGAGATACCATCTTGTTATATTATATTATGATTGTTTTGAGAAAGTGTTGTCATCCGAGATTTATTATTATGGCTTGCTAGTTGATTATGCTATTGATATGAGTAATTATGAGACCTGAGAATTATTGCAAATGTGGTTAGTTATGATATATGCTGAAACCTTGAATGCTGACTTGATATAGTTACAACAACAAGAGCAAACAGAGTTTGTAAAAGTTTTCTTTCCTACTTTCGGTTTGTCAACTGAATTGCTTGAGGACAAGCAAGGGTTTAAGCTTGGGGGAGTTGATACATCTCCGTCGTATCTACTTTTCCAAACACTTTTGCCCTTGTTTTGGACTCTAACTTGTATGATTTGAATGGAACTAACCCGAACTGACGCTGTTTTCAGCAGAATTACATTGGTGTTGTTTTATGTGCACAAAGCAAATATTCTTGGAAAGTCCTGAAACTCCACGGAATACCTTAGAAAAAATAATAAAAAATCCTCGCCAAAGATGAAGACCAGGGGGCCCACACCCTATCCACGAGGGTGGGGGGCGCCCCCCCACCCTCTTGGGCGCGCCCCCTACCTCGTGGGCCCCCTGGAAACCCTCCGACGCCAATTCCAACTCTATATATTCACTTTCGGAGAGAGAAAAATCAGAGAGAAGAAATCATCGCATTTTACGATACGGAGCCGCCGCCAAGCCCTAAAACCTCTCGGGAGGGCTGATCTGGAGTCCGTTCGGGGCTCCGGAGAGGGGGATTCGTCATCATCAACCATCCTCCATCACCAATTTCATGATGCTCACCGCCGTGCGTGAGTAATTCCATCGTAGGCCTGCTGGACGGTGATGGGTTGGATGAGATTTATCATGTAATCGAGTTAGTTTTGTTAGGGTTTGATCCCTAGTATCCACTATGTTCTAAGATTGATGTTGCTATGACTTTGCTATGCATAATGCTTGTCACTAGGGCCCGAGTGCCATGATTTGAGATCTGAACCTATTATGTTTTCATGAATATATGTGAGTTCTTGATCCTATCTTGCAAGTCTATAGTCACCTACTATTTGTTATGATCCGGCAACCCCGAAGTGACAATAATCGTGACCACTCCCGGTGATGACCTAGTTTGAGGAGTTCATGTATTCACTATGTGCTAATGCTTTGTTCCGGTTCTCTATTAAAAGGAGGCCTTAATATCCCTTAGTTTCCAATAGGACCCCACTTCCACAGGAGGGTAGGATAAAAGATGTCATGCAAGTTCTTTTCCATAAGCACGTATGCCTATATACGGAATATATGCCTACATTACATTGATGAATTGGAGCTAGTTCTGTGTCACCCTATGTTATGACTGTTACATGATGAACCGCATCTGGCATAATTATCCATCACTGATCCGGTGCCTACGAGTTTTCCATATACTGGTTCTCGCTTATTTACTTTCCCGCTACTACTATTACAATCACTATAAAATACCAAAAACATTACTTTTGTTGTCTTTACTTTTGTTGCCATTACCACCACTATCATATTACTTTGTTACTAAACACTTTGCTGCAGATACTAAGTTTCCAGGTGTGGTTGAATTGACAACTCAGCTGCTAATACTTGAGAATATTCTTTGGCTCCCCTTGTGTCGAATCAACAAATTTCGGTTGAATACTCTACCCTCGAAAACTGCTATGGTCACCTATACTTGTGGGTTATCATTATTCTAGTACGAACTCTAGGGCTGTTTGTGACACTTATAGGAATAGCCCAACGGATTGATTGGAAAGAATAACTTTGAGGTGGTTTCGTACCCTACCATAATCTCTTCGTTTGTTCTCCGCTATTACTGACTTTGGAGTGACTCTTTGTTGCATGTTGAGGGATAGTTATATGATCCAATTATGTTATTATTGTTGAGAGAACTTGCACTAGTGAAAGTATGAACCCTAGGCCTTGTTTCCTAGCATTGCAATACCGTTTACGCTCACTTTTATCGCTTGCTACCTTGCTGTTTTTATATTTTCAGATTACAAATACCTATATCTACCATCCATATTGCACTTGTATCACCATCTCTTTGCCGAACTAGTGCACCTATACAATTTACCATTGTATTGGGTGTGATCGAAGGATTTGTCTGCTTGATCTTCTCATAACTATCACCTCTTAGAATCCTTCTCCTCACCGCAGCTCTCCAAGTAGCCAGGGCCGTGCTCATCTTCGTGATGGCGGCACTGATCACTTTATTCCCTGAGAGGCGTGTGTTTGCGAAGTCACCGAGGAACTTGTATCGTTCGTGCAGCTCCGTGAAGAGGAGGTTGCGTAAATTCCCTCGGTCACGATGCCTTAGGTTCTCGGTGTTGATAGAGACGGTGCTCCGGAGAATGCACCCGAGTTATCCCGCGTACCCACTGACTAATTCTTTGGGCGCCATTGGATGCCCACCGGAGGACACTTCAGTAAATTCCTCCTTGACGGTGCCAAGCACGTTCGGGCGCCGATCCTTCCGTTGCCTCTTCGGTTGGCTACCATCTGTGCGTGCGCTGCCATCATCAGTGGTGGCATCCTCGGCGGCACCATCAGTGGTGTCATCCCTGACGCCACTAGGGCTTGTGTAGTCGGGATCCGTGTCTTCCGCGGCGTCCTCATAGCGGTGAGGTTCTTCCTCCATCTCCTGGGACAGCTCCCAGAATGCCTTGCCCGAACCGACGGCCTCATCGTTGTTGGCCATGTTCGCTCTAAATAGGAAAAAAGGCTACTAGCGTTATTTCTTAAATGCAGTCTTGGAAAATATAAATCGACAAGTCAATATATCAGGACCCATCACATCTTCATAGACTCCATGGGGCCTCAAATGCCCTTCCTCATCTACAACTAGTTGTCCGCCTCAATCGATGGTTTTCTCACATTTTTCTGATTCAAACTAGATTTCGATGGATAGCATTGGGAAGTTCCAGTCTACTAGTAGATGGGAAAACATGAGGAGAAACTTGTAGGTTTTCTTGCTCCAGTGTGACGGGATGGAGTATATAGCAGTAGCAACTCAAAGCAGTAGCACCCCTATATCGTACATAGATTTATTTTTTGCCCTGCTGCTCTTACTAGTTTTAGCTTATCAAAGTGGATGTATGTATCACATGTTTCTGAAACTAGATTTGTATTGCTGGTAGGTTATTTTGTGTATGTGATCTAAAATAAATACAAAAATATCGGCTGATTCTACTGTAATGCATTATTAGTCTCAAAACTTCCAGTTATGTTTGCAATATTAACAGGAGTACACTACTAGAGTTAACAAATTGGGCATCTTCTAGGTCAAAATATAAATGTTGATTAATTTTTGTTTCGGTTGAGAATCGGGCACCTTCTAGGTCAAGAAAATTGGGCATCGCCTTTGCTAATTTTCTTGACCTAGGAGTGCCCCATTCTCAACCGGAACGGAAATTAATCAACATTTTAGGAGAAAGGGGTCATTTCAGAAGATCACAAGTAGCAGCAGCATGACAAGTTGACAAAATCACAAGTAGCAGCAGCATCACAAGTAGTACAGCAGTAGCATCATCACAAGTAGTACAGCAGCAGCAGTGAATACAGTTTTTATATGAAGTTTCTGAATTTATATGCAAGTTTCTGAAATTTATGGAAGTTTCTGAATTTTATATGGAAGTTTCTGAAATTATATGAAAGTTTATGAAAGGAGAGAAAGGAGAGGTAGTACCCTAGCAATTTATGAAAGTGTCCAGTACACTAAACTCCAACTCCAATACCAGAGGAAATGGGCAGTAGATGGGCAGCACTAGACCACCTACAACAGATGCAACAAATTACTCCTAGAATATCTTCAGTTAATTCAGTAAATTACTCCTAGAATATATATCTTCAGTTAATTCATTAAATTAATCCTAAAATATATATCTTCAGTTAATTCAGTAAATTACTCCAGTTAAGTTAAATTACTCCAACTCCTATTTGCAAGATCACAAGTACAACAAGCAGTACTCTACTTCTATTTGCAACATCACCAGCTGCTCTGGGTACAAGAACAAGCAGTACTAACCAGCCGCTCCTTGGAGTGCAGATGTAGCTCCAACTCCTTGACGTGCAGATGCAGCTCTAGCTCCCTGGAACCAACAAACAAAATTGTTCAACCAAGATTTCCAGGCGAGCCAAGAATTACAAAGAGACAGGAGCCAAGAATTACAAAGACACAAGAGCCAAGAATTGTAGAGGAGTAATCACGCTTCACCTAAATAGCAAATGTTGCTAGTTGCTGTTTGATTTGAGCAAACAACAACAAAGATTTGAGCAAACAGCAAATGCCTAATGTTGCTACTTCCTCACCTATCACTACTCTCAGAATTAATCTTTGCAACATACAACCACAATCTCAACATGGAGTATGAGGAAATAAACCTATGAATAGTGTAAACATATGACCACAATATGATGAGCAAACGGTGAGCAAGTAATCAAGAAAGTAAACAATGAACCTTGGATCTGCAAGTAAACAGATCAAGCAAGCATTCGTCTCACTTAAGCAAGCAAGTAAACAGTGAGGAAATCAAGCAAGTAAACAGTGAACTATGCAAGTAAACAGATAAAGCAAATTCAGTGAACTATGCAAGTACCACATTTTAGAAACATAGCTCATAATAAGCATTAACTAAACCCTTAAAAATAGCTAATAGAGGACTCCCAAATTGGTCCGCTGCTGTTTTAGATTGGAAATTAACGATTAACAGGTTCCACTCTGTTACAAGATGAAGTAGCATTAACTGAACCCTTAAAAATATCCCAAAACTGGTCTACATTGAGTCGATTGCATACTAGGGATACAAAAAAAAGAAGTTTGCATGAAAGCTGCACAAGAGCAGATCAAGCAAATCACATCTGGGGTTAGGATTTAGTGGGGATGGGGGCGGAGAGGATGCCCGCCGGTGAGTGGAGGAGTTCGTGCACTCGCCGTTAGGGCGGGTACTGCAGAAAGAGGCAGTGAGGCTCGGAGGGGTGCCGAGGCGTCGGACGGGTGGCGAGAGAGGCGAATGCATACCAGCGGTGAGGCTGATGCGGGCGCGACGAGCGGCCTTCGGCGAAGATGGGAGGCGGTGGCCGGCACTCCAATGAGGCATCGGAGCTGGTTCAGGGGCGGGGGCGGAGCCGAGTCCGAACCGGCGCTGGATCCGCGTGTGGCTGCCCGGCTCGTACAGCGCCGGTGTCTCCCCGCGGCCGGCGACCGATGTGCAGAGGTGGTTGTCCGGGATGGGGCGACGGCGGCGAGGCTTTCTGGGCTCTGGGGGAGAGGAGAGGGCGGAGGGGCGAGGGGAAGTGCGAGGGGGCAAGTGGGAAGGGGGGCCCGAGGAGGCAGGGCGGCGGCGCTGTAGCGGGCGCGGGTGGACGGCGGCGTGCTCTCGCGGGGGTCATCGGGTTAGGTGTGGGGCGAGGTGGATCTGGCAAGGGAGGGAGAGAGGCCAGAGGGAGAGGGGAGCAAGTGGAGTGGGGGGAGGGTTAGCAATGGCGCACCTTTTAGGGGTGCGCCATAAACATACATATACCAATGGCGCACCTTCCAGGGGTGCGCCATAAGCACCGTGATAGCAATGGCGCACCTTCCCCTGGTGCGCCATTACTAACTCTTTGTTTTTGGATTTTTAGTTGCATGTAATAATTTTTTAGAAAATGACCATAAATTTTAAAATGTTACGATATAAGTAGTTATTAATAATTTTCAAATACTTGCGTTGCAAAACATTTGTGAATTGGTAAAACATTTATGAATATGAAAAAATATCATCAAACTTGAAAAAATATTCATGAATTCAAAAAGTGCCCATGAAATTTAAAATATTCAGGAGTTCAAAGAATATTAACAAATTCAATACTTCTTGTGAGTTACAAAAATGTTTGCATTTTCAAAAAATGTTTGCAAATTTAAGCAGGAAAAGGAACACTGAAAAAAAATACCAGAATAGACATAAATAAAAATTGGTATATCAATGGCGCACCTCCTAGGGGTGCGCCATAAATACCGTGATAGCAATGGCGCACCTCCTCCTGGTGCGCCATTACTAACTTTTTTATTTTACCAGAATAAACATAAATAAAAACAATTAATATACTAGAAGAAAACATTAATCCCCACTGTTTTGAACAAAAGAGGTTACTGGATAGAGGACTAGAACAGAAGAAATGCCATTTCCATATGTCGAAATACAATCGAGAAATGAAGACTACAATTTAAACCATTGTGCAAAGATTTAGAATTAGATCGATGACATGGTTGAAATCAAGTGATACATGTAATAATTTAGTTGCATGTAATAATTGAGCTTGCCACTGACACACACACGCGCGGCCGACATGTCGTGATTCGATCTTAGCTATCTTTTCACAATCTTCTTGCCCTTCTTTTTCGCAAATGGAGTTCTTCTCTTGAACGGACGTCCTTTAGGTAGGGTGGTCCTACTTCTTCTTGTCGTGTATGGTACTTAATCGTCGTCGTCATGTTCCATCTTCGGGTCGCCGTACTTGTCGAAGTCTTGCTCATTGGCGACTCCATCCATTTCGATGATCTTCCTTTTGCCTCTCCTCACGACAACACGACTGGGCTTTGACGGGTCGGTAATGAAGAAGCATTGGTCCACTTGGGAAGCCAATACCCATGGCTCATTTTTCGCGCTGACGTTTGCGCCCGCGGTGTTGTATTTGGCTTCGGGTATAACCATGGTAGTGAAATACCGCTCTTATTTTAGGACACTCTTGGCCCATCTGACACGGAACATCGGGACCTTCTCTCTAGCGTAGCTCAGCTCCTAGATATCCTCGATCCTTCCGTAGTATTTGTCCTTGTTGTTACCGGTGTAGGATTCCATCGTTACCCCGGAGTTCTGATAATCATCGCTCTTCATGTCCTTTTCCTCAGTGTAGAATGTGTAGCCGTTGATATCGTACGCCTCATAGGTCATCAGGTTGTGCTCGGTGCCCTGTGGCAAGGCGAATATGAGTTTTTCTTCCGCGGAAGAATCCTCATGTAAAGGGTACGACAGAAGCTTCTCCTTGAACCAACGCGTGAAACATGAGTTGTGATCTTTGATTATATCTCCGTCCATCCTCTGTTGGCCTCGGTCATTGTATGTCTTCTCTATAAAGGTTTTGTGCTCTACCACCCAAGGATCGACCACGTATATGTGTTGTAGCGCGACTAGGTTTGCTCTTTCAAAGTCGGCGAGTCGACCCTTGAAGTCGACATGCATTTTGCGGCGACCCTCGCGGTGACCCCATCCAGCGAGCCTGCCGAGGTGCCTGTTGACGGGCAGACCAACGGGGTTCTTGATGCCTAGATAATTCATGCAGTAGGAGATGCACTCTTCGGTCAGAAAGCCCTTGGCTATGCTTCCCTCTGGACGTGACATGTTGCGAACGTATCCTTTGATGACACCATTCATCCTTTCAAATGGCATCATGATGTGCAGGAACGTCGGCCCGAGTTGGATGAAATCCTCCACGATATGGACCAGCAGATGCACCATAACGTCAAAGAATGCGGGCGGGAAGTACATCTCAAGCTCGCATAGTATCACCACGATCTCTTCATGTAGCCTTCTGAGTTGCCTCACACCAACCGACTTCCGAGAGATGACATCGAAAAAGTTGCATAGGCCAAATAGCGTTTCACGTACGTGCGCGTCCATGATCCCACGGATTGCAACTGGAAGTATCTACGTCATCAGCACGTGACAGTCGTGAGACTTCATCCTGCTGAACTTCTGCTTCGCTGAGTCTAGGTATCTGCTTATCTTCCCCGCGTAACCGTAAGGAAGTTTTACTCCTACGAGGCAGGTGAAAAACTGCTCGATCTCCTCCTAACTTAGAGGGAAGCACGCGGGAGGGTAGTCATTTCCGATCTTCTTGACCTTTTTGCCTTTGCGACGACTTTCCGTGTCCTTCGCTTCATCATCATCATCATTAGCATGAAGCTCCTCCCTGATGCCCATTGATTTCAAGTCGGCCCTTGCTTTCGGCCCATCTTTGGTCCTCTCTGGCATGTTGAGCAGGGTACCAAGCAGACTCTCGCACACGTTCTTCGTGATATGCATGACATCAAGGCTGTGAGGCACACGGAGGATCATCCAGTACGGCAAGTCCCAGAAAACAGACCTCGTTTTCCATACCTTCAGCAGCGGCTCTGGCGCCTTTCGCTTCTTTCCCGGCTCTGGCGCCTTTCGCTTCTTTCCCGGCAGTGGGCACTCTTTCCAATTTTTCAATAGCCCGTCTATTTCCTCGCCGCTCCTCATACGCGGGCGTCTTCGGGGTTCGGTTTCACCATCGAACAGATCCTTGCGTTTTCTCCATGAGTCATCATCGCGAAGCCACCTTCGATGTCCCATGAACACGGTTTTCGAAGACCCGGGATCTCTATCTAGCTGGCGATACGTTGTGTCATCCATGCACCTAACGCATCCAGAAAATCCATGGACCACCTGCCCCGCGACATATCTGTAACCGAGATAGTCGTGCACCGTCGTGAGCAGTGCGGCTCTCATAGGGAAATATTCTTTCTCTGCGGCTCCCACGTATTGGCTAGCATTTTCCACAGCGTGTCTAGCTCCTCTTTCAGCAGCCCCAAATACAGATTGATGTCGTTCCCTGGTTGTTTCGGCCCTTCAATTAGCATACTCATGTGAATGTACTGCCTCTTCATGCACAACCAGGGGGGAACATTGTACATCCACACAAACACATGCCAGGTGCTATGTGTGCTTCTCTGGCTACCAAACGGATTGACTCCATCTGTGCTCGCGCCCAGCACGATGTTCCTTGGATCGTCCCCAAATTCTGGGTGTTCAAAGTTCAACGCTTGCCACTGGCTCGCATCCTTAGGGTGACTCAGCACCTTGTCTTTTTTATTTATCTCCGGATCATTTCCGTCATCTTCTCGCTTATTCTCCTCCCTATCCGCGTGCCAATGCAGGAGCTTTGCTACATTAGGGTCCGCAAAATACCGCTGCAGACAAGGAGTGATCGGAAAGTACCACACCACTTTTCGAGGAGCTTTCTTCCTCTTCTTGTATCGAGTGACGCCGCACATCGGACATATGGTAGACTCCGCGTGCTCGTCCCGATAAATGATGCAATTGTTCATGCACACATGATATTTCACATGCGGTAAATCTAGAGGACACACGATTTTCTTCGCCTCCTCGAAACTGGTCGGGCACTTGTTCCCCTTGGGAATACATTCCTGCCAGAATGACATGTTCTCGTCAAAGCATGCGTCGGTCATTTTGTGTTTTACCTTCATCTCCAGAGCCATGAGCGTTACTTTCAGGCGGGTATCCTCGGGCCTGCATGCTTCATACAACGGAGTAACCGCGTCTATCTCCAGTTGATCCAGCTTGGCTTTCTCTCGGGCGACAACTCTTGCGTTATCCGTCTGCTTGAGAAGCAGCTCTTGAATATGAGGGTCCTGCGCCCAGCCCATCGACGGTCCATCATCGTCTGTTGCGGCATCTTCATCTTCATGATCATGCCCTTCGTCTTGATCTTCCTCATCATCATGCCCGGCATCTTCTACATGATGACTGTGTACTGCATCTACTTTGTGATCATGTCCTGGAGATTCTTCGTCTTCTCGCCCGCCCTCGCCGCAGTTGTCTTGCTGCCCTTCCTCATTTCTTTCCCGGCCCCCATGGACGACTTCATAATCATGTTCATTACCTTGCCATCGATAGCCATCCATGAAACCACGGAAGAGCAGGTGGTCCTGCACCTATCCGGAATCCGGGTCCATAAGGCTCTTCAGCTTGCATCTTCGACACGGACATCTTATCTCCGTCTTGTTCTTTTGAAGCATCTCTGCCTTCGCAGAGATCAAAAACCTATTCACGATGCCTTCGGTCATCGTGCGGACCATGGTCGCCTACGAGGTAGAGCAAAACGATATTTTAGAACCAAAAAAATTGGCATGACTATGCCTAAAAATAGGACCAAAAAGAATGCATAGTGCCAAATTCTTGCCGAAACGGAAATGAATCAACATTCTGGCAAAATATTGCCAACTATCGCATTTCAAATACCGGTACCTGCAAACACAAACATATGCAACACCAGAAAGATATGCAACACCACAAACATACGTAGATCTAGGCCATAAAAAGTGTGTACGTTGTTGGAGGGAGAAAAAAGTAGATCTAGAACATAGAGAAAGCTCTCCCCTTACTTACCTATCAAAAAGGAAATTTAACCACTTGATTTGGGTGAATCTATGGTGCAAATGAGGTGAGGAGGAGGAGGCAGCCGAGACCAATCTTGGTAGAGGTCGAGAGAATGAAGTGGGGAAAGTGAGTGTGGTCGGTGGCTGTCCAAAATATCTAGCTGCTCCCAGGTTACCAATGGCGCACCACCTAAGAATGCAATAATGGTGTACCTGTATCTGGTGCGCCACTGCTATATAGCAGTGACGCACCACATACATGGTGCGCCATTAATGTCCATATTAGCTATAGCCGTTTTCCTAGTAGTGCGCAACCGTAGCATCGGAGCCGCTTCAGCGACGGTGACAGCCGGCCCAGACTCGACCGCAACACAAGCACCATCGACGATCCTTAGCAATCAAGTATGCCAACGATACCCATACGCCACCGAGAATCAGGTACTATTATCCAACGGCCGGCGCCTACGTTCACTTTCTTAGCATAAGCACCGCACCTTTGAATTTCTTCAGGGCATCATTCAGTTTTTCATGAGAGGTGTTATTCTGCTTGCACCTGTAGGGCCATACTTCTGGCAGTGAACATGTTACATGTGCTAAATTACATACCAGTGCACATATAGTTAATATGTTTTAGTTTTGTCCTAAGTATTACTGTACTTCCTAGATATCACTGCCTACTATTTTACTTCTTGCATGCTATATTTATGATAATGGTGTTGGTCCGATGCCACCTGTTGGTTCCATCAGACTACTTCATGTTCTCTATGCTTAATTACACATCAGCAAACTAGCATGTGGTTTCGCTGGTTTTTGTTCGTTTTACCCTACATGTTATGATGCTAGCTATTACATCACTGCTACGAGCCTCTGTTCATTACTTTTTTGTGTTCTTGATCTTCCCAAGTTGCATGACAAATTTGATGCTTCTATTAATTATGGAGCTGCCAACCCCATCAAGCAAAATATTTGTTCTTTTGGGGCTGGCACCTCGAACAAGCATAAAAATAGAGGGAAGCAGATATATTGTCATGTATGCACACACCCTTCTTTCATCAGTTTAGATGAACCATTGATGATCAATTCGAACCAGTGCATGCGATTAAAATTAATTTTACCTAAATAGAGGGTGCAGAATAAACTACAATGAGTAGATTTGCAACCACGGGATGATGATATCTTCAAAGAACATTGTAACAGCAGCGAGGCTTCACAGCAACAAATGGTAAGCCAGTGTGTTTTAGTACATGTGAAATGTTATGTGTGTGGGCTGCTTTCTTGGCTTGTGCCCTTAAACTGTAATCCTACAGAATAACAAATAGTTCAATTGTCTGCTTTGTTTTATTGCTTGATTCGAATGCTTGTTTGTTACTTGTTACGCTATACCTGAGTTGGCCAATATGTCAGCAGTGCCTGCTGTACTATCGTAAAGAAATGCATGCCTAGTTCATTTGAGTCCTTAACTTTTCCTCTGAACTTCATCACAAGACTGTCTTCGTAGTTTATATGAGGCCACACTGTTAAGTGCTTTCTCAGATTATTTCAACTGCTTAGATGCCTTGGCAACTTAAATATAGCGGTGGTACACTCCCTTTCAACTAGGGATGTCAACTCGGTCCCGTTTAATCCCGATTAAAGTCCACTAGTGGTATGATAGTTCAAAAGAGTTTTTATTTGTTGAGGAAAATGAACCAGGGAGCTAGCAAAAACTAACTAGATGGGACTGTCGGATGTCGTTTATTTTCCACTTACATCCCTAGTTTCATCTTACCATTTTAATTTCTTTTCGGCTGATGCTGCTTTGAACCATTTAAATATAGCTTGTCATGCTCGGCAATAATTCGTATGTCGTTTACCATGTAAGCTCACTGCCTGGATCATGCGATAACTATCTCTTACTTATGTCCAGCGGAAACCTTTCAGGATGCCGTTCACACTAGGACACAATGTACAACCCCAGAATCTATTTGTGGAAGCAGTGCGCCATCCATGTTACCAGATGCTAGCAGTTCAGAGGCAACACCGCCGGAGAGCAGTCTGAGCACAGATATTATAGTTCTTGAGGCTCTACTAAGGGCAGAAAGAGATGGTGTGGCTGCCATGAATGAGGTAATCTCGATCTTGAAGCTGGAAATTATGCAATTAGCTGCACGCATTATGCAAGCAACCCAAGAATTTGAGGAAGTAAGAATGTTGCATTTGAAGAAGGAGGAGGTCCTACTGCTTCTGCTATCTGAAGCCCAGGGTCATCCCAGTTCTTCTTTAGATAGCAGTTGAAATTGTCATTAGATTATTGTACTTGCATGTTGTGTCATGTATCTGAATGGATTATGTTGTAAGACCCCCTATGTTGTCCATGTGTTGTAATGATCCGAATTTTGTAGGCGAGGTAATCCTCAGTACTTGTATTATTGACATAAGGTGAACTGTTTTTCGTGTGAGCATATTGTATTGGATGAAATAACTGTTTGACCAAAAGTGTATCCAACCTACTGAATTCGAAGATCACGGCATTTCTAAATCATAATCATATATAAAGGTGGAATAAATCTTTGTTGTGGTTTTGAAGAAATAAATAACAAAACATAGAATTATCTTTGGTTATTCGTAATCGAATAAAAATTGGATTTGGATTTAGTTGCCAGGGCCCAGGGCAAACGTGAATTCTAATTCTCCCAAGTTTTGAACGAAGCGGCTAAACACCCACTATCATTTGTGGGCTGCCCAAAGCAAGTGTTTGCGAGATGGAAATTACTGTCTACCCCTGACACTTGACATCCTTATCGACCGGATTTACACTGTTGTCGATAGGGGTAGACTAGTAACTTCAATCAGACGTGACACGACGGCCTCTGAGCCCATTCAGACATGGTGGGCGCCAAACATGGGCGGCAAAACACATTTGATTCAAGCTCGTCTGAAAGACATGTGTCGCTCCCTCCATTTCCCCATTCATCCATGGTGGGCGGCAAAACAAACTCTCCTCGTCCGAAATCGATGTAGGCTAATATTTTAAATAGGGGCAGATGTGTAACTTCCCTCAGACGTGACACAACTACCCTACCTGTCAGGCCCGTTCATACACCATGGGCGCCAACCGTGGGCGGCAAAACACCCTCTCCTCGCCCGAAATCGTTACCGGCAAATATTTGGGAGATGCGAGATTACCGTCCTATCCCCAACCGACGTGATGTCCGAAATTTTAAACGGGGGATAAGTTCGTAACTTTCCCACATTTCAGACAAGCGCGTTCCAAAGTTTGAGATCCCACCCTCCCCCTCCATTTCCCCATTCATACACCATCGGCGCCACGACAACCTCCCACTACGGCAAGCCTCCTCCGTCCGCCACCCCATCCTCCACCTTGCCGAAGCCGCTACCCCTACCCCATCGTCCACTTCAAGAGATGGACGTCTCTCATCCACGGTGCCGGACCAGGATCCTTTCATCGCATCATCTCGCTTCATCGGCGTCGTCGTCCACTTTGCCATTGTCGCTCCTACGACCGCCTCGTCCACGGCAATAAGATTTATCCCCCAACCCGTCCTTCTGCCATCTAAAGTCTTCTTCCCTGCCACCGACAGCCATCGCACCCACAGCACCCCCAACGTATCAGCAGGGGCCTACACGGTGTCGCAAGAGAGGTGGTACTCTTCCATATGTGCTTAAGTTATTGATCTCACCCGAAAAAAAGATCTTAAATTGTTTACTGTACTTTTCTTGTTCGTACCAAATCGTAGTGGCTAGTTGATTGTAAACATTGGTTGTGAAGTAGCTCTGTCCAGTTTGCACCTTCAGATCTGCCATGTCACGGTCACTATACTCGTAAAGCTTATGGTTTCCCCCCTTTATATTCACTACCATCATCGTTGGTGCTTCCCTGCTTCGTGTCGTGCTAGCACTGCTCCTCAAGACCTCCACCCATCAAGCGAAATAACATGCCACTCATAATTCCAAACCTTACGTGTTGAAATACGAATCTGATATGATGCTCATATTACTAAAATAGAGAACGTTTAATTGGTCACCTAATATTCCTATATTCGTTTCAAAAAGCATGTGTGCCACCCACTAGTCCAGCTAGTTCCACTTTCCTGATTTTACTCTTGATGCTTAGGGTTTTCCTCTTTTATCTACTCTACTATGATCTGCGTAGGTGCTTTTTGTCATACTATCATTACTCCACCCTTCAAGCTAAACAACACAACACTCAAAATTCCAAAGCTTAGTTGTTCAAATATGATTGTGATATGATACTGATATTAGTTAACAGACACATTTATTTGGTTAGCTAAAGGTCCCACTTGAGTTTCCAAATGCATGTCGCGACATATAGAGAGACAGCAAAATTGCATTTCTTTGTCACTTGTTGACTGTACTTTCTTGTTCATATCAAATCTTAGTTGTTATTTCAAAGCAAATATCGGTTGCTAACTACCCTTTGCGCGCTTTGCAGCTTCAGATCTGCCATCCCACTGCCACGGTCAACACTATACTCATCATGCTTACGGTTTCCCCATTTTATGATGACCACGATTAGCCTACGTGGTTCGTGCCGTAATAGCACTGCTCCACCCATCGAGCTAAACAAGCTTATTTGTACAAATTCAAATCTGATATTATGTTGATATTAGTAAAACTGAGACATGTTTAATTGGTCAGCTAAATGTTCCTACTTTAGTTTCGAAATGCATGTGAGCCACATATGGAGAGACCGGAAGGAATAGTATTTCTCTGTGCGCTCTGGTTCATCATGGGTGGCCAACCGACATTGTATAGAAAGACTTGTAATATCTTCAATCTGCTTGCTCTTCTTTAAGATGATCCTCTTCTCTTGTGGTCGACTGGTCAGGTCGAGTTATTCTCCCTTGGTATATTTTGAATCTGTCAGGTCAGGTTGACTTGTTCTTCTTTACTATATGTTGAAGTTGTCATCTGCGAAGTATCATCACTTCTGGAGCCCTCATATTTTGAGTAGTAGGCCACATTATATTAATGCACACACCAAATTACAGCATGCATGTCACCTCTTAGAAGTTGCAGATATAGCACAAATGGGTTACAGGGAGGAAGTATTGGATTAGAATCACTTCTGCATTACAAAGATAATCTCACTTGTTTTTATGTTTTCATGCATGTCAGGTGTTGAACATTATCAAAATGAATATGAGAATGGGCGCACGAGAGGAATATTGTGGAATGATCCACTGGCTAACAAACTTGGCATGGTGGAGGATGACCTATCTTATTCACCCATCAAGGTGCATGCTCTAACTTGGCAAGGTTGTATTGGTCGCACATATTTTGCATCTGACCTCTTGCATTACTTCTACTTTGTTACACCATCTGCTTAGTTTAAGCATCAATATAAGAGTATATGCCATACCTATCCATTTTCTGTACCTATTCCATTTGTCGTCATACTATGTTTTTCTAGTCAAATGTTGTTCTTTCATAATAGATGTCCAAAAGGAAGAGGGTGATTGCAGATCCTCAAGGAGTACAAACTAGGTATTTGGAAAATGTAGTGATACCTGTTAAATCAGATAGATCAGCAGTCACAGAAAACACAGGCCCATTTGTAACAGACTTTACCCCTACTCCAGTGGCCAAACCCCTATTAGAACTGCTGACAGCCCAGCGTCAGGTACTGTCTATGATATCAATTCAAAATTTGAACTCCTAAATTTCTGCATGTGTCTTACCTTCTCTCTTGTATGAAAACTAATTTCAGATAAATCTCCTTGCTCAAAGGATCATAGGATCTCACGACAATACTGGGCTCTGCATTGCTCTTGTCAGTACCTCTTACCCTTTGTCAGCATACTTACACTCATTGCTGTTTGATTATGTAGCATCACTGTAAATGTTCGCTTCTTTATCCTTCCTTTGCTTGAAATTATAAGATCTATATTTACTCTTAGATAAATGTAGAATTAACACAATGGTTATGAAGTTTTGGATTGCTCATATAAGTACCTGTTGTCATGTACTCCCTCTGTATCGAATTAATTGTTGATCAATTGGATGTATTTAAAACATAATCGTTCTAGATACATCCATTTGAGCGACAACTAATAACGGACGGTGGTGGTATTACTGTACATGCATCGCGACATAGTTGATTGTCTAGCATTAGTCTTCATCTTATCTGCCCTGCCCTCCACTTTCTCCAAGTTATCATATCTACATTTACTCTTACCAAAATCTTGAATAAAGCCAATGCCACTGCACACGTTGATGTCTGCATTCCTCTTGTCAGTACATTTGCCTTGTAACGTTGTACTTAATTAATTGCTATTTTATTATGTATCATCAGTCTGCACCTGAGCTTCATTATCCTCTATTTCTTCCAATATTATTTGATCTATATTTACTCTTTGCAAAATGTAGAATAATGGCAACTCGTATAACGAATTTTCTTTGGGGAATTTATTGAATTACCTTTCCATCAACATGGAGAAGGGCTTTGTCCAACCCGTGTTAACATGTAATGTAAGTTCATCCTTTTCAAGCCTTCAAACTTTGTTCTAGTATAGATTTGGATAGGCATCATTTCCTCCACTGCTGTTTACATCTGATTTTATGCTTGCAACAACTACCAGTTTTAAATTGTAGTTGTAAAAACATGTTCCTTATGCAGAACATATCCATTTATTTGCTTATATAATTGTGAAACCTGTTACGTGTCTCCTTGTTTCTCTTTTAGAGTCGTATCTCTTATGCCAGGCAGAACTTTAGGAAAGATAGTGAGCCAAACCATCTTGAGGACAGCGAGATGACCCCAAGGTCCTGTCTTGATGAAGACAGTGAGTTGAAGCTACTCACAAGAAGGTGTGAGACAACCTCTGTGCAGTCGCTGCCTTAATTGTTGGGGAACGTAGCAGAATTTTAAAATTTTCTACGCATCACCAAGATCAGTCTATGGAGTCATCTAGCAACGAGGGAGATAGGAGTGCATCTACATACCCTTGTAGATCGCGCGCGGAAGCGTTCAAGAGAACGGGGTTGATGGAGTCGTACTCGTCGTGATTCAAATCACCGATGACCAAGTGCCGAACGGTTGGGAAGACGTCTCCTCCTTCTTGATCCAGCAAGGGGGAAGGAGAGGTTGATGAAGATCTAGCAGCACGACGGCGTGGTGGTGGATGCAGCAGGATCCCGGCAGGGCTTCGCCAAGCGTAAGCGGGGAGGAGAAGTGTTACGGAGGGAGAGGGAGGCGCCAAAAGCAAAGGGGTGCGTCTGCCCTCCCTCCCTACTCTTTATATAGGGGCCCTAGGGGGGCGCCGGCCCTAGGAGATCCAATCTCCTAGGGGGGGCGGCGGCCAAGGGCGTGCCTTGCCCCCAAGGCAAGGGTGGCGCCCCCCACCCCTAGGGTTTCCAACCCTAGGCGCAGGGGGAGGCCCAAGGGGGGCACACCAGCCCACTAGGGGCTGGTTCCCCTCCCACTTCAGCCCATGGGGCCCTCTGGGATAGGTGGCCCCACCCGGTGGACCCCAGGGACCCTTCCGGTGGTCCCGGTACAATACCGGTGAACCCCGAAACCTTCCCGATGGTCGAAACTGCACTTCCTATATATAAATCTTTACCTCCGGACCATTCCGGAACTCCTCGTGACGTCCGGGATCTCATCCGGGACTCCGAACAACTTTCGGGTTACTGCATACTAATATCTCTACAACCCCAGCGTCACCGAACCTTAAGTGTGTAGAACCTACGGGTTCGGGAGACATGCAGACATGACCGAGACGCCTCTCCGATCAATAACCAACAGCGGGATCTGGATACCCATGTTGGCTCCCACATGCTCCACGATGATCTCATCGGATGAACCACGATGTCGAGGATTCAATCAATCTGTATACAATTCCCTTTGTCAATCGGTACGTTACTTGCCCGAGACTCGATCGTCGGTATCCCAATACCTCGTTCAATCTCGCTACCGGCAAGTCACTTTACTTGTAACGTAATGCATGATCACGTGATCAACCACTTGATCACATTGAGCTCATTATGATGATGCATTACCGAGTGGGCCCAGAGATACCTCTCCGTCATGCGGAGTGACAAATCCCAGTCTCGATTCGTGCCAACCCAACAGACACTTTCGGAGATACCTGTAGTGTACCTTTATAGTCACCCAGTTACGTTGTGACGTTTGGCACACCCAAAGCACTCCTACGGTATCCGGGAGTTGCACAATCTCATGGTCTAAGGAATGATACTTGACATCCGGAAAAGCTACAGCAAACGAACTACATGATCTTTGAGCTAAGCTTAGGATTGGGTCTTGTCCATCACATCATTCTCCTAATGATGTGATCCCGTTATCAATGACATCCAATGTCCATAGTGAGGAAACCATGACTATCTTTTGATCAACGTGCTAGTCAACTAGAGGCTCACTAGGGACGTGTTGTGGTCTATGTATTCACACATGTATTACAATTTTCGGATAAGACAATTATAGCATGAATAATAGACAATTATCATGAACAAAGAAATATAATAATAACCATTTTATTATTGCCTCTAGGGCATATTTCCAATATTAATCAGTTCGACTTCTTCAGTCTCAACTTAAAGCGGAAAGGCTTGCTTCAGCTCAGCTCCGACTTTAAGTCAAAGATGTAATGAAGATGTCAGGGGCCTGCCTTGCGCACTATGGTGCAATACAACTAGGGATGAAGCATCTATCGTTGACACAACTGAGGTCTCATCAGCTTGTTCGGCTTCTTGCGGGGGCCCGAGCTTGCCAGGTCTAGTGCCTTCTGAAGTGCTTTCAGTTTTGTATATTCTTTTGTCGGCGCGTTTATATGCACTGGTGGCGACCTTTGATGCCCGGTGTATGTAATCCGCGGTCATGTTGCGCTTTATTATCACCGGGTAGCGAACTTTGATTCCTAATATGCCGTAATTTCTTTGTTGTATAGTCTAGGTTTATTCTTTGGTCGGTATGCTGTAATTTAGGCCGGAAGGTTCAGTGGATCACAGTGTTTTCGGTCTTCAGGCTGTCTCGTTACTCATATGGGCCAAAACGTGGGCCTATAATCATCTTGGGCCATTAGCAGGTCTAAACCTATAGTAGTCTCCCGCCTTTAACAGGCCATGGGCTACATATTTACTGTAGTGACACTGGGCTTCCTACGGGCCGTAGAAACAATTGGCCTTCTACGGTCCATAGAAACAATGGGCCTTCTATGGGCCATAGAAATAATGGGCCTTCTATGGGCCATATCATCAATGGGCCTTAGACGGGCCGTATGAACGATTGGCCAAACATGGGCAAAAAAAGACCGCATTATGGCCGTAAACGGGCTAGAGTTGGAGTCGTCCGTTCATGGGCGAGAAATGACGGGCCGTCGTTAATAGGACGTATTTGATGACGCTATGAAAACGTCCCAACGTATTAACGGGCCACAAACGGGCCGACTGTAACCACGGGCTGAATTTGGCCCACAAGCAGAAAATGGCAGTAACGGGTCGTAAGTAACCGAATGCAGGAAATGAGCCCAAGAATAAATGGCCCCTGAGAAGGCCGAAAGATAACATGGGCTGCAAACGGCCCAATGGATTAATGGGCCGTTAATGGGTATAAAGTGATACACTATTCATTACGGGCCAGTTTCACCACGGGCCGTTAATGGGCCAAGAGTTACAAAGGGCCTCATCTGGGCCGAAAGACGTCATGGGCCATACATGGTCCTGAACTTAAAATGGGCTGGAATCATATTGGACGGCCCAGATGACGCTACTGGGCCAAATTCGGATAGGTCGTAATGGGCCCTGGGTTAGCGGGCTGTAAATGGGCTATATGCGAATAGGCCGTTAACAGGCTTTCCGTGGGCCGGCCCGCCACCTTTTAACCAAGTCAAATGGGCTGGCCTTTTCATAGGAATGGGCCTCTGTTGGGCTGTGCCACATGTCGATGTATCATAGGCGCCTTCTGTCTAATGAGTGGATGACATCTGTCCCAACGATGAGCCGACACGTGTTTCCTCCAGCCAATGATGATTTTACACGTGGAAAATCCCCATTGGTCGGGGTTGTTAGCGGGTTATCGGATCCAAAATCGGTCCCGATAGCTTAACGGTGTTCCGTTACGATGGATGCCACTTGTCGGTCACCCTTGACGAAAGCATTTCTGTGACGTGCGATTTATCATCATGGAAGTGGACACTTCCGTGGTGATAATTTTGGTAATGTCATGGAACACTTCTACAACAGCACAGGTGTGACTATCTTGATTCTGTCATAAAATTGTCATGGATACATGCATGACAAAAAATGTGACCTACTGTGACAAACATGTATCATCACGGAAGTGTATTTTTTTGTAGTGCTCCACGGAGTCCTCGAGCCACTGGACCGTCACTGGCCCACGCAACCGCCACCAAAGAAGGTTCGGGTCAACGACAGGCTGGCTCCTCACCAACCTGCACCCCCTGGTAGGTAGCGCCTCCCAGTACCACCCCTGGTAGAGCCCAGTCCCGGACATGGCCCATCTGGTGACGCAGGTGTCCTCCGCCGACTCGACGACGAGGATGCGGGATAGGCATCGTCGACGTTGATGCGGGAAAATTTAACTAGTTCTATTAATTCAACTAGTTCTTACTAAAAATAAACTTACTATAAATAAAAATAAACTAGTACCTAATTAGTACCTAGTTCTTACTAACTAATTAGTACCTAGGAACTACTGCCCTAATTACCATCTAATTTGATGAACCTAGGCGTGGAAAGTGGTAGCGAATATTCCAATTATCCAACTTAAAAGTGAAATAAGTGGTCAAATTTTACTCGTTTTATTATGCATTACAATAGTGTTTATTCATCATCCAAGAAAACATCATCTAAGAAAACATCTGAGCCGCATCCGTATCTGATTCATTTCCACCCATAGATGAACCCTAACTAATTTGATGCAACTAAAATGTCACATCCCTAGATCTGGTTTGCACTAGGCTAGCCCTTCATGTGTGCATCATGTTTAAATTTCTTAGAAACTTGAAATGGGGATGACAGAAACCCCCAGCACCCCCCAGAAAACAACTAGGGTTTACTAAAATCTTTTTAAATGAACCTGAAATGCCCTTCTAAAATGTTCATCATCTTTGCCCTGGTCTTAAACCACTGACAAAAATGGTGCACAATTTTCTAGGTCATCTTAGGGTCACTGGATTAAATCATATGCTATTTGCATTTGCGCATTGAAATACTATTAAATATTTTAAATTTCCAAATAATTCTAACATGAAATGTTCCATGTTGTTTATATTCCATACAGTGAGCATGAGCAGTTTGGTGATTTTTGAAAGTGCCTACGTATTTTTAGAAAAGCTACAAACTTGCAGAAATAAAAGAAAACAGGAAATAAAAGGAAACTGGACTTACCTGGCAAAGCCACCAGCCGGCCCAGCACTGTGCTGGCCCATGCCAGCTAGCTTCTTCGTCCTCGCCAGGCAGGTAGGGAGGTGACGCCGGCATGTGCGAGCTCGCCAAAGCGCAAGCTGCTTGCCGCTCGGGCCCCTGGACGTCTGCACGACCTCCACGTCGTCTCCCTGACCCCCTGGACACCTCCATTCTCCCCCAGCGCCTCTCCCTTGCCCTCTCCCACCATGGCCGACGCCGCCGCAGCCGCACCGCCAACGTAGACGCGCCCACCGTCACCTCCTCGTCGCCTCACCGTGTCCAGCAGCTCCGTCGTCGTCCTCTTCATCGAGCAGGCCGAGCCCCGAGCGCTCGCTTGCCCCGAAGCCACTACATCAACCTCGCCCGACTCCACCACTGCAGGAGATCCCCTTCGCTGTCACCGCTGCAGCAGCTCGTCCCCAACCGCACCTTCTAGCTCATCGTTTCCACCGTGAGCTTCTGCCCCTTCCCATCCCTCTCGTTCTTGCTGCCGTCCACTGCTTTGACCGCAACAAGCTTCACCGCACGTGCCGCCGCCTGAGTTCGTCGCGACGATGCTCCGGCCACCCAACGGGCACACCACCATGTCCAGTGACTTCACAGCACCACGTAGACCCCGTAGGAGCCGGCCTTGAGCCTCCAAGATCACCACAATGACAAGTCCGAGCTCATCCGAGCTCCGGCCGCCGCCAAACTCGTCGCTGGCGTCATTTCCGGCGACCCCGAGCCCAACCACTAGCACCACCCGACGTGGCTCGCTCCCAGCTACACGTAGATGCCCTCCGCCATCCATTTGGTCGTCGGAGGAGGAATCCTGTGCTTCTTCGCCGCATCTGGCCTCGCCGGCATCATGTCGCCAGTGGGTTTGACCCATTTGACCATGTGGGACCCGCCCCCTAGTCAAACCTAGATTAGGAGTTAAACTAGTACTAATTTAGTTAGTTAGCTAACAGTGACACTGACCAGTGGGTCCCACTGGTCAGGTTTGACCTGGACCGTGCAGTTGACCTGCTGACGCAATGCTGATGCAGTAATATATTTTCTGGACTTATTCTTATTCAGGAAATTCCAAAAAATAGTGCCAACTTCAAAAATTCATAGAAATTAATTTGTAACTCCAAATACAAAGACTTGTATATGAAAATTGATCAAAAAAATCCAATCTATCCATCTGAACTGGTTTCATGCATGTTAGAGCAACTTAACTTTTCTGTTTAGATGAAACTAGATGATGCACTTATATGAGTTTATATTTTGGGTTTGCATTTGAATCTTTGAGTCAAATGGACTCAAACCACCCTGTTCAAAGCTGCATTAGCCAAAACACACTCATTTTGCCATGTCATCGCATGCATCATATTGTTGCATATTGCCATGTAATGATTGAGTTTCCGGTGTGATCTTCGTGGTAGGTTCTGCCTCCGAGGATATTCATGAGTATCCAGCTGAAGGGCAGTACCCCTCTACCACTCTGTCGGGTAAGCAAAACCCCCTTGTTCATTCCGATACAATCCCACTCTCTCGCTCCTGCTCTCTTTTACTGCATTAGGACAACACCGATTCAACTATTACATGTTGCGGTAGCTGAACCCCTTTTCCTCTGCATGACCTCTCATTGCCACAGTAAATAGATGAAACCCACTAGCATGAGTAGGAGTTGTTTGAGCCCTGATGTGCCTACTCATTCATGCTTTTTGTCATGCCTGCTACTGCTTAGAGTTAAGTCAGGTCTGATTCATCGGGAATGAATTGGAATGGTGATGAACATGTCCTACTATGTGTGAGCTAAGTGTGTGAACACAATTTGGTAAAGGTAGCGGTGAGAGGCCATGTAGGAGTACATGGAGTGTTGTCTCATTGAAACCGTCCTCAGGAACTGACTTCTGTGTTTGTGATCCATGAACACCTACTACCACGCGTTGGGCCCGAAACCAATGGACCCTCTCGACTTATTAATCGCCTTGATCTCTGTCTAGGAGCTGCAACTAGTTTCTGGTGTTTGTAGGATATGTGTTGGAGGTCGTGCATAGCGCTGACCCTAGGGGTGGGCTATGATGCGGTAGATACACCGTGGCCCGGTGTACCGGGCGCCCGTTTGGTGTCTCGGGAACCCTACACACATCGTTTGGTGATGTGAGCAAAACCCCGGCCGGATCTCCTCGCGGATAGAACCCGGATAGGCGATAAACCTGGACTAGAGACTTGTGTGGTTAGTCAGCTCGTGGACAACTCCCTCGCCAGGCTTCCTCTTGAAGGTTGCCGAGATACACGACGTGTACATGGTGGTAAGTGGCGAGAGCGTGTGTGAAGAAGTACACCCCTGCAGGGTTATAAATGATCTACTCGAATAACCGTGTCCACGGTAAAGGACTTCTGGGTTGCCAGTACGGTTCATAGACAAGTGAAAGTGGATACTCTAAAATGTGCAAGATAAGCGTGAGTGCTATGGATGGCGTTCTCGTAGGGAGACGGGAGCGGATCCATAGTGGTGTATTGAAATGGTGAATATGTGGACTCGTGTGCGCCACATCAAAAGAGTTACTTGCAGTCGTAGTTCAAGTTAGCCACTGAGTCAAAGCTGGCTTGCTGCAGTTAAACTCCACCACCCCCTTTGTTGATACCGATGCATATGTAGATAGTTCTGATGGAAGTCTTGCTGGGTACATTTGTACTCACGTTTTCCTATTTTATGTTCTTGCAGAGAGACGTCAGTCTCGCTAGTAGTTCCGCGTGGACTTCGATGTTTAGCTTGTTACCTCAGCTACGATCTTGTACCCTTGAGAGGGTCTTATAGATAGTCAGGCTTCACAGCTTTTTCATTTGTAGTTGTCTATACTCAGACACGATCATGCTTCCACTTGATGCTTGTGTAGCGACCCGACCTCAGACGGTCAAGTCTCTGTGCTTAAGTGTCCTCCCTAGATCGGTATGCTGACACACACAGTACTCGAGGATTTATAACAGAGGTAAATCACATGTATAAAGTAACGTAAATACTATTACCTCAATCCAAATAGCGGAAGAAACAACAAGGTTGTGGATTCCCATCAACACCAACGGCAAAGTTGAGTGTAGAAATCGTAACCCTAACATATCACTTACTCGTCGTAAGACTTCCTGCAAAATGAGACGTTGCAGCCACAAAGGGTCGGTACTTTGAATGTACTGGCAAGTTCACACCATAGGATAATGATGAATAATAACTATCACTACATGCATATTTGGCTGGTGGAAAAGCTCTATGGTTATAATGTTTTTGCGAAAAGCCAATTTTTCCCTACTGCAAAGGAATATATTTTATTTAACTACAATGTTTGTTGAAAATGTTGAGAAGGTTCCTCCAACTCAATCCCAATTAAAAATTAACAACCCAACAAATTAATTAAGTAAAGTGATGAGATCCATATGATAATCCAAGAACCAGATACTCAAGATGTCCATAACCGGGGACACGGCTATTCATGAATAGTTTGTACACTTTGCAGAGGTTTGCACACTTTTCCCCACAAGACTCGATCTCCTCCGTTGGATTTCTCGCACTACATGGTGTGTGAGAAACGGATGACCGAGACACAGTCATTTAGAAGCACTAACTCTAACCCTGGGTAGACAGTACCAACCTACATCCCCTACATCTGCTAGCCTACCACTAGAAGAGGTCATGCAACTTACTCAACTATACTAGAGCCCATAATAGCTTGTGGCTGCACACAGAAGTTTCTAGCATGAATAATCTTATGATCCCTTTGAGCCTGGGTGGCATTCCATAGGGTGATCACACGGGTCCTCCGGGATCCCCTTGGGCAAGCACTGGGTTCTCTAGATGCCCGGGCAAACCACTGGGTGCTCCAGGGTGCCCCTACCATTCTACCCAGATGTGTATTAAAGTAGCCACCTCAAGTTAACCATTAATTAACAACTCTCACATCTCTCATGAATACACTCAACCAATCCACGTCTAGGAGCATAGCATAGCAGTATAAGCATACGTAGAAGTAACTCCCAGGGGTTTGATATAAAGACAATAGGTTCCTACCTCATCAACTACTTCTCAATACCTACATGTTATCAATCCTACTCATGCAATGTTTGAAGGTGAAACTAATGCATAAAAACTGGGTATAAATGGGATATGATCAAAGTGTGAACTTGCCTGTACTGTTGATGAAGATAATTCGCACTCTACTTGAGATAGTTCTACTCATCACACTCTGGTCAATCTATCATAAGCAAGCAATAGTAACCACACACAAGCAATCACTCAAGAGATTGGAAAGAACAAAGAAGACAATTCGGAAAACATCAAAACCAAGAAAATAACCCTTGCAACATAAAACAATTTCTAACAGTACCAAAATTAGGTGAATTTGGCCTTATCAGAAAGTTTAGGTCGAGAGTTTTAACTTGCAAAAAGAATCAACTCAAACGGAGTTATAAAATTCAAGTTACGAGCAAACGAACTTCAAAAACAAATCTGTTTTGAATTCAAATTTTAAAACTTTCAAAAACATGTTTAAGTTGATTATCTGGATAGAGGAGATCATAGCGAAGAAGTGGGCGTTGGTTTCGTTGGATTTGGACAATCGAGCAAAAAGTAACTAAGGTTTGAAGATCAGGGACTATTCATTAAATAAAATATTCACGGATGGGTCCCTGGCCGAAAATTAAACGAAAAAAGAAAAGTCTATCGAGCGAACGCTCGCTAACAGAACTAATCTGACGAATCTGTTCGCTGAAGTACCTAAATGAACGAACGAACTCTAAATAAGTAAAACTAAACAAAACCGGTTTTAAGACGAAAACCAAAACTAAAACAACTAAAAAGAAAATCGGGCGAACCGGGCGGTTCCTACCGATTCCGGCGGGTCGGCGGTGGATCGGACCGGCGTCGGCGGTCAACTCCGACGGCAGCAAGGTGAGCGGCGCGGCGGTTCCGGCGAGCGCGGCGCGGCGAGACGACTGCTCCGGTGCGGTAGCGGGGCGACGGCAAGTGGCTGGGTGTGGCGCAGTGAACGAAGGCGGTGTGGCGTGGGCTGACGGCACGCGGCGGTGCTAGCGGGCGCCGGCGCAGCGGATCTCGCCGGCGGCGAGTGGCGGCGGCTCGGATCGGGCGGAAGCAGCAGGTGACGGTGGCACAAAGGGGCGGCTATTTAAGGGGGAGGGGAGGCATCGGGAGGCGTGGAGGAGGGGCAAGGCGGCGGGAGGAGTCCGGCGGCGTCACGGCTTCGCCGGCACCGTGCGGGACGAGGATTCCTGGCGTGGGGCGGTTCCGGCTGGGGTGGGCCGGCTGGCTAGGCTTCGGCCAAGTTGGCCCGGTCGTGAGAGGAAGAAGGCTTTTTTTAACAAAACACAGACAAACAAAAATAAATAAAACAAAAGAAATAAAAATATTATATAGGCATATAATATATCAAGATTTTCAGAAAAAGATTTTCTATAACGTGAACATTTTTCTAACGTCAAATAAAATCCACACAAATTTAGATAAGGCAAGGAGTGCTACTATTGCAATAAAACCCAATAAAAATCATTTTAAAAATACATAAATTAATTCAAATTTATTTCTCTCCAATTTTCTGATGTAGGGAATCATTTTACCCTATTTTCCATATATTTTGTTTTTGGAGAAAAATAATTTGAATAAAATCCATATAACTCCAAATTGCAAATGATTTTCAAAGGGACTTTAAATTTGATCCTTTTAAGCTTCCAACTCATATTTCAAATGTTTTGAAGAAGTCATTTTATCTTCTCTCATGAAAATCATTGAGTTGCATAAAGTTTCTGAGTTTGAAATATTTCCAAATGAAATTCAAATATTTTCAAAAACCCTTTTTCATTTATTTAAATGGAAGAAGTCATGTTATCTTCTCTCGAGGGTTTTGTGACGAAAAGAATTTGAATTTCATGGAGATCATAAATGCACAAATAAAAGTTTTGGGAAAGTCCTTTTATTCCCTCTCATTTAACTTTCAAAAGTTTCAATTTCACTCACTTTCAGTCAATCAATCACACAACAATCAAACAAACAATCAAAACTATTTATTTAATATAACAATCCAAAATTTAGAATTTTGGGATGTTACAAATCTACCACCCTTAAAATGAATCTCGTCCTCAAGATTCGGAGAGGCTAGGAAGAAATAGGTTAGGTTTGGGGTCTTCTCAAAAATCCATCGATCATCGCAGGGGGTCTGGTGTGCTACCACCCTTAGAAGCATGGTTATGATTCCATCAATACTCACATACTCCATCCTTATTGTTGACAGTGTCGGTCTTCTCAGATCTTCAGGATAATTCCTTCTCTGGGTTCTTCCAGTAGTGGCATAACGTTTACCTCAATTCTTGTGTCCTTTCATCTTGGTAAGGTTATTCTAAGACTAGGTCTTCTTAGCTGACGGGTCTGGCGCCATTACTAATCAACTATAGATATCTCATGGTGGTCAACAATTTATGGTTTCTCCTGCAGGAAATGGGTCTGGGCTTCATTCTCACCGTATATCCTACGATTGGCAACAGCTGCCTTGTACAAGGGCAATAATTGTCATACCATTCTAAGGTTCAAACAAGGTTTAATATCGTTGTCTCTCTACTATGGGTAAGTCACTCGGATTTACCATCCCATATAGCAAGGCGAATAATAAGAGTAAGTCGGTATGGTGATCAATCCATCACGCACCCAAATCATTACCTTGTACATGGTTTAGCGAATCCCGCATTCTAACACTCGATCATCCTCACAAGCATTGCAGAATTTCTCTTGTCGACGAACCAAGTTCGGATAAATCCATTGATTCTGCAAGCCAAACAAACATCTATCGTTTCTTCACAACTCTCAGGTTTTGTGTTACTCCTATAAAATCATCTATCGATAAAGGCATATCTTCTTCCAGGGTTTTTCCTTCAGCAGGAGTGTGCTTGCTTCTTGGCAGGTCCTGGGGCCTGTGGGTTATGGGCCCACCTCATCACTTGTAAACCTTGAACTCATGATCGGGGCAACTGATCCTTATTCCAACATCCAACTTCCTAGCATTCTTAACTCCATCCAATTATACTGTCTCCCTTCCTTCTATTGGTGCCAAACTAAAATGTGATTACTCAAACTCATCATGGAGTTACAATTGCTCCATATTTCCAACATCATACCTCCTTTATACTCAATAATACTTCATCCCTTCATATTCTTGGGGTATCCCACATATCGAGATAAACTTATACTTATGAAGTCCACTCCGTGGAACATCATTAAAATGCTCCAACTCTTCCATAGACCAAATTTCTCATATCCTCGAAAATGGTCAAAATCTTCCTTCATAGAGTCACCACTCGTAAAATCCAAATCAGTACCAACGATGCTAACTTTATTGATTCTCTGATCATTATAATCTCATGCATTTCCCATTACATGCCTCAACTCAACACCTCACTATAAAGGAAATGTTCCCACTGCTATGACTATATTTCTCACAGACACAACTAATTATCACAAGTCTCCTTCTCCTTGGGACAATCTCTGGCAAAGTGCCCTGCTTCATTACAGCAGAAACATATTACTTCTGACAAGTCTCGAGGTTTCCTTTTGGGGCAATTTCAAAAGTAGTGCCCCGACTCCTTGCACCTGAAACAGGTGATATGACTCAGGTCCTTCCTGGAATCCAATCTGCTTCTCTTCCTGGACTTTTCCATTCCAATCGGGGCTTCTATTTCCTATGGGTCATACTCTACTTCCTCCGTCGGGAATCTACTAGATCCACATTCATACAATTCTGGGAGATGTGTCCTTCTTCTCCACATGAATAGCATGACTTGGTGCAGGGTTTAATTGGGTCTTCTTCGGGTGTGTCCTCCACCTCTTCCTTCATCACAGGTTCTTCTAAAATTTCCATGAGGGCTCCTTTCATCACTTCTTTCTTCTGTTGTACGGTTCTTTATACCATGGGGTAAATGTGACACTAAGCAGGGTAGTGGGTAGTCCCTTCACACAAGAAACAAGTGATCTGCCTAGTTGGGCATTCTTCACCTGGGTGACTTCCTTCACAATTAGGGCATTCATCCTTGTGTTCTTTATGCTTGTGTCTTATTTCTCCACAAAGCTTGCATGCACAAGATTTCTTCATATCCTTTCCATAGGGCTTCAATTTCTGGGACACATACCGAGACTTTGGCAAAGTCAACTTAAATTCTTTCCAAATGGTTACTCCTTGCCATCCATTGACGGTTTGGTACATCCTCCACCAAGTAGCAGCACCTCTTTCAAAGCACTGAAGAGCATGCTGGGCCATATCCTTTCCAGCTATAGGGTTATTCTTCATATGATCTTCCATGTTCCGAATCCATCGGTCTGTCTCCAATTGAGTCATCGGTCCAGGAAACATGAGTTCATCACCATTCATCCTCTATTGGGTCCATAGGTTTTGGGGCGAGGTAAGAGAGATAGAGAGGGATACACACAATGCAAACCAATGTTTTGAAAAGACATATTTTACTTGTGGCTGTCGAAAAAACATCAAACAAATGACAGCTCACAATCGTCGCATCCAACATAAGTATTTAACAGGGGTTTGGTCTTCTAAGGGCAATAAATCGTCAAAGTCGCCAAACTCTTCAAGCCTTGTTCATGTCTCCGATGCCTTCTTTCGATCGTGCTTGTCCTTCTCAAGTTCTTTTGCCAGATTATCTCTGTTGACACGAAAATCTCTCGTGACATCCTTTAATATTCTGGAGTTGCGTTCCAAACTTCTGGGTTTCAAAAACCTTAACATGAAGCATGATCCTACTATCCTTCAGTTCCTGATAAATCTCCTGTATCTCGAGGTTTTGCTCCTCTAGCTTGGCTACTCTCAACTTCTGGTTCCTGAGTTCTTCACGAATTGCCTCCTTGTCAAATATGACTTACTAAAGGTCCATCTAAAAGTTTTCATGTAATCCTCTAGATCCTGGCGATACACCATTAAGATTAAGACTGCATCCTTTGCTGATAGATGCTCCATCAGCCTTCTACCATCCAATACTTCCGAAGAAGTGCATGCTTATATCAGCATGGTGACAATAGCATAAGCGGGCGATAACATCATGGATAACCATGTTTCTGCTCTTGTCATTTCCATGAGCTATCATTCCATAGTTGATATCTCATGCCTTAGGGTTTTCTTGACAAAACTTTGAGTTCTTATGCTCCATGTTCCGGTCTTTCTCCGATTCACCTTGATCTCGGGTATTGACAGCTTCCATAGTCTGACAAATTCCATAAGGGTAGCCTTCCTAGGTCATACAAAGCTGGTAATTCTACAGGGCCTTCAAATTCTCCTAGTCTTCGGAGTCTTGAACCGTTGTAGTTCCCATTATTCAGATGCACGGTAAAAATCTTCTTCATTCCATAGTTGTCTTAGTTGTCCGATATTTTGTACTTCTTGGAGTGGTCTCGTCAGTCGATTCCTCATGTGGTCAAATGGGGAAAGAGGTATAGTCTCACTTAAAAGGGAATTTTTGAATAAGCTCAGAAGAGAAGAGAGGTAAAATATCCTTTTGAAAAGAAAGTTTGTAGAGAAAAATCTTTCCTATGGGCTTGCCAGTTCCTAGGGTCACGTCCTACAGTCAACATGTGCTCTGATACCATCTTGTAGCGACCCGACCTCAGACGGTCAAGTCTCTGTGCTTAAGTGTCATCCCTGGATCGGTATGCTCACACACACAGTACTAGAGGATTTATAACCGAGGTAAATCACATGTATAAAATAACGTAAATACTATGACGTCAATCCAAATAGCGGAAGAAACAACAAGGTTGTGGATTCCCATCAACACCAACGGCAAAGTTGAGTGTAGAAATCGTAACCCTAACATATTACTTACTCGTTGTAAGATTTCCTGCAACATGAGACGTTGCAGCCACAAAGGTCAGTACATTGAATGTACTGGCAAATTCAAACCATAGGACAATGATGAATAATAACTATCACTACATGCATATTTGGCTGGTGGAAAAGCTTTATGGTTATAATGTTTTTGCGAAAAGCCAACTTTTCCCTACTGCAAAGGAATATATTTTATTTAACTACAAAGTTTGTTGAAAATGTTGAGAAGGTTCCTCCAACTCAATCCCAATTAAAAGTTAACAACCCAACAAATTATTTAAGTAAAGTAATGAGATCCATATGATAATCCAAGAACTAGATACTCAAGATGTCCATAACCGGGGACACGGCTATTCATGAATAGTTTGTACACTCTGCAGAGGTTTGCGCACTTTTCCCCACAAGACACGATCTCCTCCGTTGGATTTCTCGCACTACATGGTGTGTGAGAAACGGATGACCGGGACACAGTCTTTCAGAAGCACTAACTCTAACCCTGGGTAGACAGTACCAACCTACATCCCCTACATCTGCTAGCCTACCACTGGAAGAGGTCATGCAACTTACTCAACTATGCTAGAGCCCATAATAGCTTGTGGCTGCACACGGAAGTTTCTAGCATGAATAATCTTGGAGGCGTCTACACAGTGGCTGGCTACTCCCTGGCGTTCCGGAGTAGCCGCCCAAAATAGAAAAACTTTGATCTTTTTTGGAAAGTATTTGTCTCCCCCATCTGATTAGGAAAGATTTTATTGTCTCAAATGGCTAAACAGAAACAACCCATCAACAGTGCATTAAATGATCCACATGCATGCATTCGGTTGTTGGCTTTTTTCCTGCATGGCGTGGGGTGGATGACTTTCTAGCAATTAATTCATGGTTTATGAATTTTTGAAAAGTCATAACTTTTAAACCACAAATCCGAATTAAGATCCGTTTCCATCTTTGAAATCCTTGCGACGTGCTCTTCGAGACTAGATCACGCATGGGTATGTTTCGATAAAATATTTTTTGTGCAATTTTAGTACATGTTTTGTGAAACCATCTAGCAGTCGATGTGCAACTAACTGTAGTGGATGTGCAACTTCGCACCTACCATGTGGACGTGCAGTTTTTACTGATGGCGCCTCCATCCCCAAAAGTACCCACTTGGAGTGAGATGTGCAACTTCGTCTCTTGCCGAGGCCAACTGTCTAGTAGTTGACATGCAACTTTTCTCCTACCCGTGAATGTGCTTTCACTATTTACTGCATCGGCCAACTGCCTAGCAGTAGATGTGCAACTTCATATGCTGTGATGGCCAACTATCTAAAAGTGATGTGCAACTTCGTGTGTTGCCCCAGCCAACTGCCTAGCAGATTATGTGCAACTCCGTCTGTTGCCCCCGCCAACTAAAACTAATATGTATCCACAAGTAGGGAGGGGAAGGAGTTGCACATCGACTAATAGGTAGTTGGCGTGAACAACAGACTAAGTTGCACATACCACTGGTAGGGGAAGTGGGGAAGGGTTGCACATCGACTACTAGGTAGTTGGCCAAGGTAGTAGACTAGTTGCACATCATAAAAAGTTGGTTGTCATGGTTTCTGTGTTGCACTATCAAAAGAATTGCATCATGCAGCTGCAAACTTGGTTTTCAATAAATTTTCACAATCCAGTACTAAAGTTGCACCATGTAGTAGTAGAGTTGCACAATATAGCGTCAAAGTTGGCATCAAAAAAATTTCTTCAAAACATGCCCATGCGGGATCTAGTTTCAAAGATCTCGTCGCGGGGATTCCAATAGTAAAAACGGATCTAAATTGCGAAGCACGGTTTAAAAGATATGACTTTTCAAAAATTTGAAAACCCGAATAAATGGACATGCGCATCCCTAGAATAATGCGGTGTCTTGCCCATGTGACCATACTAGTACATGCCACGTCACGAATAAAGACAAAATTTAGACCACAAAACTACATGCATGTGTTTGTAAGACCGGCCGCTCGTTTCCTCTAATTAATGCGTGCGCACTTTTTAGAATTTAGGAATAATCATATGATCCCTTTGAGCCTGGGCGGCATTCCATAGGGTGATCACACGGGTCCTCCGGGATCCCCTTGGGCAAGCACTGGGTTCTCCAGGTGCCCGGGCAAACCACTGGGTGCTCCAGGGTGCCCCTACCATTCCACCCAGATGTGTATTAAAGTAGCCACCTTAAGTTAACCTTTAATTAACAACTCTCACATTTGTCATGAATACACTCAACCAATCCACGTCTATGAGCATAGCATAGTAGTATAAGCATACGTAAAAGTAACTCCCAGGGGTTTGATATACAGACAATAGGTTCCTACCTCATCAACTACTTCTCAATACCCACATGTTATCAGTCCTACTCATGCAATGTTTGAGGGTGAAACTAATGCATAAAAACTGGGTATGAAAGGGATATGATCAAAGTGTGAACTTACCTGTACCTTTGATGAAGATGATTCACACTCAACTCCTGATAGTTCTACTCGTCACACTCCGGTCAATCTATTGTAAGCAAGCAATAGTAACCACACATAAGCAATCACTCAAAAGATCGGAAAGAACAAAGAAGACAATTCGGAAAACATCAAAACCAAGAAAATAACCCTTGCAACATAAAACAATTTCTAACAGTACCAAAATTAGGTGAATTTGGCCTTATCAGAAAGTTTAGGTCGAGAGTTTTAACTTGCAAAAAGAATCAACTCAAACAGAGTTATAAAACTCAAGTTACGATCAAACGAACTTCAAAAACAAATCTGTTTTGAATTCAAATTTTAAAACTTTCAAAAACATGTTTAAGTTGATTATCTGGATAGAGGAGATCATAACGAAGAAGTGGGCATTGGTTTCGTTGGATTTGGACAATCGAGCAAAAAGTAACTAAGGTTTGAAGATCAGGGACTATTTTGTAAATAAAATATTCACGGATGGGTCCCTGGCCGAAAATTAAACAGAAAAAGAAAAGTCTATCAAGCGAACGCTCGCTAACAGAACTAATCTGAGGAATCTGTTCACTGAAGAACCTAAACGAACGAACGAACTCTAAATAAGTAAAACTAAACAAAACTGGTTTTAAGACGAAAACCAAAACTAAAACAACTAAAAAGAAAACCGGGTGAACCGGGCGGTTCCTACCGGTTCAGGCGGGTCGACGGTGGATCGGACCGGCGACGGCGGTCAACTCCGGCGGCTGCGAGGCGAGGCGGCGCGGCGGTTCCGGCGAGCACGGCGAGGCGAGACGGCGGCTCCGGCGCGGCAGCAGGGCGACGGCAGGCGGCGGGGTTTGGCGCAGTGACCGAAGGCGGCGTGGCGCGAGGCGACGGCATGCGGCGGCGCTAGCGGGCGGCGGCGTGGCAAGGAGGCGGCGGCGCAGTGGATCTCGCCGGCGACAAGTGGCGGCGGCTCGGGTCGGGCGGAAGTAGCAGGCAGCTGCGGCACAAAGGGGTGGCTATTTGAGGGGGAGGGGAGGCCTCGGGAGGCGTGGAGGAGGGGCAAGGCGGCAGGAGGAGTCCGGCGGCGTCACGGCTTCGCCGGCGCCGTGCGGGACGAGGATTCCCGGCATGGGGTGGTTCTGGCTGGGGTGGGACGGCTGGCTGGGCTTCGGCCCAGTTGGCCCGGTCCTGAGAGGAAGAAGGCTTTGTTTTTTAACAAAACGCAGACAGACTAAAATAAATAAAACAAAAGAAATAAAAATGTTATATAGGCATATAATATATCAAGATTTTCAGAAAAAGATTTTCTATAACATGAACATTTTTCTAACGTCAAATAATCACAAATTTAGATATAGCAAGGAGTGCTACTGTTGCAATAAAACCCAATAAAAATCATTTTAAAAATACCAAAAATTATTCAAATTTCTCTCCAATTTTCTGATGTAGGGAATCAATTTACCCTATTTTCCATATATTTTGTTTTTGGAGAAAAATAATTTGAATAAAATCCATATAACTCCTAATTGCAAATAATTTTCAAAGGGACTTTAAATTTGAACCTTTTAAACTTCCAACTCATATTTCATATGTTTTGAAGAAGTCATTTTATCTTCTCTCATGAAAATCATTGAGTTGCATAAAGTTTCTGAGTTTGAAATATTTCCAAATGAAATTCAAATATTTTCAAAAACTCTTTCATTTATTTAAATGGAAGAAGTCGTGTTATCTTCTCTCCAGGGTTTTGTGATGAAAAGAATTTGAATTTCATGGAGATCATAAATGCAAAAATGAAAGTTTTGGGAAAGTCCTTTTATTCCCTCTCATTTAACTTTCAAAAGTTTGAATTTCACTCACTTTCAGTCAATCAATCACACAACAATCAAACAAACAATCAAAACTATTTATTTAATATAACATTCCAAAATTTAGAATTTTGGGATGTTACAGCTTGTATGCTCTGTATGTTGGGTCATGGGACCCATGTTTGTAATACTTGGCTCCTCGGAGCCTAATGAATAAATACTCTGAGTCGTGGAGTCTTGTTGTGATGCCATGTTGCATTTACACATATCGAGCATATTGTGTGTATGATTGAAATGCTTCGTATGTGTGGGATCCGACAAACTAGTTGTTTATCCTTGGTAGCCTCTCTTATGGCGGAAATGTAGTCTGATGCTTCCACTGAGCCTTGGTAGTCCGCTACAGCCCAGTTTACCAGAGTCCTATTAGCCCAGCACTACTTCTCCGGAACACTTAGACTGGCCGGCATGTGATTCACTTCGTTCCTGTGTCTGTCCCTTCGGGGAAATGTCTCGCGGTGACATCCGGAGTCCTGCTAGCCTGCTACAACCCGGGTTCCTGGAGTCCTGTTGGCCCAGTTGCTATAGCCCGGATTCACACGCTGCTAACCGACATGCTCGATGTTGTTTCATGTATGCATGTCCCCATAAGTTAGTGCCACTTTGTGTTTACGACTAGCCATGTCGGCCCGGGTTCTCTTTCATATGGATGCTAGCAACACCATCATATACGTGAGCCAAAAGGCGCAAACGGTCCCTGGCCAGGTAAGGCGACACCCGTGGGAATACCGTGCATGAGGCCGCAAAGTGATATGAGGTGTTACATGCTAGATCGGTGTGACTTAGAATCGGGGTCTTTTTACTCCTTTACCTTATGCCCTTCTGATTTGAGTCAACCTCTTCATATGACCTCAAATCAGTCATGCATACGTCTGAAGTATTCTATGGTTTGGTAGATTAATTACCTCCACTCCATATGTATTCCCTAGCACATAAAGCCACCGATTGATTTGTTCAAGGAAAAGAAGTTCTTGAGTGCTAACCCTTAAGGACCCAAAGGTACATGCGCAGGACTTCGCTCTCTGCAATGATGGTTCCCAATCAGAACTCGATAGTGTTTCATTGTAAGACTACTATGTGGTCATGCTTGTCTTGGACAACGTGTTCACATGTATGTAGCAGAACCAGCTCATGTTTTGGAGCTTGCTATCGTAGTTCACTCCCCGAGAATCTCACAACGTCATCTTGTCGATTTGTGTTGCAAACTTTCATTTTTCTTTCTAGACTTGATGAGTCTGGAATATCCTCACACCAACCAGATCTGAATCTCAGGCAGATATGATGGTTGGAACATTCCCAACATTTGCATTTTGTTCCCAGCTTGCACCCCATCGTGCCAATTTTCCATGGGCTGCCCTTCTCAGCAGTTGTTGTCCAGGTTCATCTTCAATGGTGGACTTACCATGAGTCCCATCCATTTCTGATGATAAGCAAAAATCATCCATTTCGTTGTTTTCAACAAGGTAGTCCACATCATCCATTCTAGCCCGAGTGTGCCGTTCTTCCGAACTCCTTCAAACGGTCGTTTGTGAATTTCCTTAGGCTGGCACTAGTAGAAAACAGGGCTTTGGTCCAGGCCGGGTCAGCCCATTAGTCCCGGTTCAGTCCAGAACTGGGACCAATGTGGGCATTGGTCCCGGTTCGTGAGCCCAGGGGGCTGGCTGGGCCACGTGGGCCATTGGTCCCGGTTCATCTGGACCTTTGGTCCCGGTTGGTGGGATGAACCGGGACCAATGGGCCTCGCTCCTAGCCCACCACCATTGGTCCCAGTTGGTGGCTTGAACCGGGACCAAAGGCTCCCCTTTAGTCCCGGCTCATGCCACCAACCGGGACCAATGAGGTGCCTATATATACCCCTCGCTCGCGAGCAGAGCACCCCAGTGCTCTGTTTTTCTCTGGCCGAGGGGGAGAGGGCTTGGTGGTGCTCTAGCTCACCTCCTATGCACACAACGTGTTCGATGGAATGCCCGAGCCACACTACTTAAGCTTTCTCCTCTCCAAGCTCGACCTCCAAGCTCCATTTTCCATAGGTTTAGCGGTCCGTCACACCCCGTCCCCGTCTTCACCGCCGTCGATCACCCGCGCCGAGCTCATCGCCGGCACCACCGTGGTGAGCCTCTTGTTTTATCTTCTTTCTGAAAGGAAAAATATTCTTACTTGTATGTTTACATAGATACTTGTATTATTTTCTTACTTTTATTATTGCATCTTACATAGTGCGATGGTTTTGGTATCCGCCCCCGTCGGCCCTCGTCCTGTCTATGATTCGGATGTGGTATATATATTATCTTTATAACTATTGGTTCATTTATTGTTTATGAAAATTATGCCGACCAACGTGACATAGATTTTATTTATGTAGGATGTATGTGAATCGGAAATGCCAACCGACCATATTGTCAAGAGGTTAAATTTAGTTGAATAAGAAAACAATTTGTTGAAGGAAAAAAATTGAGGAGGAGAAGATGATATTGGAGTTGCATGTTGCGAATGTCGTCGATGATCACAAGATCAAGATGGATGCAATGCGCTTGAAGATTAGAAAGATTAGAAAATATGTCATTCATACCGAGGCTTGGTATCATTATGCCGTTGGATCAATTGTTACCTTGGTTGCGATTATGATCGCATTTGTTTTCGCATTGAAATGTTTTACATAGTTTCAATGTATGGTTTAATTAATTAGATGCTCTGGAGAGCTATATGTTGTTAGATGAGAACTACGTATGCACTTTGGTTTTAATGTGATGATGAACTTCTATTAATTTGGACACTTAATTATATATAATGCACGCAGATGAACCGGCAATGGATGTACGGTGACACACACACCCGCGAGTACATTAAGGGCGTGCATGAGTTTCTCGATGCGGCTGAGGCAAACAAGCAGAATGGTTTTATGTGTTGTCCATGCACTAAATGTGGGAATACGAGGTCTTACTCTAACCGGAAAATCCTTCACTCCCACCTGCTTTACAAGGGTTTCATGCCACACTATAATGTTTGGACGAGGCACGGAGAAATAGGGGTTATGATGGAAGACGGCGAAGAAGAAGAGTACGATGACAACTATGTGCCCCCTGAATACGGTGATGCTGCAACGGGGGGAACTGGTGAAGATCAAGAGGAACCAGACGATACCATGCCAACTTTGTAACACACGAACATGCTACCATTGTCCGTTTTGTACATGCACATGCTATGTGGGTGAAATTATGATACCATCCCAACTTTCAACTTTTTCAGAGTTCATTTGAAATGCTTTCATGTCTTATGGTTCGCCCCTGGCCCATGACCATTAGTCCCGGTTTGTGCCACAAACCGGGACTAAAGGGTTGGTCCTCGTTGCGGGCAGAGTTTAGTCCCACCTCGCCAACCGAAGGGGGCTCACACCGGTTTATAAGCCCTTCCCTCTCTGCCTTGTTGAGCTCCTCTCGAAGTGAAAATAGATGCCCTAATAGAGAAAAGTCTAACCTAAATTCATAGTGAATTTCTCTGAAATTCATAGAAATTTACTAGGAATTTAGGTTGAATTTTCTTTATAAGCGCATCTATTCTCATTTTTTAGTAAGTTAGTCACAAACTTGTGATTCAAACAATTTTCAAAGAATTCAAATTTTAACTATTCAAATTTGAAAACTAATGGCACTAACAGAAAGTTTATAATTTTTCTAAAACTAATGGCACTAACAGAAAGTTTATAATTTTGCTAACCTAAAAGCAAACAGAATTAAAAATTAAAGCAAAAAACAAAAGAAAATAAATAATGCAAAAAACAAATCAAAACAACAGGAAAAAACTATTTTTATAGTAAAGTTAATCATAAAATAAAATAAATAAAGCAACAAAGAAAACAAAAAAAACTAAAAAAGTGTTTTCAAATTTGAAAACTAATGGCACTAACAGAAAGTTTATAATTTTTCTAAAACTAATGGCACTAACAGAAAGTTTATAATTTTGCTAACCTAAAAGCAAACAGAATTAAAAATTAAAGCAAAAAACAAAAGAAAATAAATAATGCAAAAAACAAATCAAAAAAACAGGAAAAAACTATTTTTATAGTAAAGTTAATCACAAAATAAAATAAATAAAGCAACAAAGAAAACAAAAAAACTAAAAAAGTGTTTTCAAATTTGAAAACTAATGGCATTAACAAAAAGTTTATATTTTTTCTAAAACTAAAAGCATAAAGAATTAAAAAATAAAGCAAAAAACAAAAGAAAATAAATAAAGCAACAAAAAAACAAAAAAAATGCCACCTACTGGGCCACCACGGCCTGAATACGACTAGAAACCCTACCATGGGCCAGGATTCAGGCCCGCAGTAGGCCCACAGGCATTGAAGTGACAGATTAGGCCCGAAAGCCTGCAGTTGAGAGGAGCTCGGGAGGGTGGGCGCAGCAGCGCTTATAAACCACTCCCGAGCCATCTCAACTAGCGAGGTGGGACTAAACTTTTGGGCGCAGGGCAGCACAAGGCCATTGGTCCCGGTTGGTGGCACCAACCATGACCAATGCCCCCCTTTAGTCCCGGTTGGTGCCACCAACCGGGACCAAAGGCCGCCGCTTCCCGCCCTTTGGGCTGGCGAATCAGGCCTTTGGTCCCGGTTGGTGGCACCAACCGGGACTAAAGGGGGGCATTGGTCACGGTTGGTGCCACAAACCGGGACCAATACTCTATGTATATAAGCAGGGCTTAGGAAATTTTCAGTTTCTCATCGACCATTTGCCCCGACGCCGCCAGGCTGCCCGTGCTCGCCGTCGTCGTCGCCTCGCGCCCCTGCCCCGTGCTCGCCATCGCCGCCCGCTCCTCGTCGCCGTCCCCCTGCCCCTGCCCGTTCCCGCCCCCGCGCGCCGGCGCCCTCGCCGCCCCCGCCGTCGCCTCGAGCTCCCCTGCTCGTGCGCGCCGCCCCGCGCCCCGAGCCCCTGCCACGAACTCGCCGTCGCCGCCCGCCCCTGCTCCGACGCGCGCCGCCCCGGCCCGCCCCCGTCGCCATCGCCCGCGCCCCTGCCCCGACGCGCGCCGCCCCGGCCCGCCCTCGCTGTCGCCTGCGCCCCTGCCCGCCTCCTCAGCTTGGTCCAGCCGCCGGCGCCCTCCCTTTGCAATTTTTTTTCATATATATACTTGTTATATATATATATATATGCTTGTTTATATATATATATGTAATGATTTTTTATAGAATATGATGTTTTTTTCATAGATGATCACATATATGATGTATGCACGAATGTGGATGAAATATGATGTTTTTTGTTCATAGAACATGATGTTTTTTTAATTCACATATTTTTTTTGTTCATGAGAGAGGCGGGGACGTTGAGGGATCATAGATGTATTTTTTCAGAATTTTCTATCGTGCATAGACGGATTTTAGACCACGGGAGCACCCCCTCTCTATCGTTGCAAAATTTGCTAAGTGATATTAAGAAGGAAGGAAAAGAAGTGTAGGAAAGAAAGAAAATAAGAAGAGGAAAGAAAGAAGAAGAGGAGAGGAAGAAGAGGAGAAATAAATAAGAAGAAGAAAAAAGAAGAAAAAGAAGAGGAGAAGAAGAAAGGAATAGTGGAGAAGAAGAGAAAATAGAATATATTCTATTTTTTTCTTCTTCTCCACTATTCCTTTCTTCTTCTCCTCTTTTTTTTCTTCTTTTTTTTATTCGATCTTCTCCTCTAGCTATTCCTTTCTTCTTCTCCTCTTTCTTCTTCTTCTTCTTCTTCTTCTTCTTAATTTTTATCGGGAACGAGGGTGTCGAGGATCGCCGAGGGGTCGAGGGTCGGGAACTAGGGTCGAGGGTCGTTAAGGGGTCAAGGGTCGAGGGTTTAAGGTTCGAGGGTTCTATAGGGTCGAGGGATCGAGGGTCGAGGGTTCCAGGGTCGTCTAGGGGTCAAGGGTTCCAGGGTCGTCGAGGGTTCCAGGGGTCAAGGATCACCGAGGGGTCGAGAGAGGTTTCCTAGTGTCAAAGTATTGAAGAAATCCATGGCTTCATCATTAGCCGGAAATAACCAGGGCATGACGAAGTCCTCCAAAGTTATTTTGGAATGGTGTCCCGGATAGGATAATTTGCCTTTTTGTATGAATTTCAGCAAAGGCCTTCCAAATAACAATATTTGCAAGGTTCTTGCTGAACTTTGTACCAAAAAGCAAATTATCCTATCTAGGACTCCATTCCAAAATAACTTTGGAGAGCTTCGTACCATCATGCACCTGTTACTTTCGCCTAATGATGAAGACATGGTTTTGTTGAATCCTTTGACACTAGGCAACCTCCCGACCCCTCGGCGATCCTCTCGAACATGAGAGGAAGAAGAGGATCGCCGAGGGGTCGAGGGTTCCAGGGTCGTCGAGGGTTCGAGGGGTCGAGGATCGCCGAGGGGTCGAGAGAGAGATTTCCTAGTGTCAAAGTATTGAAGAAATCCATGGCTTCATCATTAGCCAGAAGTAACCAGGGCATGACGAAGTCCTCCAAAGTTATTTTGGAATGGTGTCCCGGATAGGATAATTTGCCTTTTGTATGAATTTCAGCAAAGGCCTTCCAAATAACGATATTTGGAAGGTTCTTGCTAAACTTTGTACCAAAAAGCGAATTATCCTATCTAGGACTCCGTTCCAAAATAACTTTGGAGAGCTTCGTACCATCATGCACCTTTTACTTTCGCCTAATGATGAAGACATGGTTTTGTTGAATCCTTTGACACTAGGCAACCTCCCGACCCCTCGGTGATCCTCTCGAACATGAGAGGAAGAAGAGGATAAAAAAAGAAGAGGAAGAAGAAAAAAAAGAGGAGAATTAAGAATAGAGGAGTTCTTCTCCTCTATTTTTTCTTTTCCTCTTTTTTTCTTCTTCTTCCTCTTTTTTTATCGAGAACGAGGGTCGTCGAGGGACATAGATGTAGTGTCGTCGTTGTCGATATATACCCCCTCCCGATAGCTTCAACACGTGGGGGGTCGATATTACCCCCTCCTTGAAGCGTTCTCGAGGCCACCCCAAACCCTTGAAGCGTTGTCGAGGCCACCCCAAACCCTAGAGAAGCAGCGTCGAGGCCACTAATTAATATATATGATTCCTTACTATGATTAGGTAGCTAGTTCTATGTTTGCCACTAATATATCCATCTGTCATGTTTGAATAATAATTGCCATGTTGTAAATATTTGTAGAAACTATGGACACCGCCCGAGACGAAGCACAAGAAGCGTTGTTGAGGGACATAATCGCAGAAGGAAGTGATGCCGTCTCGTTGTTTCTCAACGACACCGATGGTCTGGAAGGAGAGGGTGAAGAAGCTGGCTACGTTGACCTAATGCCGGTGCAAGAAGAAGAACATGAGGACGGCTCCGGTGACCCAATGCCGGTGCAAGAAGGAGACCGTGATGACGGCTCCGGTGACCGAACCGAGTCCGGCCAGGTATATATATTAGTTAAGCCTGTGCTGACTAGCTGATTGATGCATTCATTGTTTTGGTATGTACACATATTAATTAAGTCTTTGTTCTTTTTTCTAGCCCTCCGAATCGAGCACAACTTCGGTAAAGAGACGAGGCCCGAAGAAAAAGTTGAGCTCGGATGAAAGGTTTGAGATCATAGCAATCGTGCCCGACGGCCAACCGATTGAACCCATCCGAACAAAGAACGCATTTGTTGCTCAGTGCGGGGTTCTGGTTAGGGACAAGATCCCGATAAGCATCCAGCAATGGTTTAAGCCGGCTATAGAAGACCCTGAGGTGTTTTATGTCAATGATATGCAGAAAAATGATCTTTGGACTGAGCTGAAGTCAAATTTCACCCTACCGCCAGAGGATAATCCAGAGAACCCAGTTAAAGAGCAATTAATCAAGTCTTTTGCTCTTAAGAGGATGGCAGAACTATTCAGGAGGTGGAAGAAAGAGCTGAATAAGTTTGTCGAAAATAATGAGACACCAGAATTCAAGGGCAGATATGAGAAGATCAGAGATCACTGGCCCGCATTTGTGGCCCACAAGACATCGGAAAAGAGTAAGAAGATGTCGGCGACAAACAAGCAAAATGCTGCAAAGAAGAAGCATCACCATCGCACGGGGTCAGGTGGCTACCTCATAGCCTGGCTTAAGTGGGCCAAGACTGAGAATGATCTGGTTGATAAAGGGATCGAACCAGAGACAATTAACTGGCCAGACCGTTGCCGGACTTGGTTCTTCGGGGCTGGCGGAACCTTGGACCCTGTAACAGGGAAGTGCATTTGGACGAACAATCAAATGGACATACCAGTCAGGAAGCTTAAGCAGTATATTGAACCAGCGCAGCAAGGGGCGTTCTTTCCAGACAGAGAGAATGACGAGCTCACAATGGCCCTCGGGAATCCTGAGCACCCTGGACGGACACGAGGCACGCCAGGCTCCATTCCGTGGAAGGTTGGGTTTCCGGACGCAGGCAGTTACAAATCCCATGAGAGGAGGAAAAAAGTGCAGCAGACCCAAATGCAGGCGCTGCAAGCAAGGGTAGACGCGATAGAGGAACAAGAAGCAAATCGCAGCAAACGTACTGCCAAAGCTTCCCCCGAAGCTACCCTGCCATCTCAGCGCAGAAGCAGCGTGGCTTCCATCGAGCTGCTTCAGCCGGAGCATGCCTTGATGGCTCCTGCCAGCTATCCCGTGGATGCTATCACGGAGTCTCAAAATTGCCACCTTATGACGCAATGGATGAATTTGAAGGTCAAGGTGGCTGTTGGCTCTATTTATCCTACTGAACCCGACGCAACTTTTCACTGCCGGCCAATTCCAGAAGGATATGCTAGGGTGATGGTGGATGAAATAACGGAGGGATTTGAAGACCTCCATCTTGACCACCCTACCGGTGAAGGGGAGACTCGGCTGGGGTCTGCTCTGAAGACTCCATGCCTATGGCGGAAGGAGCTTATCAACCTTCCGAACTGGATGCCTCCGCCTCCTCCTCCTCCTCCGGCGACTCAGGGCACTCCGCCTCCTCCACCGCCTCCTCCTCCGGCGAGTGACGATCAGGGCCCTCGGCCGGCTCCTTCTCCGGCGCGTGGCGGCACTCCGCCTCCTTCTCCGCCTGTGCCGGCGCGCCCGAGCAGCCAGCCTCCTCCTTCTCCGCCTCGTCAGCAAGGGCGGAAGAGACCCTCCGCCGCTCCGGCAGCTGCTCCGGCGCGTCGTAGTCCTTCTCCTCCCCCTCGTAAGCAAGTAAAGAAGACAACCGCTCCAGCTGCTCGGCCGGCGTCTAGCAGTACAACCAGAGGTGGGAGGACATACAGATTCGGTCCTTCTCTGAAGTGTCCACAGAAGTTACCATACAAGAGGACCCCGGAGGAGAACGCGAAGATCGCACAAACCGAAGTGGATGACTGGTTTCAAGGGTTGAAAGCAAAGAGACATCCACCTCCGGAGGAGAAGGTAGATCCGGTGAAAGTGAAGCGCACTCTGGCTGCCCTGGCAAAACCACCCAAGTCTCCGCCGAAAGGCAACTATGAGCGCATTATTGTAAAGACATGGGCCGAAGCGGAGCGGTTGGGAAGTACAGTCAGTGATCAAAGGCTGAAAGAACGACGAGCAGCTGGGAAACAAATTTCCCAGCTCGGCGAACAAGCAAAGCAATCGTGCCCCCCGCTCAAGGTGCCTAGCGACATCGTCGATCCGAGGATGGTGCCCGGTTATTGCAATGTTGACGATTACCTGCCCGACGATGTACATTATGATCCCATGGAGGTGCAGATACACAGATACGAGTACAGGAAGCCTCTCGTCAAAGATGAAAAATCTTTAACAACGATGATGCGAAGATTACATGATTGGTACTTGAAAATCTGCAGAGAGTCTGGGGGGGAGGAGTACTTTGTATGCGAGAGTTAAACCGGAGCATGACCTCGTTGGAATTGAACCGTTACCTATTCCATTTGAGGAGTTCTATGAGTTTTTCACTCAATTGGCCCGCGATAAAACAACGGTCACCTGCTACTGTCTGTAAGTACTACTACTTCTGTCATTAAGTCTCTCTATATAGCTCATCTCTTTCATTGCATGTATTTATAATTATCCTCACTATATTATGCAGATTGAAGATCGCCGAATTGAAGAAAAGACAAATCGGTGATATTGGGTTGAAGGCATTGCATGATGTTGCTCAGTTCTTCTCTCTGGGTGAAAACTCGGGATTTAGTATTTGACTGAATCCGACAATGGTGACACTTGTGTGTCCTTATCTTCTTAAAGACGTTGCTTTTGGAGAACCTACTCGCAGCCTGTGTGTTGTCACGGTAGTGCTTGGTATCGTTGTTGGTTACGGCATGCCTTAGATCTACGTTTTTTGTTTTCGTTATTTTTTCTTTTTTTTTGTTCTGTGCATCCTTGATGCCTCGAGTTGCTCGTGGCCTTGAGTTGTTGCAGAGGCCGGGTGTACTTGATATTAATATATTATCCTTTGTTGAAAGAAAAACAACAAAGTTCTGTTGGATTAAGTCGGAGACAGCCGTGGCAGTGTAGGCATCACACCAATGCTTATTGTCGGATCGAATACCCGTGCATTTCGAGCATTCCAAAGTGTGGCCGCGCGAGCTGCGAACAGTACATCCCATAGACGGCCAAACCATCCTAACACTTCATCAGAGTGCACAAACTCCACAACACTGACAGCAGTAGCGACCCAATGTAGCACTCCAAGCTTTCGCGAGATCACATCTGAAGCTGGGCAGAGATCACAACCATCATGGGATGCCTTGTGTTCAATCTACCTCGAAAGGCCAAATGAAGAATTGCAGTCGCGGCCAAACGATTCCGCTGAAAGTCGACTTCCTCCTAGCACCCTTCTGCCTCATTGAGGACCTCGCTCCGGCCATGACATGTCTGTGTTTCGCCTTTCGGCATGGACGGCGAACCCCGACGGGATCCCCCGCTCCTCCGAGCTCCTCCTGCCGCCGCGTGATGGCATCGCTCTGGATGCTGACCCGGACTGTGTCATGCGCTTCGCGCGCCCCCTCGTCCGGTTCCCGGTGTCGATCCACGTCTCTGAGTCTTAGGATTACCGCCTCCCTGCTCCTCCTCCATCGGCGCCACCTAGCGATGAGGACGACGACGCCCCTGGTTCGCCGCCTGTCCCGGGACCATGGCCGCGCAGGCACGAGTTCCTTCCCCGGCGTTCCTCGGGCCCCTCCCGCCGTGCTGGTCGTGGTGGCGCTGCCCGCCCGTCTGGCCGCCGGCCGCCCCCCCCCCCCCACCGGGGCTGGCAAGGCGTGCTGGGCCCGCACCCCAGCGCCTTTCCTCCTCCGCATCGGATCCCTGCCACTCTTCGCCTGGCCCCCCCTCCGCCACAGCTGGCACGGCCTTGTCACCTGCCCTGCCCGCTTTGGACCAGGCGGGTCCCAGAGTCGCTGCGGTTCAAACGGCACCGCTGACCGCCCAGCCTGCCAACCGCCCCGCTCCGGTGCTGCTCCTCGCTCCACCCCCTCCGGACTCGCCACGTGTCACCTCGGCTGCGCTCGCGAGGACTCCAGATCCTTCCCCCCGGTCCTTGATTGGCGCTCGCGTCCCAGAGGCGGTTTTGTCGCCTCCCACGCCTGCTACGCTTTTGGCTGGCGATCCTCCTGCGCCCCTACTCTTGGCTGGCGCGCCACCAGAGGCTGCGCTCTCTCCTATTCAGGAAGGCCCCGCCTCTGTCTGCCCCCTAGTCGGGTTACCGCACGCGGTTGGTGGCCCCGCCTCGTCGTAGCTGGCCAATCGCGCCCCGTTGGCGGAATCCCAGGCCCGCCCCTCGGATCACAACGCCAGTCCAGCCACCTCTGTTGGCGCGGCTCACTAGGAAGATCTCCCCCCGCCTGCTGATTTGGTGCCCCCCCCCCTCGTCCTGGCTCGGTTTTGGCGGCACCTGTTTCTCCTGTTGTGAATTCGGTGGACCCCGTGGCTCCCTCCCCACCTATGCATGGACATGCCTCGCCGCCGGATCCCGAGGCCATGCACGTACCACCGCCTAGCGCTCCCTCGCTGTGTGCTCAAGCCGCTGCGCCCGCGCATCTTATGGGATTTCTCAACTCCATCAGCACCGTGGCTTCTCCGGTCCTGCCAACCCCCGGGCCCCGCCGTGGAAAGGCCGCTCTCCCCCCCAACTTCACCCCCCGTCGGAGCACGCGCATTGCCAAGGCTGACCAGGGTCTTGATTCGGAATCCAAGGCCAAGCGTGTACTCCTCCTCCGCTTGGGTCTCATCAAGGACGATGAGCCGCTCTCTGACGAGGTCATGGTCAAGTACAACAAGCTGTTCGAGCAGCCCCTAGCTGTGGATGTGGTTCGCGCGTTCGCCGAATTCTATGGATGGAAGGTGCCCCAGTCCGTCCTCGATGGCATCCTGTCGCCTCACCCCCTGCCATGCCCTTCTGCGGCATGAGTGCGACGCCTGCTGTCGCCTTCCAGCCTCCCCCCATCTTTTCTTATGGAAGACAACCTTAAGGTTATTTTCTGGAACGTGTGCGGGCTCAATAATGCGGCCAAGCGCGTGGCTGTCCGGTCTGTTATTGCTTCGGCCTCCCCCTGTATTGTTTGTCTCCAGGAATCTAAACTCGCTTTGGTCTTGTCGGTGCTTGTTTGCGAGACCCTCGGCACTGCCTTTGACAAATTCTTCTGGTTGCCCGCGGAGGGCACGCGCGGCGGCATCATCTTAGCGTGGCATAGTGATCGGGTCGCCTTGTTGAACACGTCCATTGGAGATCACCACGTCCCTGCCGTAGTCACCGCCACCGCTGGTGGCGCCCACTGGTGGATCACCGGCGTTTATGGCCCCCAGGGGGACGATGCAAAGCTGGCTTTCCTTACCGAGCTTCAACAGCTTCGATCTACTATGGCCGGGCCCTGGCTTTTGGGTGGTGATTTTAACATGATTGCCTCGGCCAGTGACAAAAGCAATGACCGCATTAATAGGCGCACGATGAACAAATTCCGACGTTTTATCTCGGATCATGGTCTCCACGACATCTACCTCCATGGGCGGCGCTACACTTGGTCCAATGAGCAGGACAACCCGACCCTGGTCCGTAATGACCGTGTGCTGTGTACCCCGTCATGGGAGCTCGACCACGCTCACTGCCTCCTGCGTTGTCTGGTGTCTACGGTTTCAGATCACTCTCCCCTCCTCCTGGACCGTGCCACCCGGGCGGCGGCAGCAGGCGCTTTCACTTCCAACAGTACTGGCCCAGCCTTGATGGCTTTCAACACACCGTCCAGTCGGCGTGGCACTCCACGGCCCCGGAGCTCGACCCGTTCAGGCGCATCTTTGCTCGCCTCAGGGTCACCGCGCGCAGCCTCCAAAGATGGAGCTGTCGCTTCGCCTCCAATCTTACTGCTCAGCTTGGGGTTGCCCGCGAGCTCATCGCCAAGCTTGACGAGGCTCAAGACACTCGCCGCCTCCCCCCCCCCCCGAGACCTGGCTCCGCCGGCAGCTCAAGCGTAAATACCTCGGGTTGGCCTCCCTCGAGTGGTCGATCGCCCGCCAGCGTGCCTGGTTGTGCTGGCTTTGGGCTGGCGAAGCTCCTGCCGCCATCTCCAAGATTCGGGCGTCTCACCGTAGCAATAAGAACCGCATCCTCAGCTTCCTTGTGGATGGGGTGCACGTGTCAGGTGAGGCGGACCTAGCCCAGGCCGCGTTCACGCACTTCTCTTCCGTTCTCGACGCCCCTGCCGCACGCGGGTTCACCCTCGACCTGGCGGCCATTGGCCAGCGCTCCTTCGACCTCTCTGCCTTGGATCGCTCGTTCTCGTCGGCGGAAATCTGGGAGGCTATCAAGCGGCTCCCTTCTGGAAAGGCACCCGGCCCCGACGGATTCACTGTCGAGTTTCTACGCTCGTGTTGGCACATAATCAAAGACGACCTTTGCGACGTCTTCGACAAGCTCTACGCGCTAAATGGCCACGCCTTCCAGCGGCTCAATGAGGCGTACATCACTCTGCTTCCTAAGCGACCCGACGCCGCCTCCCTCTTTGATTATCGGCCGATCAGCCTCATCCATCTGATCGCGAAGCTCTTTGCTAAGGTTCTTTCGCTCCGCTTGGCGCTGCGCCTCGGCGAACTCATCTCCACCAACCAAAGTGCCTTCATCTCGGGACGGAGCGTTCATGATAACTTCCTCCTCGTCCAGCAGACCGCGAGGCAGCTGCACCAACTGAAGCAACCCCATGTGCTACTCAAGCTGGATATCGCGCGAGCGTTCGACTCTGTCTCCTGGCCCTTCCTGCTTCAGGTGCTCCAACACATGGGATTTGGCCCGCGGTGGCGTGAGTGGATTTCCATTCTGATCTCGACAGCCTCAACGCGCGTCCTGATCAATGGCACGCCAGGCCCCCCGATTCCGCACGGCCAGGGCCTTCGCCAAGGGGATCCGGTCTCCCCGATGTTGTTCGTGCTGGTCATCGACACGCTCAACACGCTGCTCCAGTTCGCCGTTCAGTCCAGCATCATCAAGCGGCTGACGCGCAGGCATGCCCCATTTAGCGTCTCTCTCTTCGCTGACGATGTGATCATCTTTTGCCACCCCGATGAATCTGAGCTCTCTGCTATCAACTCTCTGCTTGAGCGCTTCGGCACTGCCTCGGGCTTGCGCACTAACTTCACGAAGTGCCAGGCCGCCCTCATCCAGTGCCTGGACGGCTTTGCGAGCAACGTCACCACCGCCCTCGCCTGCCCGGTGGTGCCCTTTCCCATTCGCTACCTAGGCCTCCCTCTCTCGCTCAGGAAAGTTCCTACCGCCCACCTGCTTCCCTTGATCGAGAAGCTTGGTCGCAAGCTTGCTACTTGGAAAGCTGCTCTGCTCAACCGCGGCGAGCGGCTCAACTTGGTTCGTCATGTTCTGAGCGCTATGCCTGTCCACATGCTCCTCGCCATGGCCCTCTCCCCTGCCATCCTGAAGCAGGCCAATCGTATCCTCCGTGATTTCCTCTGGCATGGGAGGAAGGACGCACGCGCTGGTTCTTGCCTAGTTAGCTGGGCACGGGTTTGCCGCCCGATCGAGCTGGGGGGTCTGGGCATCCGCGACTTTCACCGCACTGGCATCTCGCTTCGGACGCGTTGGCTTTGGCTCCAGGCTACTGACCACTCTCGGTCGTGGGCACACTTACAGCTCCCGCGCGACCCTGAGGTGACTCAGTTTTTTCGGGCATCCACGTCGTGGATCCTTGGTGATGGCAACACCTGCTGCTTCTGGTTGGACCCGTGGCTGGACGGTCTTTCCCCCCTTGACAGCGCCCCTTCCTTGGTGGCGCTGGTTCCTCGCCGTGTCCGGCGCTTGCGTACGGTGGCCCAGGCGCTTTCTGACCGTTGCTGGATCTCTGACATCCGAGGCCCCCTCGGTCCCGCGGCCGCGGTTGAATATGTGGAGCTCTGGCGCCGCCTCCAGACTGTCGAGCTTGTCCCGCGCCCGGACCTGCTTCGCTGGCGCTGGACTGCCAATGGCGTCTACTCTGCTTCCTCATGCTACAGCGCCCTATTTCATGGATCCACGGCCTCCGAGTTTTGGCGCCTCACCTGGGAAACTAGTGCCCCCACCTCGGTCAAATTCTTCATCTGGCTCGCATCCCTTAGCCGTTGTTGGTCTGCTGATCGCCTGGCTTGGCGAGGTCTGCCACATGAGCCCGTGTGTGTCTTTTGCTGTCAGGAGCCCGAAACACTCCATCACATCTTGGTGGGGTGCGTGTTCGCGTGCATCACATGGCACGAGATCCTCTCGTGGTGTTCCCCAACGACGGTTGCGCCCGATGGCACCACCGGCTACTTTGCCTGGCTCTCCGCAGCCCTGATTCCCCTCCCGGCTGCGCGCAGGCGTGGCCTGGCCACTATCGCCTCCCTCGTTGCCTGGTCCCTGTGGCGACACCGGAACGCGATCATCTTCGACAAGGTTACCCCTTCTTCCTCTTCCCTGATCGCCGCCATCAAGGACGAAGCTCGTTCATGGGCTGCTGCTGGAGCTCGAGGGCTAGCCTCGAACCATTTTGTAACCTGACATTGTAATTGTTGGGGCTGAGCACCCCCCTACCTCTGCTCCCCCGGGTTCATAGGCTCGCCATCTATGCGCACGAGGCTATGATTCCCACCCCTGTACCTTCTCTTTTTTCTCTCCGTCTATCAATGCAATGATACGCTTCCTTAGCGTATTCGAGAAAAAAAGAAAGTCAAAAGCTTATAAAAAGTATATGCAGTGGTAGCCCCCGAGCTGTCAATAGAGGATGTCCTTGAGTCACCTCCTCCGGGTTTCAGCTGCATACTGGTTAGGTGTTGAAGCAGCAGATCAAGCTCATGGCTAGCCGAGGCAGAAAGGTTAGGGTCTAGTTAGATGCTGCAAGCATCCTGACTGAATTGCGAGGAAATAGTGCAGCTCTGGTTTCAGGCAAAAGAGAGCAGGGTAGGAAAAGTGCATGATCGCCTGCCGCACCCGGACAATTCATCAAACCAGAAGGACGTCCTCGAACCACTGCCAACCAAACATTTTGTTGAATGAATCACCATAGGAGAAGTCAGAAGAGCTACTAATTCACCTCCAAATAGGTGTGTCGTTGTTGCCACAAGCCTAACATTTTTGGTGATGAGAACCCTGGATTCTTTCATATTGATGCAAACTGTCAAGCTAGACGAAACAAAATCCAGGTGCTAGTCAAGGACAATATTTAGCATTTCGGCACGCAGACAAGCTGGATATTTCAACCGGGTTCTACAGCAACATTTTCGGGTGCGTAATTCCATCGCAGCCAACTATTAACCTGCCTCTGCTCTATGATCAGTTAGATTCAATTTGCCTTGCGAGCTTATCCCTGCCCTTCTCTTGGGAAGAGATTTTGCAAGCAATCAAATTATCACCCAATAACAGGAGCCAGGTGCTAGATGGTTTCACAAACAAGTTATATTAAGCAAATGCTTCACTTCTGAAAAACGATCTGATGGCTATTTTCTCAGAGTTCTACGAGAACAAAATTGATATCTCCGGAGTTAATCTATAGCACACATATCCCTACTCCCCAAGGTTGAGACTCCGCTAGAAATCACGCATTACCGCCCAATTACACTGGTCCATAGCCTCACCATGCTTCTCACAAAGGTTCTGGCTATTAGGTTGCAGCAGTTCATATCAATGCTTGTTCATTGCATGCAATCAGACTTTATCAGAGGACGTGCCATAGTGAAAAACTTTGCTTTAGCTTCGAAGCTCGAGCGATGTGCTCAGAGGCGTAAAATGCCTTTTGATCGTGCTGAAGATGGATTTCCAAGAAGCTTTTGACTCCGTCAGTTGGAGCTGCATTCTGCAATTACTAGGACAGAGGTTTTGGAGACCCTTGGGTCAACTAGATTTGGGAGAACTTAAAAACTGGACAAACTCAAGTAATGCTAAACGGGTGCTTGGGCAAGGTGATTCCGTAAAGTTCTTTGAAAGATGAACTCTGTTTCTCATCTATATAATCCAACGTTTCTATATAATCCAACGTAGGCCCACTCAGCAAAAAAAATTCCTGAAAAGGTCGTCTTCTGTTCGATATCGTTCTAGTGCTAATTGTTCAGTCCGGCGTCTCAGTTGAGGGGAGAAAAGAGATGTTTTATCCAGAGAAAGCTGAACCAAGAAGAGGCATATTTATCTGCTCCTGGAGAGCACATCCTCCGGTTCTACATGACCAAATGAAAAATAAACAGAAAACTCTGGAAACAGAAAACAGCAGGAAAAAAGGACTAGCAGTACTCCCAACATACCACCAAAGCACCAAGGCTCTTTCTTCAATCATAGCAGCATTAATCTATCAAAAACAAAAGTGTGCTAATTAAGGCCATGATACGCATGTTGTGATCCTAATAAAACATGTTGACACACACAGCATCTGTTAACCTCCTGAAACATTGTTATGCCCAAATTGCATAATGGACAACAGAGATCAAATTGACAGGCTATGGAAGTGATACAGCATAACATTTCAAACACTAAAAATGCCTCCACTCAAAGAGCATGACCAGGAGCGAAAGTCTCATCTTGCAGTAAAAGAAAGACTGAATTTCTAGTATTAAAAATGTCGCTCGTGCATCTTAACTGCGACGAATCTAAAGCAGATTTGGGAGGCAGGGAGGAACAGTAATAAAAGGTTCTAATATCATAGATCGATACTTCATACTTTAGAACATTAAAAGGATATTCAGCACATCATAATACAACCAAATGATATCACAGGTGCTACTGCAACCATCCAAAATGGCATGTTCGTCTACTGCTGGTCTGCTAGTACTACTAAGTAAGAAGAGCTAGAACAGAAGGCATGATCTGAGTGATAGCAAAGCAAACCAGGAATCATGATCATTCAGACATGCCCTGTGGAGAATGGAGGCTCCTCATCTTCTTGCATCTCATGGCCTGGAATTGGAACAATGCTCTCTTTGAGGCGGTGGGGGGTAAGCCACATGCGATACTGACTTTTTCCGATGTTCACAATACCTAAGAATTTGCCATCAATATCACAACGCAACACATGTTGGTGGTTAAACCTGACCAGCAGCTCACGCTCGTTTAGCACAGCCATATCATTAAACAACCGCACGGCAGAATCAAGTGGTCTTGTCTTTTTCTTTTTGAAAGAAGTTAAATAAAGTTGTCTTGATGCCTCCACCGTTGATACATCAATCCTGTACCTGAAAGCCCAGATTTCAGCCTCGTAATCCTGCATCTCCCAGACATCCATAGAAGTGTTAGAAACTGAGCGGCCCCAGAAAGCAAGTGTTTCCTCCATGTCGAACAACTTACTATGATTGCACGGCTGGGTGGGACTGCGCATCCACCGGAATGACTCTGCTTCTGTGTCAAACACAATGATATCTCCACCGCCTCCTGCAATGTCACTGGTGCCATAAGGATACCAGTGGAGGCTGTCACGGTGGTGTTATCTTCTCTCCAGGGTTTTGTGATGAAAAGAATTTGAATTTCATGGAGATCATAAATGCAAAAATGAAAGTTTTGGGAAAGTCCTTTTATTCCCTCTCATTTAACTTTCAAAAGTTTGAATTTCACTCACTTTCAGTCAATCAATCACACAACAATCAAACAAACAATCAAAACTATTTATTTAATATAACATTCCAAAATTTAGAATTTTGGGATGTTACAGCTTGTATGCTCTGTATGTTGGGTCATGGGACCCATGTTTGTAATACTTGGCTCCTCGGAGCCTAATGAATAAATACTCTGAGTCGTGGAGTCTTGTTGTGATGCCATGTTGCATTTACACATATCGAGCATATTGTGTGTATGATTGAAATGCTTCGTATGTGTGGGATCCGACAAACTAGTTGTTTATCCTTGGTAGCCTCTCTTATGGCGGAAATGTAGTCTGATGCTTCCACTGAGCCTTGGTAGTCCGCTACAGCCCAGTTTACCAGAGTCCTATTAGCCCAGCACTACTTCTCCGGAACACTTAGACTGGCCGGCATGTGATTCACTTCGTTCCTGTGTCTGTCCCTTCGGGGAAATGTCTCGCGGTGACATCCGGAGTCCTGCTAGCCTGCTACAACCCGGGTTCCTGGAGTCCTGTTGGCCCAGTTGCTATAGCCCGGATTCACACGCTGCTAACCGACATGCTCGATGTTGTTTCATGTATGCATGTCCCCATAAGTTAGTGCCACTTTGTGTTTACGACTAGCCATGTCGGCCCGGGTTCTCTTTCATATGGATGCTAGCAACACCATCATATACGTGAGCCAAAAGGCGCAAACGGTCCCTGGCCAGGTAAGGCGACACCCGTGGGAATACCGTGCATGAGGCCGCAAAGTGATATGAGGTGTTACATGCTAGATCGGTGTGACTTAGAATCGGGGTCTTTTTACTCCTTTACCTTATGCCCTTCTGATTTGAGTCAACCTCTTCATATGACCTCAAATCAGTCATGCATACGTCTGAAGTATTCTATGGTTTGGTAGATTAATTACCTCCACTCCATATGTATTCCCTAGCACATAAAGCCACCGATTGATTTGTTCAAGGAAAAGAAGTTCTTGAGTGCTAACCCTTAAGGACCCAAAGGTACATGCGCAGGACTTCGCTCTCTGCAATGATGGTTCCCAATCAGAACTCGATAGTGTTTCATTGTAAGACTACTATGTGGTCATGCTTGTCTTGGACAACGTGTTCACATGTATGTAGCAGAACCAGCTCATGTTTTGGAGCTTGCTATCGTAGTTCACTCCCCGAGAATCTCACAACGTCATCTTGTCGATTTGTGTTGCAAACTTTCATTTTTCTTTCTAGACTTGATGAGTCTGGAATATCCTCACACCAACCAGATCTGAATCTCAGGCAGATATGATGGTTGGAACATTCCCAACATTTGCATTTTGTTCCCAGCTTGCACCCCATCGTGCCAATTTTCCATGGGCTGCCCTTCTCAGCAGTTGTTGTCCAGGTTCATCTTCAATGGTGGACTTACCATGAGTCCCATCCATTTCTGATGATAAGCAAAAATCATCCATTTCGTTGTTTTCAACAAGGTAGTCCACATCATCCATTCTAGCCCGAGTGTGCCGTTCTTCCGAACTCCTTCAAACGGTCGTTTGTGAATTTCCTTAGGCTGGCACTAGTAGAAAACAGGGCTTTGGTCCAGGCCGGGTCAGCCCATTAGTCCCGGTTCAGTCCAGAACTGGGACCAATGTGGGCATTGGTCCCGGTTCGTGAGCCCAGGGGGCTGGCTGGGCCACGTGGGCCATTGGTCCCGGTTCATCTGGACCTTTGGTCCCGGTTGGTGGGATGAACCGGGACCAATGGGCCTCGCTCCTAGCCCACCACCATTGGTCCCAGTTGGTGGCTTGAACCGGGACCAAAGGCTCCCCTTTAGTCCCGGCTCATGCCACCAACCGGGACCAATGAGGTGCCTATATATACCCCTCGCTCGCGAGCAGAGCACCCCAGTGCTCTGTTTTTCTCTGGCCGAGGGGGAGAGGGCTTGGTGGTGCTCTAGCTCACCTCCTATGCACACAACGTGTTCGATGGAATGCCCGAGCCACACTACTTAAGCTTTCTCCTCTCCAAGCTCGACCTCCAAGCTCCATTTTCCATAGGTTTAGCGGTCCGTCACACCCCGTCCCCGTCTTCACCGCCGTCGATCACCCGCGCCGAGCTCATCGCCGGCACCACCGTGGTGAGCCTCTTGTTTTATCTTCTTTCTGAAAGGAAAAATATTCTTACTTGTATGTTTACATAGATACTTGTATTATTTTCTTACTTTTATTATTGCATCTTACATAGTGCGATGGTTTTGGTATCCGCCCCCGTCGGCCCTCGTCCTGTCTATGATTCGGATGTGGTATATATATTATCTTTATAACTATTGGTTCATTTATTGTTTATGAAAATTATGCCGACCAACGTGACATAGATTTTATTTATGTAGGATGTATGTGAATCGGAAATGCCAACCGACCATATTGTCAAGAGGTTAAATTTAGTTGAATAAGAAAACAATTTGTTGAAGGAAAAAAATTGAGGAGGAGAAGATGATATTGGAGTTGCATGTTGCGAATGTCGTCGATGATCACAAGATCAAGATGGATGCAATGCGCTTGAAGATTAGAAAGATTAGAAAATATGTCATTCATACCGAGGCTTGGTATCATTATGCCGTTGGATCAATTGTTACCTTGGTTGCGATTATGATCGCATTTGTTTTCGCATTGAAATGTTTTACATAGTTTCAATGTATGGTTTAATTAATTAGATGCTCTGGAGAGCTATATGTTGTTAGATGAGAACTACGTATGCACTTTGGTTTTAATGTGATGATGAACTTCTATTAATTTGGACACTTAATTATATATAATGCACGCAGATGAACCGGCAATGGATGTACGGTGACACACACACCCGCGAGTACATTAAGGGCGTGCATGAGTTTCTCGATGCGGCTGAGGCAAACAAGCAGAATGGTTTTATGTGCTGTCCATGCACTAAATGTGGGAATACGAGGTCTTACTCTAACCGGAAAATCCTTCACTCCCACCTGCTTTACAAGGGTTTCATGCCACACTATAATGTTTGGACGAGGCACGGAGAAATAGGGGTTATGATGGAAGACGGCGAAGAAGAAGAGTACGATGACAACTATGTGCCCCCTGAATACGGTGATGCTGCAACGGGGGGAACTGGTGAAGATCAAGAGGAACCAGACGATACCATGCCAACTTTGTAACACACGAACATGCTACCATTGTCCGTTTTGTACATGCACATGCTATGTGGGTGAAATTATGATACCATCCCAACTTTCAACTTTTTCAGAGTTCATTTGAAATGCTTTCATGTCTTATGGTTCGCCCCTGGCCCATGACCATTAGTCCCGGTTTGTGCCACAAACCGGGACTAAAGGGTTGGTCCTCGTTGCGGGCAGAGTTTAGTCCCACCTCGCCAACCGAAGGGGGCTCACACCGGTTTATAAGCCCTTCCCTCTCTGCCTTGTTGAGCTCCTCTCGAAGTGAAAATAGATGCCCTAATAGAGAAAAGTCTAACCTAAATTCATAGTGAATTTCTCTGAAATTCATAGAAATTTACTAGGAATTTAGGTTGAATTTTCTTTATAAGCGCATCTATTCTCATTTTTTAGTAAGTTAGTCACAAACTTGTGATTCAAACAATTTTCAAAGAATTCAAATTTTAACTATTCAAATTTGAAAACTAATGGCACTAACAGAAAGTTTATAATTTTTCTAAAACTAATGGCACTAACAGAAAGTTTATAATTTTGCTAACCTAAAAGCAAACAGAATTAAAAATTAAAGCAAAAAACAAAAGAAAATAAATAATGCAAAAAACAAATCAAAACAACAGGAAAAAACTATTTTTATAGTAAAGTTAATCATAAAATAAAATAAATAAAGCAACAAAGAAAACAAAAAAAACTAAAAAAGTGTTTTCAAATTTGAAAACTAATGGCACTAACAGAAAGTTTATAATTTTTCTAAAACTAATGGCACTAACAGAAAGTTTATAATTTTGCTAACCTAAAAGCAAACAGAATTAAAAATTAAAGCAAAAAACAAAAGAAAATAAATAATGCAAAAAACAAATCAAAAAAACAGGAAAAAACTATTTTTATAGTAAAGTTAATCACAAAATAAAATAAATAAAGCAACAAAGAAAACAAAAAAACTAAAAAAGTGTTTTCAAATTTGAAAACTAATGGCATTAACAAAAAGTTTATAATTTTTCTAAAACTAAAAGCATAAAGAATTAAAAAATAAAGCAAAAAACAAAAGAAAATAAATAAAGCAACAAAAAAACAAAAAAAATGCCACCTACTGGGCCACCACGGCCTGAATACGACTAGAAACCCTACCATGGGCCAGGATTCAGGCCCGCAGTAGGCCCACAGGCATTGAAGTGACAGATTAGGCCCGAAAGCCTGCAGTTGAGAGGAGCTCGGGAGGGTGGGCGCAGCAGCGCTTATAAACCACTCCCGAGCCATCTCAACTAGCGAGGTGGGACTAAACTTTTGGGCGCAGGGCAGCACAAGGCCATTGGTCCCGGTTGGTGGCACCAACCATGACCAATGCCCCCCTTTAGTCCCGGTTGGTGCCACCAACCGGGACCAAAGGCCGCCGCTTCCCGCCCTTTGGGCTGGCGAATCAGGCCTTTGGTCCCGGTTGGTGGCACCAACCGGGACTAAAGGGGGGCATTGGTCACGGTTGGTGCCACAAACCGGGACCAATACTCTATGTATATAAGCAGGGCTTAGGAAATTTTCAGTTTCTCATCGACCATTTGCCCCCGACGCCGCCAGGCTGCCCGTGCTCGCCGTCGTCGTCGCCTCGCGCCCCTGCCCCGTGCTCGCCATCGCCGCCCGCTCCTCGTCGCCGTCCCCCTGCCCCTGCCCGTTCCCGCCCCCGCGCGCCGGCGCCCTCGCCGCCCCCGCCGTCGCCTCGAGCTCCCCTGCTCGTGCGCGCCGCCCCGCGCCCCGAGCCCCTGCCACGAACTCGCCGTCGCCGCCCGCCCCTGCTCCGACGCGCGCCGCCCCGGCCCGCCCCCGTCGCCATCGCCCGCGCCCCTGCCCCGACGCGCGCCGCCCCGGCCCGCCCTCGCTGTCGCCTGCGCCCCTGCCCGCCTCCTCAGCTTGGTCCAGCCGCCGGCGCCCTCCCTTTGCAATTTTTTTTCATATATATACTTGTTATATATATATATATATATGCTTGTTTATATATATATATGTAATGATTTTTTATAGAATATGATGTTTTTTTCATAGATGATCACATATATGATGTATGCACGAATGTGGATGAAATATGATGTTTTTTGTTCATAGAACATGATGTTTTTTTAATTCACATATTTTTTTTGTTCATGAGAGAGGCGGGGACGTTGAGGGATCATAGATGTATTTTTTCAGAATTTTCTATCGTGCATAGACGGATTTTAGACCACGGGAGCACCCCCTCTCTATCGTTGCAAAATTTGCTAAGTGATATTAAGAAGGAAGGAAAAGAAGTGTAGGAAAGAAAGAAAATAAGAAGAGGAAAGAAAGAAGAAGAGGAGAGGAAGAAGAGGAGAAATAAATAAGAAGAAGAAAAAAGAAGAAAAAGAAGAGGAGAAGAAGAAAGGAATAGTGGAGAAGAAGAGAAAATAGAATATATTCTATTTTTTTCTTCTTCTCCACTATTCCTTTCTTCTTCTCCTCTTTTTTTTCTTCTTTTTTTTATTCGATCTTCTCCTCTAGCTATTCCTTTCTTCTTCTCCTCTTTCTTCTTCTTCTTCTTCTTCTTCTTCTTCTTAATTTTTATCGGGAACGAGGGTGTCGAGGATCGCCGAGGGGTCGAGGGTCGGGAACTAGGGTCGAGGGTCGTTAAGGGGTCAAGGGTCGAGGGTTTAAGGTTCGAGGGTTCTATAGGGTCGAGGGATCGAGGGTCGAGGGTTCCAGGGTCGTCTAGGGGTCAAGGGTTCCAGGGTCGTCGAGGGTTCCAGGGGTCAAGGATCACCGAGGGGTCGAGAGAGGTTTCCTAGTGTCAAAGTATTGAAGAAATCCATGGCTTCATCATTAGCCGGAAATAACCAGGGCATGACGAAGTCCTCCAAAGTTATTTTGGAATGGTGTCCCGGATAGGATAATTTGCCTTTTTGTATGAATTTCAGCAAAGGCCTTCCAAATAACAATATTTGCAAGGTTCTTGCTGAACTTTGTACCAAAAAGCAAATTATCCTATCTAGGACTCCATTCCAAAATAACTTTGGAGAGCTTCGTACCATCATGCACCTGTTACTTTCGCCTAATGATGAAGACATGGTTTTGTTGAATCCTTTGACACTAGGCAACCTCCCGACCCCTCGGCGATCCTCTCGAACATGAGAGGAAGAAGAGGATCGCCGAGGGGTCGAGGGTTCCAGGGTCGTCGAGGGTTTGAGGGGTCGAGGATCGCCGAGGGGTCGAGAGAGAGATTTCCTAGTGTCAAAGTATTGAAGAAATCCATGGCTTCATCATTAGCCAGAAGTAACCAGGGCATGACGAAGTCCTCCAAAGTTATTTTGGAATGGTGTCCCGGATAGGATAATTTGCCTTTTGTATGAATTTCAGCAAAGGCCTTCCAAATAACGATATTTGGAAGGTTCTTGCTAAACTTTGTACCAAAAAGCGAATTATCCTATCTAGGACTCCGTTCCAAAATAACTTTGGAGAGCTTCGTACCATCATGCACCTTTTACTTTCGCCTAATGATGAAGACATGGTTTTGTTGAATCCTTTGACACTAGGCAACCTCCCGACCCCTCGGTGATCCTCTCGAACATGAGAGGAAGAAGAGGATAAAAAAAGAAGAGGAAGAAGAAAAAAAAGAGGAGAATTAAGAATAGAGGAGTTCTTCTCCTCTATTTTTTCTTTTCCTCTTTTTTTCTTCTTCTTCCTCTTTTTTTATCGAGAACGAGGGTCGTCGAGGGACATAGATGTAGTGTCGTCGTTGTCGATATATACCCCCTCCCGATAGCTTCAACACGTGGGGGGTCGATATTACCCCCTCCTTGAAGCGTTCTCGAGGCCACCCCAAACCCTTGAAGCGTTGTCGAGGCCACCCCAAACCCTAGAGAAGCAGCGTCGAGGCCACTAATTAATATATATGATTCCTTACTATGATTAGGTAGCTAGTTCTATGTTTGCCACTAATATATCCATCTGTCATGTTTGAATAATAATTGCCATGTTGTAAATATTTGTAGAAACTATGGACACCGCCCGAGACGAAGCACAAGAAGCGTTGTTGAGGGACATAATCGCAGAAGGAAGTGATGCCGTCTCGTTGTTTCTCAACGACACCGATGGTCTGGAAGGAGAGGGTGAAGAAGCTGGCTACGTTGACCTAATGCCGGTGCAAGAAGAAGAACATGAGGACGGCTCCGGTGACCCAATGCCGGTGCAAGAAGGAGACCGTGATGACGGCTCCGGTGACCGAACCGAGTCCGGCCAGGTATATATATTAGTTAAGCCTGTGCTGACTAGCTGATTGATGCATTCATTGTTTTGGTATGTACACATATTAATTAAGTCTTTGTTCTTTTTTCTAGCCCTCCGAATCGAGCACAACTTCGGTAAAGAGACGAGGCCCGAAGAAAAAGTTGAGCTCGGATGAAAGGTTTGAGATCATAGCAATCGTGCCCGACGGCCAACCGATTGAACCCATCCGAACAAAGAACGCATTTGTTGCTCAGTGCGGGGTTCTGGTTAGGGACAAGATCCCGATAAGCATCCAGCAATGGTTTAAGCCGGCTATAGAAGACCCTGAGGTGTTTTATGTCAATGATATGCAGAAAAATGATCTTTGGACTGAGCTGAAGTCAAATTTCACCCTACCGCCAGAGGATAATCCAGAGAACCCAGTTAAAGAGCAATTAATCAAGTCTTTTGCTCTTAAGAGGATGGCAGAACTATTCAGGAGGTGGAAGAAAGAGCTGAATAAGTTTGTCGAAAATAATGAGACACCAGAATTCAAGGGCAGATATGAGAAGATCAGAGATCACTGGCCCGCATTTGTGGCCCACAAGACATCGGAAAAGAGTAAGAAGATGTCGGCGACAAACAAGCAAAATGCTGCAAAGAAGAAGCATCACCATCGCACGGGGTCAGGTGGCTACCTCATAGCCTGGCTTAAGTGGGCCAAGACTGAGAATGATCTGGTTGATAAAGGGATCGAACCAGAGACAATTAACTGGCCAGACCGTTGCCGGACTTGGTTCTTCGGGGCTGGCGGAACCTTGGACCCTGTAACAGGGAAGTGCATTTGGACGAACAATCAAATGGACATACCAGTCAGGAAGCTTAAGCAGTATATTGAACCAGCGCAGCAAGGGGCGTTCTTTCCAGACAGAGAGAATGACGAGCTCACAATGGCCCTCGGGAATCCTGAGCACCCTGGACGGACACGAGGCACGCCAGGCTCCATTCCGTGGAAGGTTGGGTTTCCGGACGCAGGCAGTTACAAATCCCATGAGAGGAGGAAAAAAGTGCAGCAGACCCAAATGCAGGCGCTGCAAGCAAGGGTAGACGCGATAGAGGAACAAGAAGCAAATCGCAGCAAACGTACTGCCAAAGCTTCCCCCGAAGCTACCCTGCCATCTCAGCGCAGAAGCAGCGTGGCTTCCATCGAGCTGCTTCAGCCGGAGCATGCCTTGATGGCTCCTGCCAGCTATCCCGTGGATGCTATCACGGAGTCTCAAAATTGCCACCTTATGACGCAATGGATGAATTTGAAGGTCAAGGTGGCTGTTGGCTCTATTTATCCTACTGAACCCGACGCAACTTTTCACTGCCGGCCAATTCCAGAAGGATATGCTAGGGTGATGGTGGATGAAATAACGGAGGGATTTGAAGACCTCCATCTTGACCACCCTACCGGTGAAGGGGAGACTCGGCTGGGGTCTGCTCTGAAGACTCCATGCCTATGGCGGAAGGAGCTTATCAACCTTCCGAACTGGATGCCTCCGCCTCCTCCTCCTCCTCCGGCGACTCAGGGCACTCCGCCTCCTCCACCGCCTCCTCCTCCGGCGAGTGACGATCAGGGCCCTCGGCCGGCTCCTTCTCCGGCGCGTGGCGGCACTCCGCCTCCTTCTCCGCCTGTGCCGGCGCGCCCGAGCAGCCAGCCTCCTCCTTCTCCGCCTCGTCAGCAAGGGCGGAAGAGACCCTCCGCCGCTCCGGCAGCTGCTCCGGCGCGTCGTAGTCCTTCTCCTCCCCCTCGTAAGCAAGTAAAGAAGACAACCGCTCCAGCTGCTCGGCCGGCGTCTAGCAGTACAACCAGAGGTGGGAGGACATACAGATTCGGTCCTTCTCTGAAGTGTCCACAGAAGTTACCATACAAGAGGACCCCGGAGGAGAACGCGAAGATCGCACAAACCGAAGTGGATGACTGGTTTCAAGGGTTGAAAGCAAAGAGACATCCACCTCCGGAGGAGAAGGTAGATCCGGTGAAAGTGAAGCGCACTCTGGCTGCCCTGGCAAAACCACCCAAGTCTCCGCCGAAAGGCAACTATGAGCGCATTATTGTAAAGACATGGGCCGAAGCGGAGCGGTTGGGAAGTACAGTCAGTGATCAAAGGCTGAAAGAACGACGAGCAGCTGGGAAACAAATTTCCCAGCTCGGCGAACAAGCAAAGCAATCGTGCCCCCCGCTCAAGGTGCCTAGCGACATCGTCGATCCGAGGATGGTGCCCGGTTATTGCAATGTTGACGATTACCTGCCCGACGATGTACATTATGATCCCATGGAGGTGCAGATACACAGATACGAGTACAGGAAGCCTCTCGTCAAAGATGAAAAATCTTTAACAACGATGATGCGAAGATTACATGATTGGTACTTGAAAATCTGCAGAGAGTCTGGGGGGGAGGAGTACTTTGTATGCGAGAGTTAAACCGGAGCATGACCTCGTTGGAATTGAACCGTTACCTATTCCATTTGAGGAGTTCTATGAGTTTTTCACTCAATTGGCCCGCGATAAAACAACGGTCACCTGCTACTGTCTGTAAGTACTACTACTTCTGTCATTAAGTCTCTCTATATAGCTCATCTCTTTCATTGCATGTATTTATAATTATCCTCACTATATTATGCAGATTGAAGATCGCCGAATTGAAGAAAAGACAAATCGGTGATATTGGGTTCGTTAACACATATCTCATAGATGCAACTGAGGTTGAACATCGTCCCGAAGATACCGAGGCCAACTTGCTACGATCATTCAAAAAAATGAAAACAAAGATATAATACTCTTTCCTTACAACTTCAAGTGAGTGTTACTGTCTTGTGCATATTCGGTTTCCCTTATATATTAGTCCAGGTTATAGTAATGTAATTGATGAGTTATGCATGCGTGCGCAGGTACCACTATATTCTCCTAGAGATTAGGCTTGAGCAGGGAGTAGTAACTGTCTTGGACTCTAAACGAAAAGATCCCCAGGAGTATGCGGACATGACTGAAATCCTCAAGAAGTAAGTTAAATCGATCATTATCCACCATATCAGCAACTTTGTTCATTTCCTGATATCAAGTAATTGTTTTCTTTGTCCGGCAGGGTTTGGAGAAAATTCACCAGAAAAGTTCCGGGACTGCCGAAGGAGCTGGAATTTAGACACCCGAAAGTAAGTACTATAGTAGCATGTTCCGCGCATCTCCTAGTGATTCAAGCGCTAGTTTCATCAATACCATTTAGCATTCTTGCTTATCAGTTTGATTGACCTCTAATTCTTGTAAAGTGATTGTGGCAGGAACAAGGGAATGATTTATGTGGATACTACGTCTGCGAGTCCATCCGCCACACGACCTGTGAGTGGGGTGGGTACTCTGACGAACAATATGAAGTACGTAAATAACAACATTCACAATTTTATTTTATTACCATCATTTGTGTTGAGTTTCATTCATTCATATATATATGTGTTGACCCCCTTCTTCAAATTAGATGTTTCGGAAGCGGGATGAACTCCTAGCACCGGCTCGCATGCGAGCAATTCAAGAGGAATTGGCGGCATTCTTTCTTGACCACGTGATCGCTGAAGACGAAGAATACTATGTGGACCGTGAGTCCGTATGATTATATTTGTAAGAGATAATTATTGTATATATGTAGCCGGTAGTATCGGATAGATATACGAGAACTTGTTGTTCGACCAATCTCTCAGAGAAGGAGAGGCGGTCGATATCACTTCTCTCTGTATGCATATATGTTCATGACGATCTTCTGTTTACTTCGTTTGCTTACTAGCTAGCTAGCGTGTCTAGTCCTCTCTATACGTATGTATAGTACGTAGCGCCGACCAAGCATGGACATAAGAGAGGACACTTCTCTCTATTAATTATAGCTAGCTAACACAATATATGAAACACCTAAATTAACCCCCCAAAACCCTCAAAACCCCCAACCCCCCCCCTTCAAAAAAACAAAAACCCCAGCCACAGAAATGCTGACGCGTGGATGCCTATTGGTCCCGGTTGGTGCCACCAACCGGGACCAAAGGGTCTCCTGCCTGGGCTCCGCGCACAGGCCACGTGGAGGCCCATCAGTCCCGGTTCTGGATTGAACCGGGACTAAAGCGCCGTGGCATTAGTACCGACCCTTTAGTCCCGGTTCAGGAACCGGGACTAAAGGCCCTTACGAACCGGGACAATAGGCCCTTTTTCTACCAGTGTGGTATAGAGAGTTCCAATGATCTCTGTATCAAAAGTAATTCTTTTTGCCACTTAAGGGAATAATTTTACGAGTCACCTCTCCCAAGGTACCCCGTTATGGGATCATGGTAATTGTTTCCTCGCTACTTTGAAACCCTCGTCAAATTGTTTCTTCTGTCCCTCCTAATGCATGTTTTGCCTCTCAGCTCCAGAGATGTTTTCTACGTCTCATTCCATGAGTTGATCTTGTGATCATTAAGATGATCCTAAGTTGCTCGAACCTCAAGAAGATCGATTCTTCTAAAATTCTCCCTTTCTTCTCATTGTCATGTTGGGTGTAGTTCTCAAAGCAAGACGTCGAGATCAAGGTGATGCAATGAATCAACATCCTCGAGAAAGACATCTGGATCGTGAAGATTATATTAGCTTGTGTCCCTCTGTCTTCTTACCTCACGACATGAATCTCGGGATGAGATTCTTGTTTAGTAGGGGTGAGTTGTCACATCCCTAGATCTGTTTTGCACTAGGCTAGCCCTTCATGTGTGCATCATGTTTAAATTTCTCAGAAACTTGAAATGGGGATGACAGAAACCCCCGGCACCCCCTGAAAACAACTAGGGTTTACTAATATCTTTTTCAATGAACCTGAAATGCCCTTATAAAATGTTCATCATCTTTGCCCTGGTCTTAAACCACTGACAAAAATGCTGCACAATTTTCTAGGTCATCTTAGGGTCACTTGATTAAATCCTATGCTATTTGCATTTGGGCATTAAAATACTATTAAATATTTTAAATGTCCAAATAATCCTAAACTGAAATGTTCCATGTTGGTTATATTCCATACAGTGAGCATGAGCAGTTTGGCGATTTTTGAAAGTGCCAAGGTATTTTTAGAAAAGCCACAAACTTGCAGAAATAAAAGAAAACAGGAAACAAAGGGAAACTAGACTTACCTGGCAAAGCCACCAGCCGGCCCACCTGGCGGCCCAGCACTGTGCTGGCCCGTGCCAGCCACCTGCTTCGTCCTCGCCAGGCAGGCAGGGAGGTGACGCCGGCGTGCGCGAGCTCGCCACGGCGCCAGCTGCTTGCCGCTCGGGCCCCTGGACGTCTGGACGACCTCCACGACGTCTCCCCGACCCCCCTGGACACCTCTATTCTCCCCCAACGCCTCTCCCTTACCCTCTCCCACCATGGCCGACACCGCCGCAGCCGCACCGCAGTCGTAGAAGCGCCCACCGCACGCGCCGCCGCCTGAGTTCGTCGCCGACGATGCTCCGGCCACCCAACGGGCACACCACCATGTCCAGTGACTTCACAGCACCACGTAGACCCCGTAGGAGCCGGCCTTGAGCCTCCAAGATCACCACAGCGACGAGTCCGAGCTCATCCGAGCTCCGGCCGCCGCCAAACTCGTCGCCGGCGTCGTTTCTGGTGACCCCGAGCCCAACCACTAGCACCATCCGATGCAGCTCGCTCCCAGCTACACGTAGATGCCCTACGTCGTCCATTTGGTCGCCGGAGGAGGAATCCCGCGCTGCTCCACGCGTCTGGCCTCGTCGACGTCATGTCGCCGGTGGGTTTGACCCATTTGACCATGTGGGCCCCGCCCCCTGGTCAAACCTAGACTAGGAGTTAAACTAATACTAATTTAGTTAGTTAGCTAACTGTGACACTGACCAGTCGGTCCCACTGGTCAGGTTTGACCTGGACCGCGCAGTTGACCTGCTGACGCAGTGGTGACGTAGTGCTAGCGCAATGCTGACGCAGTAATACATTTTCTGGACTTATTCTTATTCAGGAAATTCTCGAAAATAGTGCTAACTTCAAAAATTCATAGAAATTAATCTGTAACTCCAAATACAAAGATTTATATATGAAAATTGATCAGAAAAATCCAATCTATCCATCTGTACTGGTTTCATGCATGTTAGAGCAACTTAACTTTTCTGTTTAGATGAAACTAGATGATGCACTTATATGAGTTTATATTTTGGGTTTGCATTTGAATCTTTGATTCAAATGAACTCAAACCACCCTGTTCAAAGCTGCATTAGCCAAAACATACTCATTTTGCCATGTCATTGCATGCATCATATTGTTGCATATTGCCATGTAATGATTGAGTTACCGGTGTGATCTTCGTGGTAGGTTCTGCCTCCGAGGATATTCACGAGTATCCAGCTGAAGGGTAGTACCCCTCTACCACTCTGTCAGGAAAACAAAAACCCCTTGTTCATTCTGATACAATCCCACTCTCTCGCTCCTGCTCTCTTTTACTGCATTAGGACAACACCGATTCAACTGTTACATGCTGCGGTAGCTGAACCCCTTTTCCTCTGCATGACTTGTCATTGCCATAGTAAATAGATGAAACCCACTAGCATGAGTAGGAGTTGTTTGAGCCCTGATGTGCCTCCTCATTCATGCTTGTTTGTCATGCCTGCTAATGCTTAGAGTTGAGTCAGGTCTGATTCATCAGGAATGAATTGGAATGGTGATGAACATGTCCTACTATGTGTGAGCTAAGTGTGTGAACACGATTTGGTAAAGGTAGCGGTGAGAGGCCATGTAGGAGTACATCGTGGGTTGTCTCATTGAAACCGTCCTCAGGAACTGAGTTCTGTGTTTGTGATCCATGAACAGCTACTACCACGCATTGGGCCCGAAACCAATGGACCCTGTCGACTTATTAATCGCCTTGATCTCTGTCCAGGAGTTGCAACTAGTTTCTGGTGTTTGTAGGATATGTGTTGGAGGCCGTGCGTAGCGCTGGCCCTAGGGGTGGGCTATGATGCGGTAGATACACCGTGGCCCGGTGTACCGGGCGCCCGTTTGGTGTCTCGGGAACCCTGCACACATCGTTTGGGGCTGTGAGCGAAACCCGGTCTGGATCTCCTCGCGGATGGAACCGGAATAGGCGATAAACCTGGACTAGAGACTTGTGTGGTTAGTCAGGTCATGGCCGACTCCCTCGCCAGGCTTCCTCTTGAAGGTTGCCGAGATACACGACATGTACATGGTGGTAAGTGGCGAGAGCGTGTGTGAAGAAGTACACCCCTGCAGGGTTAAAAATGATCTATTCGAGTAGTCGTGTCCACGGTAAAGGACTTCTAGGTTGCCTGTATAGTTCATAGACAAGTGAAAGTGGATACTCTAGAATACGCAAGATAAGCGTGAGTGCTATGGATGGCGTTCTCATAGGGAGACGGGAGCGGATCCATAGTGGTGTATTGAAATGGTGAATATGTGGACTCGTGTGCGCCACCTCAAAAGAGTTACTTGCAGTCATAGTTCAGGTTAGCCACTGAGTCAAAGCTGGCTTGCTGCAGTTAAACTCCACCACCCCCTTTGTTGATACCGATGCATATGTAGATAGTTCTGATGGAAGTCTTGCTGGGTACATTTGTACTCACGTTTGCCTATTTTATGTTTTTGCAGAGAGACGTCAATCTCGCTAGTAGTTCCGCGTGGACTTCGACGTTTAGCTTGTTACCTCAGCTACGATCTTGTACCCTTGGGAGGGTCTTGTAGATAGTCAGGCTTCTCAACTTTTTCATTTGTAGTTGTCTGTACTCAGACATGATCATGCTTCCGCTTGATGCTTGTATGCTCTGTATGTTGGGTCATGGGACCCATGTTTGTAATACTTGGCTCCTCGGAGCCTAATGAGTAAATACTCTGAGTCGTAGAGTCTTGTTGTGATGCCATGTTGTATTTACACATATCGAGCATATTGTGTGTATGATTGAAATGCTTGATATGTGTGGGATCCGACAATCTAGTTGTTTATCCTTGGTAGCCTCTCTTAAGGGGGAAATGTAGTCTGGTGCTTCCACTGAGCCTTGGTAGTCCGCTACAGCCCGGTCTATCGGAGTCCTATTAGCCCAGCACTACTGCTCCGGAACACTTAGACTGGCCGGCATGTGATTCACTTTGTTCATGTGTCTGTCCCTTCGGGTAAATGTCACGCGGTGACATCCGGAGTCCTGCTAGCCTGCTACAGCCCGGGTTCCCAGAGTCCTGTTAGCCCAGTTGCTACAGCCCGGATTCACACGCTGCTGACCGACATGCTCGATGTTGTTTCATGTATGCCTGTCCCCATAAGTTAGTGCCACTTTGGGTTTACAACTAGCCATGTCGGCCCGGGTTCTCTGTCATATGGATGCTAGCGACACCATCATATACGTGAGCCAAAAGGCGCAAATGGTCCCGGGCCAGGTAAGGCGACACCCGTGTGAATACTGTGTGTGAGGCCGCAAAGTGATATGAGGTGTTACATGCTAGATCAGTGTGGCTTAGAATCGGGGTCCTAACATAAAATTTGAAGAACCCTAGCTAGGCAGAGGTAGGGGAGGGGGAGGAGCACGCGTGCTCACCTCGGGTGCCTGCAGCGAGGCAGGGGCAGGCGGCGTCGAGGTCGGGGTCAGGGCTCGGGCGCGCGGTGGAGGGCGGCGTCGAGGTCGGGGTCGGGGGCGGCGTCGAGGTTGGGGTCGGGGGCGGCGTTGAATCGGGGACGGGGCAGCGTCGAGGGTGTGCGAAGAGCGACGGGAGAGCGCGCGGCGGCCGATGGGAGACGGCGGCGGCGACAGCGGAGGAGCTGGATTTGGGGAAGTGGCCGTGGGGAAGAACGACCGCGCGGTTAAGTCAGAAGTAGCAGTAGCGCGTTCCAGGAAGTGCGCTACTGCTAAGCTAGCTACAGCGTTTTCCTCAATACGTGCTACTGCTATTCCTTTCTCTTTTTTCTCCTTTTTCATTTATTTTCTTCACATTTTATTTTTTCCTTTCACCTTTTTCTATTTCTTTCATTTTCATTTACTTTTCTATTTGCTTTCCATTTAATTTTATTTCCTTTAGCAGTAGCGCATTTCATCGTAAACGCGCTGCTACCAAGCAAGTAGCGGTAGCGCGGTTCTACGTAGATCGCTACTACTATGTGTAGCCTATCGGCTAAGCCGTGGGGATTTTAGTAGTAGCGCTTTTATCTTCAGGCGTGGTACTGCTACAATTGTATCTGTAGCGCCGTTTACACCAGCACGCTACTGCTACTTAGCACCAGTGTGTTTTTTTAACACGCGCTATAGCTAAAGTTCTGTGTATAAGGTTTTCCCTAGTAGTGCATGGTCGTGGCTCAAACTATCAGCCACTGGATGTCCAGAGTTGCCATATCTATAAGCGGGCGAAGACTAAACACTGTCACAAGCCAGGGCTGCTTCAACCGCATGAGATACCTCCACATCCATGGCATACCATCAATTGGGATTTCGTAGAAGGACTACCATCTTCTCAAGGCTATTAAGTGATCCTAGTTGTGATCGACAAATTCACCAAGTTTGGACATTTTATGCCGCTTAAGCACTCGTACACAGCACTGCAAGTGGCTCAATTGTTCTTTGACCACGTCTATCGTCTTCATGGTATGCCTGCTCGTATCATCTCTAACCGTGACTGTTCTGGTTTTGTCACGGCAGATGCCCTCGTGAAAGGGCTTAGGTGCAAGGCCATGGCTATGGTGATTAGCTTAAAGGGGTTGCGAGGGACGAGAGACGCGAGTTTACCCAGGTTCGACCCCTCACGGTGGAGGTAAAAACCTACTCCTGCCTTTGTTGATATTGCTTGAGTATCGATTACAAGGGAGCGGAATCGCTTAACCTAGCTCTCGATTGATTGTAACTTAAGTTTACTCGCCGCAGGGTCTCACCTTTATATACATAGGTCGAGGCCCTGGACTTACAAGAGTCCAGGTCGGATCATACAACGTGACCGACCCTGGTTCTAAGTCGCCTTGCCTTGCTAGGCAAGTCATCGTTGGGCGGCTTACACCTCCGGGTCACGCACCGTCTTCGGGTCTTGGGCCTTCATCTGGACCGCCTCGTAAGCCGCCTCCAGGCTCTCAGGTAATGATTCTTGGGCCTTCTTAACTTTATTACTGAGTCGCCAACAGTGTAACCCGGCCCCTCCTGGGTGGGTCACACCGTGGGGTTATATCCCCAACATTAGGCCCAGATTGATTTGAACTTATTCATGTCAATCTTCATCCTCTGGTTGGAGAGTCTTCTTCAATTCTTCTAAAGCTTCACCTTGAACAGATCTTGATGACCCACCATAAAAAACATGACGTCATGTTATTAAATTCAGAAAAAAACCTCAGGCCATCGGTACAGGTCCGGCCGTCGGCATAGCGGTGGGCTCGGCAACCTGGCGAGCGACGGCCGTTTGACGGAGTGAGGCCTATGCCAACAGAGCTAACGGGGGTCGTCGGCATAGCTATGCCGACGTCATCGATCCGCGTGCTCTGCCACGTCATCGATCTGAGCCCTCGCAGGTCCATGGGATGCACTACTAGGAGAAAGCCTACTAGTAGCGCTTGAAATACATGTAGCAGTAGCGCTGGGTCGAGCGCTACTGCTAACGCGCTACAGCTAAGTTGTAGCGGTAGCGCTGCCCTGGCCAGCGCTACTGCTAAGTATGGTTAGCAGTAGCGCTGCCCTGACAAGCGCTACTGCTAAATATCTGTAGCGCTGCAGAAAGGCAAGCGCTGCTGATAATCCAGCGCTGCTGCTAGATGCCTTCCAGCGCTGCTGCTAGTATTCCTGCTTTCACAGATTTATACCCCCTCTACGTATTTGTGATGTATTTGTACAGGCTCTATACAGTAGTTTCATCAGATCATAATAAACATACACTACTCACATCATATCATACACATACATTAGTCTCATCATAACATCATCATCATTCAACACAAATATCATCACATCTCAAAAATAGCGATACACAAGTCATGTCATGTCTTGAATAAGTGCAGTTGCATGGTCATGGCACACACACACAACACTGGTACGCGTCGGTGCATGTGCCTTAAAATTAGCTTCCCTGTGTCACTTGTAGTACACATAAAGTCCAAATGTTGTTAGAATTTAGCATCATAGTAATCATAAACTATTGGAATTGCTGATAGTTTTGGTTTCAACCCAATGTCTCGATGACCAAGGCGAGAGCGCCAAGTTTGTCATATACAAGACATTCTGGAAAAATATCTTGGACGCAACATGTCGTACGGGCTTTGCAGTATGTGTAGTATAATCCAGATGATACATAGAGAATGTGCTTGCCATATCCATTGCATATGGTAAAGAGAATTAGTCCTCTTTGTTGTCATCATAAGTTTCACTATGGAAACTATTTTGACGGATACCTCTATAGTTTAGTAGGGTACAAGTTAAACTAGGAAGCAATAAAGCATCCTGACGTTACACGAAAACCCACAGGAATAGTAAATATGACTCGAGTTGAGCCAACAAATACCTCATCGCGTCTAGAGATTCTAAAATATCTCCTTTTTCTCAATGAGAGTGGAAACATTTCACTTCCCTGGGTATAGAGTTTGTGGTGCATATGTCCATAAGGCACATATCATCATTCATCATATTGACTCCCATAGAAATCTATATATATAGACATGAAAATTCTCAATATGAAAATCACTGTAAGATATATAGTATACATACAAATGTATTTATACCAAGGTGTTGATAGAATATATACAATATATTGTGATATACAATATATGGTGACAACAATATTTATGTCATTGTTAGAACATCGTAAATGGGCATAAATTATGTTGACCACTCAGAAGATTGAGAGACTATTCATAGTCTCCAAACATGTCGGTTGAGGCATATTCGACCACACGTTCTCTGTGGCCATAGGATCCCGTCATCACTAGTGATGTCGGGTTCAAGGTTGAAGTGAGTTTCAAACCTTTGCCCTTGAGTTTATTGTATCCCAGGAATTGCTGATACTGAATAACTAGATGCTGAGATCTAAATCTAATGCCTTATAATGTACCCCCTCTGTTCCTAAATATAGGGTGTATAACTTTTGGCACGGAAATTAAAGAACACATGTGGAGGAAAAGTTTCTCAAGTTTTGGGCAAGATTACACCTGACTAATTGACATGAGAAAATAGAGGAGCTTTCCTGACATAAGGAAATGTAATCAAATCCCTTAAAAAATTATCCAAACGAGTGGTGCAACGCAATACACCTTATATTTCAGACTTTTTCTCAAAAATCTATACACCTTATATCAAGGAACGTAGGGAGTATAAGACAACATTTTTCTGTTAGCGGTGTGATCCTGAGCAGAGGTGAATCTAGGATTGCACACATTATCCCATGAGACACAAGAGCGATTATGATGTCCATGGCCTAGATAGGGTAGTGGTGGCCATCAAGGGCGAATGCCTTAAATTCTATAGCCATATGTTACCTCTATGGGTAAACCATAGATAATTAATTTATAGCCCGTAAATTAAAGACCATCATGGATGATGTTGTAATGAACTTAGCAAAATCAATGGGTATTTCAAGAAGTTATCTTGAAACAATTAGTGTGAATCTCAAATTGCTAAATATGACACCTTGAAGATAATCTCCAAAATGGAGTAGATCTCTCAGCACTAGGGAGTATAATCTGATGAAATTAGTAGATACTCACTCGTAATGCCTTTTGTCATGACTTAGTAAAATGTGTGGGACAGCACTTTGTAAAGCAATCATAATGTCGAAACGACAAAATGTAGGCTTTAGCAGTAGTCATCGATAATCTTCATAGGCAGTAGATCCATATGACTACCTTGTGATCCCAAGCATCAATTTGAAGAAATCACTTTGAATTTTGCATATGTATTTGCAAGAAATTGAAAATCTCAATTGCAAATAGACGTATTAATCTCGACATGTGTTTAACATGGAAGTAAATACATCATAGACAATATTCAGGAATACCTAGTATTCAATGGAGAAACAGTATTGCATAGATACTGAATTTATCTTTGCAAGAGTTTAAAAAATCTCAATTGCAAATGGATGTAATTAATCTCGACATGTGATAAACATGGAAATATATTACATCAACTTAAGATCTGGAATACATCTCGGTACTCAACAGATATACACTACTATTGTAATGAATAGTAATGAATGTTGCAAACTTGATGCTCAAGTGAAAAACTTGAATTGTATAGACCTTAAATTAAATGAGATGATCTCGTATTAAGTTGCAAGATAATTCAGCAGGGTGAATTAATATTTTGCGATAGAAAATTGATCTCAGTTGCAATGAGATTATTTTGCGATAAAAAATATACATTTCTCAATCACAAATCAATATTGTTGTGCGAGAAAACTTAATCTCGATCGCAAAACAATGTCATTATAGTAATAAGACATGTTATAGAGATTGCTAAAAAGCAAACATATTGAACATGCCACATAATGATCACATATTTTCTGGAATGTTAAAACTCAACAGAAAAAGGGCTGAAAAGCGGTGGCCCAACCTTATGCAAATGGGACACGCTGGGGAGCAAGCGAGAGCAAGCGGGCAGTGGCCGTTCTGTCCCGTGGGGGAGCAGCCAAGGCGCATGGTTGGGGCACCGCTAGGGATGTGGACGAAAAACAGCAGCAGTTGCCGCTCGATCCGGTGCAAGAGGAAGTGAACGCATGCCATGGTACCTTTTTTTCTTCTTTGTTTGCATCTCTCAATCGATGGGCACTCCTCTGTTTTCACTTGCTCTTCCCTGATCTTCTTTTCTGTTACCTTCCCTGATTGAGAGACTCGCCGGGCATGGCTTGCCGCGGAAGAGCCTCACCGCTGTGCCGCGAACAGGCTGTGACCATGTACGGCGCGAGGCTGCCGCTTGGAAGCGCTTCCGCCGGGCCGAGGGCCACTGCGGTAGCGGGCGCCACCACGGCGAACCAAGGGCTGTAGCCGTCAAACTCGTGGGCGATGCAGTAGCCAGGAACCGTCGCGCCGATGGAATTGCTCCGCTGGGAGCGTGCTGATAACATGTTTGAGATCGAACAAGAGATGAATGAATAGTAAAGCAAAACTGTTGATCTCTTTCATTAATGATTAGGCTTATACACAATCTGAGAGGACGCAACAGAGGGATGCGTCCGTTCCCAAACAGCGCATCGAGGGATGCGGTTGTTGCAGAGGGGCCGTTAGGACAAGGGGAGATTTCCCTACAATTAAGTGTCTTAATTAAATCCTAACACAGAATATACATCCACCGGCACACCTTATGCTCGCACAAATACGGCAGTTTATACTCTACGACAGAAAAGATGAAGAGAAAGAGGCTAAAATATTAGCAACCAATAGATAAATACCAATTTAGTGTAGACGGACATTTTCAGAAATAGATGATCAAAATAAGCCACAATTATGTTTAACTCTTCAGTTGTACTGCCATTCTACAGTTCGTCCGATCAGTTATTCACTGATTAGGTTGCCTTTAACTGTCATCACATACTGCAATTGTAAGTTGCAAAAAAGATATTTCATCCGGACCGGACATAGATGAACCAGCAACAAAGCACGTTTGTCGTCAGGAGTTGCGACCACCAAATTGAATACTGAACATCAAGGATCAAACAACATATGGAAATATTTGAACAGCTACAAGTGTCATATCTCTGACAAAAGTATTGACTCAAATAATTCCATAAAGTAAGACTGGACTTCTCATCTGAATGTGTTTTACTGTTTGTGCGTCTTAATTAACCCTGCAAACAGAAAGTAACTTTCGGCGAATGAACAGTAGAAAAGTTTAATAGTAGCATAGTTACTCCATAGTTCAGAACATTCACTTGATGTTCAAGACATAATCATAAGCACCAACTGATGACAGAGAAGGTGCTGTTGCGACCTTCCAAAATGACCAGTTCTACAAGTTTCAGTAATAATAATTTAGAGAAACTTGGAGCAAAACACATGACTCTTATAGGATAGCATAGATAGATACTCCCAAGGGCATAGCAAATCAAGAGCTGAACATCCAGGCATACTCCCAGGGTGTAGGCTCATCTTCTTTTTGCATCTCACCTTCTGGAATTGGAATAATGATCTCTTTGAGACGACGCGGAGTAAGATCCATACGATACTGTCGCTTCCCAATCTTCGCATCCTTAAGAACTTGCCATTAATGTCGCAATGCAACACGTGTTTAGCATTGAACTAAATCAGCAGCTCATGGTCGCTGAGTATACGTTAAGATACCATTTGTGCTTATGAACATATGGATGAGTAGTATATATCACTACATGAGTGTCAAGAGGTTTAGCAAGTGTCAAGAAGTTTAGCAAGTGTGTTTGTCAGGCACTCGGTAAACATTTAGATTTATGTCCTTTTTCCTTTTTTAGCAAAAAATACTCAGTAACCATCGAACACTCTATGTATCTATAGTTTAACACGGTAAGATTGAGACATTCGGTATATATTGGACATGTGTCCATTCTAACCGCAATTGAGAGAAGGCGGACAACAGAACCCACTTTACCGAGTGTTTTTTTAATTCAAGTGCACGAATTCAATATGGAGAACCACTGGTTATATATTCAAGAACTGCAGCAGAAGATTTATGATAACTGGTCTCGTGGACAGAGTTTTTTTTCCAGCGGCAACTAGATTTAACTTCAAGTTTTCGGTGGCTCAGGGCAGCATTGCGGCAGTGGGTAACTGGTCTCGTGGACGGAGTTTTTTTTCCAGCGGCAACTAGATTTAACTTCAAGGTTTCGGCGGCTCAGGGCAGCATTGCGGCAGTGGGCCAAGTAGAAAGCTATTCTTCAACTTCTCATTGCTAACAACAAAGTTCTGTTAGGGGGGCGGCACGGGTGAAACCCTAGCCGCCGTCCCCGTCTCCCCTCTCCTCCATACACCCCACCACCGCCGGAGGAAACCGACGGGTAAGGCCCGTTCGGTGGACGGCGGTGGCAGGCTCTCGTCCTCTCCTGCCGAGGGGACCTCCGGCCTTGCGTGGGGGCCGGCCCTAGACGGCATTGGCGCTTGGCGGAGCTCGGAAACGGGGCGGCGGCCTCAACCTTCTGGTGGTGGCATGGCTGAAGCGGCTGCGAGGGCAGCGTGACGGCCGCCTATGGATCTAGGCGGTGCTGGCCGCGGCGACTTGTGCGGCGCTGGATCAAGATTTGAAGACGGAGATGCCATCCATAGCGGCGGCGGTCACTTGCGATATGACTATGATTCGATCTGACTCCAATATGAAGATTAGGGACATGGACGACCACGGCTGCAACTGGACAACTGAAGGGATCCTTTTCCCAAGTTCGTCATCAGTTGATGGCGAGGATGGCATGGGTCTGTCGAAGGTGCCCTTATTGTGGGTTTCGGTGGCTCCTGGCAGTCGCGTCACCGCCCGTCAACAAGCTCATAGGAGCATAGCTTTTCCCATCAGAATTGTGTATGTGAGCAATGGACAATGGTTGGAATGCCAAACATTCATACGTTCTGAGATGTGATGTTCCATGGTCCTTGTGCACGAGGATTATGCATATTCATTGCCGAGTGATCTAGAACACGACGCATGTGGGCGTTTGTCTGTGTTCGGCATTGTCAAGGATTGAAGGAATGAAGGGGGTGGTCCAGCGGTTGCAACAACACTTCGTGGTTGTGTTTGGTGGTGCTACTTCAGAACCGGGACTAGAGTTTCAGGGTGAAAACCCATGGTGTATCCTTCGCCGGCCATACCTGGCAATGGCGGTATCTTGATATCGTTACCTTGTTGAAGGCATTGCATGATGTTGCTCAGTTCTTCTCTCTGGGTGAAAACTCGGGATTTAGTATTTGACTGAATCCGACAATGGTGACACTTGTGTGTCCTTATCTTCTTAAAGACGTTGCTTTTGGAGAACCTACTCGCAGCCTGTGTGTTGTCACGGTAGTGCTTGGTATCGTTGTTGGTTACGGCATGCCTTAGATCTACGTTTTTTGTTTTCGTTATTTTTTCTTTTTTTTTGTTCTGTGCATCCTTGATGCCTCGAGTTGCTCGTGGCCTTGAGTTGTTGCAGAGGCCGGGTGTACTTGATATTAATATATTATCCTTTGTTGAAAGAAAAACAACAAAGTTCTGTTGGATTAAGTCGGAGACAGCCGTGGCAGTGTAGGCATCACACCAATGCTTATTGTCGGATCGAATACCCGTGCATTTCGAGCATTCCAAAGTGTGGCCGCGCGAGCTGCGAACAGTACATCCCATAGACGGCCAAACCATCCTAACACTTCATCAGAGTGCACAAACTCCACAACACTGACAGCAGTAGCGACCCAATGTAGCACTCCAAGCTTTCGCGAGATCACATCTGAAGCTGGGCAGAGATCACAACCATCATGGGATGCCTTGTGTTCAATCTACCTCGAAAGGCCAAATGAAGAATTGCAGTCGCGGCCAAACGATTCCGCTGAAAGTCGACTTCCTCCTAGCACCCTTCTGCCTCATTGAGGACCTCGCTCCGGCCATGACATGTCTGTGTTTCGCCTTTCGGCATGGACGGCGAACCCCGACGGGATCCCCCGCTCCTCCGAGCTCCTCCTGCCGCCGCGTGATGGCATCGCTCTGGATGCTGACCCGGACTGTGTCATGCGCTTCGCGCGCCCCCTCGTCCGGTTCCCGGTGTCGATCCACGTCTCTGAGTCTTAGGATTACCGCCTCCCTGCTCCTCCTCCATCGGCGCCACCTAGCGATGAGGACGACGACGCCCCTGGTTCGCCGCCTGTCCCGGGACCATGGCCGCGCAGGCACGAGTTCCTTCCCCGGCGTTCCTCGGGCCCCTCCCGCCGTGCTGGTCGTGGTGGCGCTGCCCGCCCGTCTGGCCGCCGGCCGCCCCCCCCCCCCCACCGGGGCTGGCAAGGCGTGCTGGGCCCGCACCCCAGCGCCTTTCCTCCTCCGCATCGGATCCCTGCCACTCTTCGCCTGGCCCCCCCTCCGCCACAGCTGGCACGGCCTTGTCACCTGCCCTGCCCGCTTTGGACCAGGCGGGTCCCAGAGTCGCTGCGGTTCAAACGGCACCGCTGACCGCCCAGCCTGCCAACCGCCCCGCTCCGGTGCTGCTCCTCGCTCCACCCCCTCCGGACTCGCCACGTGTCACCTCGGCTGCGCTCGCGAGGACTCCAGATCCTTCCCCCCGGTCCTTGATTGGCGCTCGCGTCCCAGAGGCGGTTTTGTCGCCTCCCACGCCTGCTACGCTTTTGGCTGGCGATCCTCCTGCGCCCCTACTCTTGGCTGGCGCGCCACCAGAGGCTGCGCTCTCTCCTATTCAGGAAGGCCCCGCCTCTGTCTGCCCCCTAGTCGGGTTACCGCACGCGGTTGGTGGCCCCGCCTCGTCGTAGCTGGCCAATCGCGCCCCGTTGGCGGAATCCCAGGCCCGCCCCTCGGATCACAACGCCAGTCCAGCCACCTCTGTTGGCGCGGCTCACTAGGAAGATCTCCCCCCGCCTGCTGATTTGGTGCCCCCCCCCCTCGTCCTGGCTCGGTTTTGGCGGCACCTGTTTCTCCTGTTGTGAATTCGGTGGACCCCGTGGCTCCCTCCCCACCTATGCATGGACATGCCTCGCCGCCGGATCCCGAGGCCATGCACGTACCACCGCCTAGCGCTCCCTCGCTGTGTGCTCAAGCCGCTGCGCCCGCGCATCTTATGGGATTTCTCAACTCCATCAGCACCGTGGCTTCTCCGGTCCTGCCAACCCCCGGGCCCCGCCGTGGAAAGGCCGCTCTCCCCCCCAACTTCACCCCCCGTCGGAGCACGCGCATTGCCAAGGCTGACCAGGGTCTTGATTCGGAATCCAAGGCCAAGCGTGTACTCCTCCTCCGCTTGGGTCTCATCAAGGACGATGAGCCGCTCTCTGACGAGGTCATGGTCAAGTACAACAAGCTGTTCGAGCAGCCCCTAGCTGTGGATGTGGTTCGCGCGTTCGCCGAATTCTATGGATGGAAGGTGCCCCAGTCCGTCCTCGATGGCATCCTGTCGCCTCACCCCCTGCCATGCCCTTCTGCGGCATGAGTGCGACGCCTGCTGTCGCCTTCCAGCCTCCCCCCATCTTTTCTTATGGAAGACAACCTTAGAGTTATTTTCTGGAACGTGTGCGGGCTCAATAATGCGGCCAAGCGCGTGGCTGTCCGGTCTGTTATTGCTTCGGCCTCCCCCTGTATTGTTTGTCTCCAGGAATCTAAACTCGCTTTGGTCTTGTCGGTGCTTGTTTGCGAGACCCTCGGCACTGCCTTTGACAAATTCTTCTGGTTGCCCGCGGAGGGCACGCGCGGCGGCATCATCTTAGCGTGGCATAGTGATCGGGTCGCCTTGTTGAACACGTCCATTGGAGATCACCACGTCCCTGCCGTAGTCACCGCCACCGCTGGTGGCGCCCACTGGTGGATCACCGGCGTTTATGGCCCCCAGGGGGACGATGCAAAGCTGGCTTTCCTTACCGAGCTTCAACAGCTTCGATCTACTATGGCCGGGCCCTGGCTTTTGGGTGGTGATTTTAACATGATTGCCTCGGCCAGTGACAAAAGCAATGACCGCATTAATAGGCGCACGATGAACAAATTCCGACGTTTTATCTCGGATCATGGTCTCCACGACATCTACCTCCATGGGCGGCGCTACACTTGGTCCAATGAGCAGGACAACCCGACCCTGGTCCGTAATGACCGTGTGCTGTGTACCCCGTCATGGGAGCTCGACCACGCTCACTGCCTCCTGCGTTGTCTGGTGTCTACGGTTTCAGATCACTCTCCCCTCCTCCTGGACCGTGCCACCCGGGCGGCGGCAGCAGGCGCTTTCACTTCCAACAGTACTGGCCCAGCCTTGATGGCTTTCAACACACCGTCCAGTCGGCGTGGCACTCCACGGCCCCGGAGCTCGACCCGTTCAGGCGCATCTTTGCTCGCCTCAGGGTCACCGCGCGCAGCCTCCAAAGATGGAGCTGTCGCTTCGCCTCCAATCTTACTGCTCAGCTTGGGGTTGCCCGCGAGCTCATCGCCAAGCTTGACGAGGCTCAAGACACTCGCCGCCTCCCCCCCCCCCGAGACCTGGCTCCGCCGGCAGCTCAAGCGTAAATACCTCGGGTTGGCCTCCCTCGAGTGGTCGATCGCCCGCCAGCGTGCCTGGTTGTGCTGGCTTTGGGCTGGCGAAGCTCCTGCCGCCATCTCCAAGATTCGGGCGTCTCACCGTAGCAATAAGAACCGCATCCTCAGCTTCCTTGTGGATGGGGTGCACGTGTCAGGTGAGGCGGACCTAGCCCAGGCCGCGTTCACGCACTTCTCTTCCGTTCTCGACGCCCCTGCCGCACGCGGGTTCACCCTCGACCTGGCGGCCATTGGCCAGCGCTCCTTCGACCTCTCTGCCTTGGATCGCTCGTTCTCGTCGGCGGAAATCTGGGAGGCTATCAAGCGGCTCCCTTCTGGAAAGGCACCCGGCCCCGACGGATTCACTGTCGAGTTTCTACGCTCGTGTTGGCACATAATCAAAGACGACCTTTGCGACGTCTTCGACAAGCTCTACGCGCTAAATGGCCACGCCTTCCAGCGGCTCAATGAGGCGTACATCACTCTGCTTCCTAAGCGACCCGACGCCGCCTCCCTCTTTGATTATCGGCCGATCAGCCTCATCCATCTGATCGCGAAGCTCTTTGCTAAGGTTCTTTCGCTCCGCTTGGCGCTGCGCCTCGGCGAACTCATCTCCACCAACCAAAGTGCCTTCATCTCGGGACGGAGCGTTCATGATAACTTCCTCCTCGTCCAGCAGACCGCGAGGCAGCTGCACCAACTGAAGCAACCCCATGTGCTACTCAAGCTGGATATCGCGCGAGCGTTCGACTCTGTCTCCTGGCCCTTCCTGCTTCAGGTGCTCCAACACATGGGATTTGGCCCGCGGTGGCGTGAGTGGATTTCCATTCTGATCTCGACAGCCTCAACGCGCGTCCTGATCAATGGCACGCCAGGCCCCCCGATTCCGCACGGCCAGGGCCTTCGCCAAGGGGATCCGGTCTCCCCGATGTTGTTCGTGCTGGTCATCGACACGCTCAACACGCTGCTCCAGTTCGCCGTTCAGTCCAGCATCATCAAGCGGCTGACGCGCAGGCATGCCCCATTTAGCGTCTCTCTCTTCGCTGACGATGTGATCATCTTTTGCCACCCCGATGAATCTGAGCTCTCTGCTATCAACTCTCTGCTTGAGCGCTTCGGCACTGCCTCGGGCTTGCGCACTAACTTCACGAAGTGCCAGGCCGCCCTCATCCAGTGCCTGGACGGCTTTGCGAGCAACGTCACCACCGCCCTCGCCTGCCCGGTGGTGCCCTTTCCCATTCGCTACCTAGGCCTCCCTCTCTCGCTCAGGAAAGTTCCTACCGCCCACCTGCTTCCCTTGATCGAGAAGCTTGGTCGCAAGCTTGCTACTTGGAAAGCTGCTCTGCTCAACCGCGGCGAGCGGCTCAACTTGGTTCGTCATGTTCTGAGCGCTATGCCTGTCCACATGCTCCTCGCCATGGCCCTCTCCCCTGCCATCCTGAAGCAGGCCAATCGTATCCTCCGTGATTTCCTCTGGCATGGGAGGAAGGACGCACGCGCTGGTTCTTGCCTAGTTAGCTGGGCACGGGTTTGCCGCCCGATCGAGCTGGGGGGTCTGGGCATCCGCGACTTTCACCGCACTGGCATCTCGCTTCGGACGCGTTGGCTTTGGCTCCAGGCTACTGACCACTCTCGGTCGTGGGCACACTTACAGCTCCCGCGCGACCCTGAGGTGACTCAGTTTTTTCGGGCATCCACGTCGTGGATCCTTGGTGATGGCAACACCTGCTGCTTCTGGTTGGACCCGTGGCTGGACGGTCTTTCCCCCCTTGACAGCGCCCCTTCCTTGGTGGCGCTGGTTCCTCGCCGTGTCCGGCGCTTGCGTACGGTGGCCCAGGCGCTTTCTGACCGTTGCTGGATCTCTGACATCCGAGGCCCCCTCGGTCCCGCGGCCGCGGTTGAATATGTGGAGCTCTGGCGCCGCCTCCAGACTGTCGAGCTTGTCCCGCGCCCGGACCTGCTTCGCTGGCGCTGGACTGCCAATGGCGTCTACTCTGCTTCCTCATGCTACAGCGCCCTATTTCATGGATCCACGGCCTCCGAGTTTTGGCGCCTCACCTGGGAAACTAGTGCCCCCACCTCGGTCAAATTCTTCATCTGGCTCGCATCCCTTAGCCGTTGTTGGTCTGCTGATCGCCTGGCTTGGCGAGGTCTGCCACATGAGCCCGTGTGTGTCTTTTGCTGTCAGGAGCCCGAAACACTCCATCACATCTTGGTGGGGTGCGTGTTCGCGTGCATCACATGGCACGAGATCCTCTCGTGGTGTTCCCCAACGACGGTTGCGCCCGATGGCACCACCGGCTACTTTGCCTGGCTCTCCGCAGCCCTGATTCCCCTCCCGGCTGCGCGCAGGCGTGGCCTGGCCACTATCGCCTCCCTCGTTGCCTGGTCCCTGTGGCGACACCGGAACGCGATCATCTTCGACAAGGTTACCCCTTCTTCCTCTTCCCTGATCGCCGCCATCAAGGACGAAGCTCGTTCATGGGCTGCTGCTGGAGCTCGAGGGCTAGCCTCGAACCATTTTGTAACCTGACATTGTAATTGTTGGGGCTGAGCACCCCCCTACCTCTGCTCCCCCGGGTTCATAGGCTCGCCATCTATGCGCACGAGGCTATGATTCCCACCCCTGTACCTTCTCTTTTTTCTCTCCGTCTATCAATGCAATGATACGCTTCCTTAGCGTATTCGAGAAAAAAAGAAAGTCAAAAGCTTATAAAAAGTATATGCAGTGGTAGCCCCCGAGCTGTCAATAGAGGATGTCCTTGAGTCACCTCCTCCGGGTTTCAGCTGCATACTGGTTAGGTGTTGAAGCAGCAGATCAAGCTCATGGCTAGCCGAGGCAGAAAGGTTAGGGTCTAGTTAGATGCTGCAAGCATCCTGACTGAATTGCGAGGAAATAGTGCAGCTCTGGTTTCAGGCAAAAGAGAGCAGGGTAGGAAAAGTGCATGATCGCCTGCCGCACCCGGACAATTCATCAAACCAGAAGGACGTCCTCGAACCACTGCCAACCAAACATTTTGTTGAATGAATCACCATAGGAGAAGTCAGAAGAGCTACTAATTCACCTCCAAATAGGTGTGTCGTTGTTGCCACAAGCCTAACATTTTTGGTGATGAGAACCCTGGATTCTTTCATATTGATGCAAACTGTCAAGCTAGACGAAACAAAATCCAGGTGCTAGTCAAGGACAATATTTAGCATTTCGGCACGCAGACAAGCTGGATATTTCAACCGGGTTCTACAGCAACATTTTCGGGTGCGTAATTCCATCGCAGCCAACTATTAACCTGCCTCTGCTCTATGATCAGTTAGATTCAATTTGCCTTGCGAGCTTATCCCTGCCCTTCTCTTGGGAAGAGATTTTGCAAGCAATCAAATTATCACCCAATAACAGGAGCCAGGTGCTAGATGGTTTCACAAACAAGTTATATTAAGCAAATGCTTCACTTCTGAAAAACGATCTGATGGCTATTTTCTCAGAGTTCTACGAGAACAAAATTGATATCTCCGGAGTTAATCTATAGCACACATATCCCTACTCCCCAAGGTTGAGACTCCGCTAGAAATCACGCATTACCGCCCAATTACACTGGTCCATAGCCTCACCATGCTTCTCACAAAGGTTCTGGCTATTAGGTTGCAGCAGTTCATATCAATGCTTGTTCATTGCATGCAATCAGACTTTATCAGAGGACGTGCCATAGTGAAAAACTTTGCTTTAGCTTCGAAGCTCGAGCGATGTGCTCAGAGGCGTAAAATGCCTTTTGATCGTGCTGAAGATGGATTTCCAAGAAGCTTTTGACTCCGTCAGTTGGAGCTGCATTCTGCAATTACTAGGACAGAGGTTTTGGAGACCCTTGGGTCAACTAGATTTGGGAGAACTTAAAAACTGGACAAACTCAAGTAATGCTAAACGGGTGCTTGGGCAAGGTGATTCCGTAAAGTTCTTTGAAAGATGAACTCTGTTTCTCATCTATATAATCCAACGTTTCTATATAATCCAACGTAGGCCCACTCAGCAAAAAAAATTCCTGAAAAGGTCGTCTTCTGTTCGATATCGTTCTAGTGCTAATTGTTCAGTCCGGCGTCTCAGTTGAGGGGAGAAAAGAGATGTTTTATCCAGAGAAAGCTGAACCAAGAAGAGGCATATTTATCTGCTCCTGGAGAGCACATCCTCCGGTTCTACATGACCAAATGAAAAATAAACAGAAAACTCTGGAAACAGAAAACAGCAGGAAAAAAGGACTAGCAGTACTCCCAACATACCACCAAAGCACCAAGGCTCTTTCTTCAATCATAGCAGCATTAATCTATCAAAAACAAAAGTGTGCTAATTAAGGCCATGATACGCATGTTGTGATCCTAATAAAACATGTTGACACACACAGCATCTGTTAACCTCCTGAAACATTGTTATGCCCAAATTGCATAATGGACAACAGAGATCAAATTGACAGGCTATGGAAGTGATACAGCATAACATTTCAAACACTAAAAATGCCTCCACTCAAAGAGCATGACCAGGAGCGAAAGTCTCATCTTGCAGTAAAAGAAAGACTGAATTTCTAGTATTAAAAATGTCGCTCGTGCATCTTAACTGCGACGAATCTAAAGCAGATTTGGGAGGCAGGGAGGAACAGTAATAAAAGGTTCTAATATCATAGATCGATACTTCATACTTTAGAACATTAAAAGGATATTCAGCACATCATAATACAACCAAATGATATCACAGGTGCTACTGCAACCATCCAAAATGGCATGTTCGTCTACTGCTGGTCTGCTAGTACTACTAAGTAAGAAGAGCTAGAACAGAAGGCATGATCTGAGTGATAGCAAAGCAAACCAGGAATCATGATCATTCAGACATGCCCTGTGGAGAATGGAGGCTCCTCATCTTCTTGCATCTCATGGCCTGGAATTGGAACAATGCTCTCTTTGAGGCGGTGGGGGGTAAGCCACATGCGATACTGACTTTTTCCGATGTTCACAATACCTAAGAATTTGCCATCAATATCACAACGCAACACATGTTGGTGGTTAAACCTGACCAGCAGCTCACGCTCGTTTAGCACAGCCATATCATTAAACAACCGCACGGCAGAATCAAGTGGTCTTGTCTTTTTCTTTTTGAAAGAAGTTAAATAAAGTTGTCTTGATGCCTCCACCGTTGATACATCAATCCTGTACCTGAAAGCCCAGATTTCAGCCTCGTAATCCTGCATCTCCCAGACATCCATAGAAGTGTTAGAAACTGAGCGGCCCCAGAAAGCAAGTGTTTCCTCCATGTCGAACAACTTACTATGATTGCACGGCTGGGTGGGACTGCGCATCCACCGGAATGACTCTGCTTCTGTGTCAAACACAATGATATCTCCACCGCCTCCTGCAATGTCACTGGTGCCATAAGGATACCAGTGGAGGCTGTCACGGTGGTGTACAGGTGATGAACAGTATGAATAGATCAGCTTGTTCCATAACTCCTCTTCTGCGGAAGACGACAAGACTGTTGGCATTCTGACGCTGATGCGCCTTGGCCTGTCGGATCCCACTGTGAGGACATATAAGCTGGATTCAGACGTCTGATGTGACCGTGAGACCCAGAGAACCCTGTATTCTCCAGTTGGATGGTGCTGGTAGAAACCAACCATGGTATTGTCGATGCCTTGCCCAACTTGAGGCTGCGGTAAGAGAGCATGCTTGCGGGTAACCGGATTGCAGATGTAGAATTCATATCCCCAAGAAACGATAAGGAAGCCATCACAGACGGCTATGGGCTCATTCCTGGAACGGTGTTTGGAGCCTGAGAGGAAAGGCCAAAGCTGTTGATTGGAAGCACCAGCACCGGCGTCGCCCAAGACGACATGATTGGCAGGCTTTCCACACCCATCGACAATGGGGAGCGACGGCTGGCGGCGGTGGTGTTCGAGCATGAATTCAGGCGTGGATGTGGCACTGCACCATGAAGCGTTCACAACTCGACAGCGGCCGACGTCCTTGGACGCCAACAGGACGAGTATTTTGTTGATGATCTCCTCGGGCAGGTCCTCGAACAGGGTCGCGCCTCTCCTGTCTGGCATGGTGCTCCGTCAGAGTCCAGTGAACTGAAAAGACGCGGCAAGTAACTCCTTCAGAGTTCAGGCCAGCTTCTAATCTAAATTTTTTTTAAAGCAAGTAAAATACAGGAAGGAGGTGAGGTGAGACGGGTTTACCCTCGGAGACTGGACGCGCCAGAGAAGGAGGGTCCGGCGGCGGCGGCGGCGGCGAGCAACGGCGGCAACGCGGGCGTGTTCCTTCGATTCTAGGCACGAATACACGAAAGATTTGAGCGCCAACGGTAGATGCAGAGAAAAACAAAGAGAACGCGCGAGATGCTCACCTGCGTGCTCCCGTGGGATTACGGCGTGAAGCGGAAGAGCGGCTTGGTTGAGTGAGGCGACTCAAACGCTAGGAGAGGAGCTCGATCTGGAGGCCATTGCGCGAGGTGCGGACTGCGGGGAGGAGGCAAGCGAGATGGATCTGGACTGGAGTCCACGACGCCGGCCGGCCGGCCGCGAGCTCGATTCAGAGGAAAAATTAGGTCTTGCAGCGCGTGGTCCGCTCGAATGGGGATGGGGAATTTTTCACCTGGAGGATAGAGGAATGGGGATGCGGCAGAGTCTTTTCTTTTTCTTTTTGTCTTTTACAACAAATGCCATTGGCCCAAAGGCCCGGTTTACTGCTTTATTCAAAACGCCATGCTATTTTACAAGAATGCCATGTTATATAATTTAATAAAATGCTACGAAAATATTGTTTTGCTTTACTTGGTCCATTGTGCAAAAAACTAAAAAAAATGCCATGTCGGTAAAAACAAAGAAATAACTTTGCCTCTGTTAATTTTTGTAAAAATGCAATCTCTTAAAAATGCCATGATAAAAAACACCATCTTTTAATAAAAAAAATGCAATCAATAAAAAAGATGCCATCTCTTAATAATAAAAATGCCATCTCTTAATATTTATAATACTGCCATGATAATTTATTACAAAAAGGTTTAAAATTGCGACGTGACATAATTTCCAAATTTTGTAAAATTGCCATGCTAATTTTGGGAAGAAATATGCCATCATGGTTCAAAAAGAAGATAAAAGGGGGGCGCGGTCTTGGGATTCGAACCAAGGGCCTCCATGTGCAAGACCACGCCGCTGGCAAGTGGGTGGCGGGTATTATTTGGAAAAAAGACCATTCATTGGGTTTTATCCTCGGCGTATCGGTTTCAAATCTGACGTGGCACCGGACCTGTACTGATTCATGCAACGATGGGGAGGGGGTCGTTGCGAAATCCCTCACAGCTGACGGTCGCCAATTATGATTTATGAATAAAAAATTTAGAAGGTGTAGTCAATTCTTAGGCAATATAATGGAGCTCCATTTACTTCTCCAATTTGAAGATTACCCACATGTCACTTTTCTCTTGCAAAAAAGAAATTACTTGTGACGTTTCACATGATGACATCACTATAATATACGGTTACAAATCAAAAGCCTCGATACATGATGAAGCTCAATGAAGCCAAACAACACTACAAGCCTCTGTCCACCTATAGAATGTCAACTGATGTGCTATACCCTATTATAATCGTGTTTGAGTTTTTTTGGAATAAACACCCCCTCTTCCTAGAGAGTCTTAGTCCTAGCGCCAAATGAGACCATACGAGGCACACAACGAACATGAAGCTCGCTTGGATAAATGACAAGAGACCTTGCACTTATTTGTTATTAACTAGGTATTTGCCCGTGCGTTGCAACGGGAATAAACGCTCCCTGGCAATAAAACTGGACTGTCTTAACGAAATCACTACCATAGCAACGTCAACGGGTCAGCAGAAAATTAGTTCTCGGCCATATTCATCTAGTTCCGTATATGTTCATTGCCCCTTCTTTAAAATATCATATGTATCTGAAATATAGTCCAAATATACAAAGCGATATTATTTTAGTAATCTAAATCATCCCTATATTTGTTTTTTCACGAAAAACTTCTCATATTTGTTGACAGAGGGAGTAGTAAATTATCATATCAAAATGTCCCTGCATATATAGCTATAACAAAATCCAAAATAAATATAATCACAACAATCATTTTTGTGCATATATAATTCAGTTTTTCTACAATTAGATTACGTGATGCAAATGTAAATCTATATCTCTAACTTCTCTATTGAGGGTAGAAATAGTACACACCATCTCATTGTACAGTTCTGAAACCTTTTTCGAGAAATGAGCAAAACTAAATTGCAATCACATCAAGTTAAAAATTAAAATAGGATATGCTTTGGTACACTTTGGCACACCCCTTAACAAGTTGCACAGATCTCAATCCAGATCGGTGGTAGTACAAATTGAAGAACTAGTTTATTGGGCCAAAAAGGACAATATGGTCATCTCCCATGCAAGACGATGGTCGCCGCGAGCATGTTGATCAGCCGAAGGGAGTCGCAGACGCCGGCCATGCAGAAGACGGTGGCAGCGGTGGACTCACCATTGTGTGGGACCTTGAGGTCATCCTCCTCCCGCCGCCGCGCCATGGCCCCGGCCTCTTCCGCGTTGTTCGTTGTGGTTGTCGCCGTCGTCGAGGGCAGCGCCTTCAAAGCTCGTGGCTTCCTCTCTTTGCTTGTGGAGGGAAAGGACACACATGTATCTCGTTTAACATTCCCCGTTTTTGTCTCCGCCTCTGCCGGCTGAAACTATTTTGACCCAACAAACGGCGGCGGGCACGTATCGGGATGGTGTGTCCACCCCACTGGCGATAGATAAGCAGAGGGCGCCCAAAATTCTATCCGCATGCTGATTCCTCATGAACATGCATGCACGCATACAAGATTGATGATCGGGGTTCGGTCGATCGCCAGCTGGGTAGAATTCTGTTATTATCTGTTGTCATTTTTAGCAACCTGTAGGTTAAGAAATAAATTCGTCGATACATCATGACAAAACAAAGTTGCACAAATATTTGTTATTATCTCACACATTGTAGGGAGACATCGCAAACCGGTTAATTGAATCATCATGGATTCATGGCCAAAATAATAATTGACAAAGCAACCTACCTTTAAAGGAATCATCAAGGGTGGAGGGCCTAAATCCATTAACACACGGACATGAAAATAGTTGCATTCTCATCCGGCGAGATCTGGAAGATTGCAGCAACACAACAGAATCAGGGAGCTGCTATGACATGTTTCAGGACATAGGAGTATTATTCTTCTAGCATATACCCGTACGTGGTGTGGATGTTGTTGCACCAATACCTCATGGTGCTGTCCATGCTAGTTGTCAGCGCGACGTCGCCCAACTCAACCTGCTCAGAGGCATGTTCATCGTGGGCGATGCACGCCACCGCGCCAGTCCGATGCACATTCTTCTTCTACTGCAACAGCTTAGCCTTCGAGGCGTCACTGGTCAGGTCTCACCGTGCTCGAGTCCGCCTCGAGCTGTCGGGCTGCCCGTGCCGTGATTGATGCTCGCCTAGTGCCAATTCTATCGGTCAATGGAGGAAGATCGCGGCGAACGGGCGGAGCGGCGGATGGGCACTGAGGATATCGGACGGCGCGGCGGACGGACGTTGAGGGCGAGATCGGACAACGCGGCGGACGGAATGCGTTGATCATGATGGAGGGCGAGGTCCCGCGCAACAGCCGCCAGGTAACAATAGAGCACATGAGCCATTGTGCATGGGGCCATCCTGAAGCTTTTCACATCAGATCACATGGAGCGATCGTGCGTGGGGTTTTATGCAATTGGAAGCACAGTGGAAAGCACGACTGATCGGATGTATATATAGCAGTACTAACAGAGATTTTTGGAGGTACAGATGGAAAGGATCGAGAGAGATTTTAGGAGGTATAAATGGAAAGGATCGAGAGAGATTCTAGGAGGTATAGATGGAAGGGATCGAGAGATATTGGCGTAGGGATCCCACGAGAGTCGTGCGTCCGTGGGTTTTGCCGTGATCTACCTTTGATTTGGAGGAAACTACGCTGCGGGAGGAAGGCCTTCCGGTTTTAAAATTGGTGGGGGTGAAAAATCGGAAGAGTGGGAGGGAGCGTACTTCGAGGATGACGAAGAGGTTGGACGAAACGTAAGAGGGGAGATGGAACACTCCATTTCTTTTAGGTAGTAGAGAAGAGATAGAGATAGTAGAGATGTGCCAGACACTGCCTTCCACGCCATTCTCATCTTGAGAGCCACGTCCGAAGATATCAATGCGATGTAAAACAAAACTTCCCCAACCATGAACACCGTCCAGTCATGCGCTAGCTCTCGTCCATTGCTAATGCTTTAGCTTGGGGCGTACTCCCTCCGTTCGCGAATAAGTGTACATCTAGCTTTTGTTTCAAGTCAAAGATTTAAAATTTTGACCAACTTTATAGAAAAGAGTAGTAGCATATATGACATCAAATTGATATATTATGAAAGTACATTTCAAAACGAATCTAGCGATACTAATTTAGTGTCATAAATGCTGCTATATTTCCCTATAAAATTGGTCAAAGTTTTAAAACTTTGACTTAGGACAAAACCTAGATATACACTTATTCATGGACGGAGGGAGTATAGTTTTCTTCTCAAGCTTCGATGCTCACAACCATAGCCATCACAAGTTGATTCCAAGGCCCCTACCTGTCAACCTCATATTTGTCAGTAGTAGCTTCGCGTCGTCACCATCTCTGCCCCATCTTTCCAGTAGCAGAAGATGAGGAGAGAATGATACGATAAAGAATAATAAAATGGCAGATATTTGTAAAAAAAATAGTTGACTTGTTCATAAGAGTGCACTCTTAACGTATAAAAATCACTTTGGATCAACCATACATGCCCTCATCTATTTCAAAGCAACCAATGATATAGAGTCCCCAAAAGGAAAAGAAAACTACAACTAGGTCCATACAGACTCGACCAATCGCTAACTCTGTTGTGAGCTAGCCTGGATCATAAGAGTGCACTCGGAATAAACTAGTCATAGAGCATATTTATCCTTCAGGGCTGGATGTGATTTATAAATTATGCGGTTTTTTGTAGCTATGGAAGCTGCTTCCCATCGACAATTTGACTAGAATGCACAAGCAAGTGATGAGTAGACTGCTCATGGTCACTTATCCTCCATTATTATTATTATGTTATCTGTTGTGTGGGTTTGTGTTGTTGTTGTGCCCCCAACGCATATTTTTCATATTTTTAATTTCAAACCTTATTGTTTAAGTTTTGAATGTGGCCCCGTTGTTCAAGCTTAACAAACCCTAATCTCGTTGCTCCAAAAGAGCGACATGATTCGACGTCGCCGCAGAGGACAACATGGGGTAGGAAATTGTAGCTCAGGGAATGACAGTAAGAACATCACCGTCTCCCCCCACCTTATGTATACGTCGAGATGAAGATCCGGTGTATCCCACCCTCCTACTGACGAAGGGGGAGGGAACCCACAGTTTCGCCATTGATCATGAGGTGGAGGGGGGCGGGGATCGCCTCCAAATCGCCACTTCACACTGCAAATGGGAGGGGAGGAGGTATTAATCCAGACTAGAGGTACAAGGATTGTGTGCTAACCTTAAGAGACAATTATAGAGCCCAGGACCACTAAATAGCCTCCAAGCATTGCGGATTCATCCACTAAAGGCATTTGATTCGGCCAACTACCCATTTTTCAAATGCAGAGCGAACAGATTTGAGGATAGGGGTTCTGGAAGAAACACTCAGAATGTACAACTACTAACACACCTTATGCTCACACAAATAAGACAATTTATGTTATACAACACAAAAAGATGAAGACAAAGAGGCTAAAATATTAGCAACCAATAGATAAATATATATACCAAGTCTAGTGTATATGGACATTTTCAAAAATGGATGATCAAAATAGGCCACAATTGTGTTTAACTCTTCCGTGGTACTGCCATTCAATTCGCCCGGTCAGTGATTCACTCATTAGGTTGCCTTTAACTGTCATCACATACTACAAGTTACAAAAAAGATCTTTTACCCGGACTGGACAGTGATGAACCTACAACAAAGTACATTCATCGCAGGAGTTATGACCACCAAATTGGATACTGAACAACAAGGGTCAAACAACCAGCATATGGAAATATTTGAACAGCTAAAAGTGTCATATCTCTGACAAAAGTATTGACTCAAATTATCGCATAAAGTAAGATGAACTTCTCATCTGAATGAGTGTTTGTTTGTTCGTGCGTCTTAATTAACCCTGAAAACAGAAGGTAACTTTGGGCACAGGAAAAGTAGAAAAGTTTTAATAGTAGCATAGATACTCCATAGTTCAAAACATTCATTTCACGTTCAAGACATAAGCACAAACTGATGACAAAAGAGGTGCCCCTGCAACCATCCAAAATGCCCAGTTCTACAAGTGTCAGTAATAATAATTTAGAGAAACTTGGAGCAAAACACATGACTCTTATAGGATAGCAATAGCATAGATAGATAATCCCAAGGGCATAGCAAATCAAGAGCTGAACATCCATGCATACTCCCAAGGTGCAGGCTCATCTTCTTTTTCCATCTCACCTCCCGGAATGGGAATAATGCTCTCTTGAAGGCGATGGGGAGTAAGCTCCATACGACACTGTCGCTTCCCAATCTTCGCCATCCTTAAGAACTTTCCATTAGTGTCGCAATGCAGCACGTGTTTAGCATTGAACTGAATCAGCAACTCACGCTCGTCGAGCATAGTCATCGCGCTGACATATTCCACCATCGTCGAATCAAGTGGGTGTTTCTTTATCTTTCCCTTTTCCTTCTTCAGATCAGGAGTTAAATCAAGTGGCCGTGATGACTCGATCACCGACACGTCAATCCGGAACTTGAACGTCCAATTTTCCGCCTCGTAGTCCTGCATCACCCAAACACCCATAGCAGTGCCGTGGCGGTCGACACTACACAATGCAAGATTTCCCTCCATGTCGAACAGCTTGTCGAAATGGCCTGGCTGGATGGGAAGGTGCATCCACCGGAACGACTCGGCTTCCGTGTCGAACACAATGATCTCCCCCATGCCGGCGGCGCAACATCTCCGTAACCAATGCAGATTGTCGCGTTGGCGGACCGGCGGATGAACTTCAGAATAGTGGTTGTTCCGGGGCAGTCCCTCGAGCAGTGCCTGTTCTAGGCGTGGCGTCGGCAGTGTGACCCTGATGGCTCTCGACTCGTTGTCTCCCACTGTGAGGACGTGCAACGTTATCGCGTTCCTGTCCTGCAGCTTCATACACGAGGACCAGAGCACCCTGTACTCCCCGGTTGAATCATGCCGGTAGAGGCCGAGTATGCCGTAGCGCGGAGGAGAATTTGGGGGCTGCGGCAGAGGAGCCCGCCGGCGGGTGGCCGGGTTGCTGATGTGGAACCGGCATCCCTGGGAGAAGACGAGGAGCCCGCCGCTGGCGGCGTGGAGGCAGATGCGGTCGTTGTCTGTGGCGTGCGGGAGAAAGGGCCAGAGCTGCTCGTCGGAGGCGGCTCCGTCGCGGAGCACGACGAAGCGGGAGGGGCGGCCGTCGACGATGGGGAGCGACGGCTGGCGGCGGTGGTGCTCGAGCGTGAACTCGGGCGTGGAGGTGGCGCTGCGCCATGACCTGCGCACGGCCCGGCAGCGGCCCACGTCCTTGGGCGGCAGTCGGGCGAGTATCTTGTCGACGGTGATTTCGGCGGGCAGGTCTTCCAGCACGGTCGCGCCCCTCCTGTCCGGCATCGTCGTCGTCGAGTCCGGTGAACTACACGAATCAGCGGGTCTGTCAGTACAAAGGAAAAACCAATGGAGCGTCACGCCGGCACCACTGCTTCGGCCGAGACAAACACAAGGAATGAGACAGTGTCACGGTAGTTTGAGATCAGAAAAACGAAGTGACGAACTGGAGAGAGAGAGAGAGAGAGACGCGCGGAGCTTCTGACCTGCGTCGGGGAAGAAGGCGCTCCGGCGCCGGCTTGCTCCCCGTGGGATTGGCTGAGCGGCGGGAAAAGGAAGGCGAGAATTTCCGGCTCGCGGGAAGGAGGAAATTGATAATGACAGGCTTGGTTGCCGGGCCGGTGGGGTCGAGCCGGTTGCCATTCTTCGTGCGCGACATCCGAGAGGTCGCTTCGGTCGCCTCGGGTAAACAACCGTATGACCATTTTTTCTCTTTTTTTTGAGCGATTTTTTCCTGTTTTTTGAACACCCGATCAAGGTTTTGGATGCTAAATAAGCAAATTTTCTCGCGGGTGGGCGATATTCCCGGTAACCACGGTTACCGAGAAATACCGAACAAATTTCGGATGAAATTTACAATTGAATTTTGAATTCAAACAATTTTAAATTAGATATAATAATATCTTGAACTAATGCCATTCACAAAAGAGGTAGTAGCTCAGTGGTACGTCAACTATGTGCGCGAGTTCTGTTGAGGTCGTGAATTTGATTCTTTTGGCCGTCATTTTTCACGTTTTTTTACTGCCTATTCTGAAAAAGAACAAAAAAAAAGAGCGGAATGATGACTCGAACCAGCTACCTCTCGAGTAAACCCGGGCATGGGCAGCCTGGCCCGAAAAACCCGGGCCGGATCGGGTCGGGCTTGACGTTCGGGCCGGGCTCGGGCTTCATTTTTTCTGTATTTCGGGCCGGGATTTCGGGCCTCGGGCCGGGCTTGCACGTGCGTACACTAAAAAACAGCGTTTGGGCCGGTCTTTTAGGCTTCGGGCTTGATTTCAGGCTGGGCTCGGGCTTGAAAATAGGGAGTATTTCGGGCTTCGGGCCGGGCTCGGGCTTGGGAAATGAAGGTCGAGCTTTTACAAGCCCGGCCCGGCCCGACGTTTGCCGGTTTTACTCTCGAGGCGCATAACAGATGGTTACCACTACGCCAGAGTAAGGGCACTGACTAAATTGAGAAACAAAGCTCATTTATTAACCGTGAGCGTTCAAATTTAAATTATTCAAAAATTTCGGTATTTTTTGCTTGGGATAGGTATTTCTCGTGGGGCACCGAGAAATGCGGTAACCGCCCGGTATCCGTTTTTCTCGGGCGATACCCAAAACCATGATCACGATTTCATTACAAAGTTTTTTGTTCCCCTAAAAAACAACGTTTTTCCATGGGGCATTTCGTCAGAACAAACGTTGGCTTCACTGTTCAAAATCTTGGGAAATACTCCTACGTAGTATAAGAAAGAAGTTCGTGAGAGTTATTTTTTTCGAGAATAGTTCGTGAAAGTTTGAAATAGCAAAAAACACAAACATTTTGAAAACAAAAGCATGGCATTTTGATTTTCATGATTTAGACCCGCAAAAAAAGATTTGCATGATTTAGAGAGAATGATTTTTTAAGGATTTGAGAAATTGATGTAAGAGATATGCTGCATTTTCATAGAATTTAGAAAAACAAATTGACCATTTTCATCAATCTTCTAATTTACTTCTCATAGAAAAATCAAGCTTTTATTATACTTTCAGTATTAAAATTTTATCGACCCTTCGCCCTTCGCATCACCTAACCTAGACAACAGAGGCGGCATCTCGCACTGCACCGTCACGGGCACCCCCGCCTCTAGCTCCTCCACTCGTTGCCATTGCCGCCCATCCTATGGCAAGCGGTCCTCGCGCTGGTTAACCCAGCGTCTAGCGCCGCATCTCCCAGTGGGCCCGATTGGCGGCGCCCCCTGGTGGCAGGTCTCAGGCGGCGCCCTCCCGCATTTTGCGCAGTGCCTCGCCCCGTCTCCCCCCCTTCCCAGACACCGGCGTTTGCTTAGCATGTTCAAGATTTGTCTCCTCCTGTTCCCCCCCACTGTTCCTTCCTCACCTCCGGCTGTCCTGATTCTGGCATCCTACCGGCGGCAGTGGCTCAGCCCAACCAGGCCTCTCTCCTCTTAAGGTTGGTTATGGTGATGCTATTGGCGGTAAATCTGCCCCTTCCCACCCAGATCTAGTCCAAGGTGCTTTCGTAGCGTTGGTGGAGGTCGTTCAAGGTGGTGTACCCCACGACCTCGTTTTTGTCCTCGGTGATGGATGCGGCTCGGCATGCCGATGCCAGCGACGACGACACTTGTGGGTGTTGTCCTCTTCTTGAAGGCTCCGCTGTCGGTGTCAAAACCGGCGGATCTCGGGTAGGGGGTCCCGAACTGTGCGTCAAGGCCGGATGGTAACAGGAGACAAGGGACACGTTGTTTTTACCCAGGTTTGGGCCCTCTCGATGGAGGTAATACCCTACTCCTGCTTGATTAATATTGACGATATGGGTAGTACAAGAGTATATCTACCACGAGATCAAGGAGGCTAAACCCTAGAAGCTAGCCTATGGTATGATTGTTGTATATGGAGTTGATGTCCTACGGACTACAACCCTCCGGCTTATATAGACACCGGATAGGGTTAGGGTTACACAGAGTCGGTTACAATGGTAGGAGATCTTGAATATCCGCATCGCCAAGCTTGCCTTCCACGCCAAGGAAAGTCCCATCCGGACACGGGACGAAGTCTTCAATCTTGTATCTTCATAGTCTTGGAGTCCGGCTGAAGGTATAGTCCGGCTACCCGAACACCCCCTAATCCAGGACTCCCTCAGTAGCCCCTGAACCAGGCTTCAATGACGACGAGTCCGGCGTGCAGATTGTCTTCGGCATTGCAAGGCGGGTTCCTCCTCCAAGTCCTTCATAGAAGATTGTAAACACCAAGAGTAGTGTCCGGCTCTGCAAAATAAGTTTCCACATATTGCCATAGAGAGAATAATATTAACACAAATCAAATCTGCTGATGTATTCCGCAGTGCATTATCACACTACGGCCAAGTCCTTTACTCGAATCGTTTTTACTTTTCCACCTCAGCACGTTTTGCGAGGCGGTTTCCTTGGCACGTCTTGTCAAAGCAGAGATCGTGTACCCCTTTTACGGGATTCTCATCAATACGGACATGGGTAATCCAACCGCTCCATTTATCACGGCGCTTGGGAGGAAAGCGAGTTTTACTAGGCTGGTGGGGACGCACAACCGCATCCGCCCATATAAGGGGATAAGGATCCACCTTTTTACCTACGCCTTCTTCCTCCTTTGCCTATCCATCTCCTGCGCGCTCGAGCTCCAGCGCCCATGCCCGCACTTCCCACCTCAACCTTCTCCAGCAATGTCCGGAGCGGGAGGCAAGTGGATGGTCTCCTCCGCTACGGAGGGACAAGTCAAGAAGCTAAGGAAGGCCGGATACCTGTCTAAGGACATCGCGCACCGTCTTCCCGAAAAGGGGCAGCTTCTCCCCACCCCGAGGCCCCATGAGAGGGTAGTATTTCTTCCCCACTTCCTCCGCGGACTGGGTTTTCCACTCCACCCATTTGTCCGGGGGCTCATGTTCTACTACGGCCTGGATTTCCACGATCTGGCCCCGAACTTCATCCTCAACATCTCGGCGTTTATCGTCGTGTGCGAGGCTTTCCTCCGTGTCCGCCCTCATTTCGGCCTCTGGCTCAAGACCTTCAACGTCAAGCCCAAGGTGGTGCGCGGCAGCCAGGCGGAGTGCGGAGGCGCCATGGCGGGCAAGATGGCCCACATCCTATGGTTCGAGGGCTCTTTTGTGGAGACCCTAAAGCACTAGTAGAAAAAGGGTCAAATGTGAAGCACATTAGTGCCGGTTTGTATTTGAGCTGGCACTAATGTATACATTAGTGCCGGTTCCAACGGCTAGCCGGGCCGCTTTCATTAGTAACGGTTCGTGGCGAACCTTTAGCACCGGTTCGTGCCACGAACCGGTACTAATGAGAGTGGTGGCAGGATGTTGTCAGACTGGGGCCCCTCCATCCCCTTTAGTACCGGTTCTTGGCACGGACCAGTACTAAAAGTCGTCCTACATAAACCCTTCGTCCACCCGAGCTCGCTCTGTTCTTCCCCTTTCCCCTCTCCTCTTTGTTCTTCCCCTCTTCCTCTCGGGCTCATCACACATTTTGCCCAAATTTTGTCAAGATTTGAAGGCCTCCATCCATTGAAATGATCACAAAGGTTAGCAACTTTGTCCTTTTCATCTCTCATTGCTAGATGTACTCTTGCAATGATTCGGATGTGGTATATATATTCTTTTTAAAACTAGTTGCATTTCGTGTTTATGACAAATTATGCCCATCAAGTTGACATAGAAATTTTTTCTAGGAGGTATGTGAACCGGAAATTCCAACCGACCCTATTGTCGAGAGGTTAAATTTAGTTGAAAGAGAAAACGAGTACTTGAAAGAAAAATTGAAAAGAATTGAGGGGCAGAAGATGGAATTGGAGTTGCATGTTGCCGATGTCGTCCATGGTCACAAGATCAAGATGGAGAAAATGCGCTTGAAGATTAGAAAGATTAGAAAATATGCCATCGATAGTGAGGCTTGGTATCATTATGCTGTTGGATCCATTGTTACCTTAGTTGCGATCTTGATCGCATTTGTTGTTGCATTTAAATGCTTTAGCTAGAGAGTTATTTGTTTGTTGCATTTAAGTGTTGTATGAACTTTATGTATGAACTTGTATTAATTTGGTCTATTCGGTGTTGTGTAATGAAGATGAGCCGGCAATGGATGTACGATGACCGATGCTCTCCCCAGTTCGTTGAGGGCGTGCATACTTTTCTGATTGCGGCTGAGGCAAACAAGTGGGCGGATGATTTTATGCCTTGTCCATGTGCTGGCTGTAAGAATGGTCACAATTACTCTACGTCAAGAACCATTCACGTCCACCTGTTTGAGTCCGGTTTCATGCCCCACTATAATCTTTGGACCAAGCATGGAGAAAGAGGGGTTATGATGGAAGACAATGAAGAAGAAGAGGAGGACGACAGCTATCCTGGCCATGGGTTCCCTGAATACGATGATACAACAATGGGGGAAGAAGCTGAGCCGGTAATGCGGGAAGAAGCTGAGCCGGCAATGCGGGAAGAAGCTGAAGAAGAGGCATCAGATGAGCCCGTTGATGATCTAGGTCGGGCCATTGCCGATGCAAAGAGAAACTGCGCAAGTGATTTGGAGAAGAAGAAGTTGCAGCACATGTTAGAGGATCACAAAAAATTGTTGTACCCGAATTGCGTAGGTGACAAGAAAAAGCTGGGCACCACACTGGAATTGCTGCAATGGAAGGCAGAGAATGGTGTATCTGACAAGGGATTTGGAAAGTTGCTGGTAATGATAAAGGATATGATTCCAAAGGACAACGAATTGCCCGAGAGTACGTACGAAGCAAAGAAGGCTGTCTGCCCTCTAGGGTTAGAGGTGCAGAAGATACATGCATGCCCTAATGATTGCATCCTCTACCGCGGTGAGTATGAGGATTTGAACGCTTGCCCGGTATGTGGTGCATTGCGCTATAAGATCAGCCGCGATGACCCTGGTGATGTCGAGGGCCGGCGCCCCAGGAAGAAGATTCCTGCCAAGGTGATGTGGTATGCTCCTATAATACCACGGTTGAAACGTTTGTTCCAAAACAAAGAGCATGCCAAGGCGATGCGATGGCACAGAGAAGACCGTAAGAAAGACGGAAAGTTGAGAGTACCCGCTGACGGGTCGCAGTGGAGAAAAATCGAAAGAAAGTACGGGAAGGAGTTTGCAGATGACGCAAGGAGCGTATGGTTTGGTCTAAGCGCAGATGGAATTAATCCTTTTGGGGAGCAGAGCAGCAACCATAGCACCTGGCCTGTGACTCTATGTTTGTATAACCTTCCTCCTTGGTTGTGCATGAAGCGGAAGTTCATTATGATGCCAGTGCTCATCCAAGGCCCTAAGCAACCCGGCAACGACATTGATGTGTACCTAAGGCCATTAGTTGAAGAACTCTTACAACTGTGGAATGGAACAGGTGTACGTGCGTGGGATGAGCACATGGGGGAAGAATTTGACCTAAAGGCGTTGCTGTTCGTGACCATCAATGATTGGCCTGCTCTCAGTAACCTTTCAGGACAGACAAACAAGGGATACCGCGCATGCACGCACTGTTTGGACGATAACGACAGTATATATTTGGCTAATAAGAATGTGTACCTGGGACATCGTCGATTTCTTCCGAGCAGGCATCCCGTAAGAAAGAAAGGCAAGCATTTCAAAGGTGAGGCGGATCACCGGACGAAGCCTCGCCACCGTACTGGTGCTGATGTACATGATATGGTCAAGGATTTGAAGGTGGTCTTTGGAAAGGGTCCTGGTGGACAACCTGTTCCGAATGACGCTGACGGACGCGCACCCATGTGGAAGAAGAAATCTATATTTTGGGACCTGCCCTATTGGAAAGACCTCGAGGTCCGCTCCGCAATCGACGTGATGCACGTGACAAAGAATCTTTGTGTGACCCTGCTTGGCTTCTTGGGCGTGTATGGGAATACAAAAGATACACCTGAGGCACGGGAGGACCAGCAACGTATGCACGGAAAAGACGGCATACATCAGGGTCATGCAAGCTACGCTCTTACCAAAGAAGACAAGGAAATCTTCTTTGAATGCCTGCTCAGTATTAAGGTACCGTCTGGCTTCTCGTCGAATATAAAGGGAATAATAAACATGGCAGAGAAAAAGTTCCAGAACCTAAAGTCTCATGACTGCCACGTGATTATGACGCAACTGCTTCCGGTTGCATTGAGGGGGCTTCTACCGGAAAACGTTCGATTAGCCATTGTGAAGCTATGTGCATTTCTCAATGCAATCTCTCAGAAGGTAATCGATCTAGAAATCATACCAAGGTTACAGAATAATTTGGTGCAATGTCTTGTCAGTTTCGAGTTGGTGTTCCCACCATCCTTCTTCAACATCATGACGCACGTCCTAGTTCACCTATGCGAAGAGATTAACGTTTTGGGTCCTGTATTTCTACACAATATGTTCCCCTTTGAGAGGTTCATGGGAGTCTTAAAGAAATATGTTCATAATCGTGCTAGGCCAGAAGGAAGCATCTCCAAGGTCCGTCAAAATGAGGAGGTCATTGAGTTTTGTATTGACTTTATTCCTGACCTTAAGTCGATTGGTGTTCCTGAATCATGGCATAAGGGCAGACTGGATAGAAAAGGCACACTAGGAGGGGAACAAATAATATGTATGGACGGACATTCTCTCACTGAAGCACACTACACAGTTTTACAGAATTCCGCCTTGGTGGCTCCGTATATGGATGAACACAAGAATTTGCTATGCTCCAAACACCCGGAGCGGTCTGATGACTGGATTACACGTGAACAAATCAGGAGTTTCGCCAGCTGGTTGCAAGCACGTACCATGCATGACACTTCTATTGAAGATGACCTGTACTTGCTGTCCCAGTTACCATCTTCGAATATAATGACTTTCAAAGGGTACGAGATAAATGGTAATACATTTTACACGATCGCCCAAGATAAGAAGAGCACCAACCAAAACAGTGGTGTCCGCTTTGATGCAGAAACCAAGACGGGAAAGGAAACATATTATGGTTATATACAGGACATATGGGAACTTGACTATCGACGTGGTTTGAAGGTCCCTTTGTTTCGGTGCAAATGGGTCAATATGACACGAGGCGGGGTAACGGAAGACCCGCAGTACGGAATGACAACAGTGGATCTCAACAATCTTGCGTATGCAGACGAACCATTCGTCCTAGCCAATGATGTGGCACAGGTTTTCTATGTGAAGGACATGTCTACCAAGCCAAGAAAAAGAAAAGATAAGGAAGCGAATGCATCGTACGATGAGCCAAAGCGGCACATAGTTCTTTCTGGGAAGAGAAACATCGTGGGAGTGGATGACAAGACAGACAAGTCAGAAGATTATGAAAAGTTTGATGAAATTGCTCCATTCACAGTGAATATTGACCCGAGCATCCCGTTAAATGATGAAGATTTTCCATGGCTACGACGCAAAGGGACACACGCGAAGAAAAAGTTTCACACCCAAAGATCTGGGATGTGATCGGCTTAACTATCATCACTTTCTTCTGTGTTTCACACCCAGGAGGGAATCTCTGTAATAGTTAGGGTAGCTAGTTATGTGTTTTGGCATTTGAAACGCAAAGAAATTTTATGTGCAAGCAAATTCTTTCATGCATTTACTGATTTTTTCAGCTAAATGACCCTGAAATTGAAAAGCATTTCAAATGAACTCAGAAAAGGTTGAAAGTTGGCATGGTATCATAATTTCACCCACATAGCATGTGCAAAAAAGTAGAGAGGGTTACCGCAAAAACTGGATGCACTTCGTGTACAAAATGGACAATCTGTTTCGAAGTATCAGGGTTTCGGACGAAAACTCATCCGTTACAAAGGCATTTCATTTTTTAAATAACCTAAGCATTACCAAATTGAATATAATGATAAAACACACTAATATTAAACATAAGAAAAAAGAATCACTGAAAAATCTATTTTCAAAGTTAAGTTATTCACAAAAATAAATAAAGCAAAAAAAATAAGAAAAAAAGCCCACCTACTGGGCCACAGCGGCCTACATACGACTAGAAACCCAAATTCAAGTTGAGCCAGGATGCAGGCCCGCTAGCCCAGTAGGCCCAACAGGGCATCGCAGAAGAGGTAGGCCCAGAAGGCATGCTTAAGAGAGGAGCTCGAGACAGCAGCGACGGCGGGGCTTATAAGCACGTGCGAGTGCCCCTCGGCTAGCGAGGTGGGACTAAACTTTTGTGCCCCTCGCCTGGCAGCGCACACCCTTTAGTACCGGGCCGTGGCACCAACAGGTACTAAAGGGGGGGCCTTTAGTACCGGTTGGAGCCACCAACCGGTACTAAAGGGGGTCGCTTCCCGCCGCTTGGGCTAGCCAAAGCAGACCTTTAGTACCGGTTGGTGGCTCCAACCGGTACTAAAGGTGGGTTCTATATAAGAAAACACTTCAAAATTTCGTCAGTTTCTCATCTCTCCCTCTGCTTCTTCACCTCTGCACCGTCGCCCGCCGCCCCCGCCGTCTCCATATCCCCCGTCGCCGCCCCCGTCGCCGCCCCGTCCCCGTCATCGCCGCCCCGTCGTCCCGTCCCCGTCGTCCCCGTCGTCACCGCCGCCCCGTCCCGGCCGCGTCGTCACCGTCCCCGTCGTCGTCGTCGCCCCGGCCCGTACGTCCCCGTCCCCGTCGTCGCCGCCCCCGTCGCCGCGCGCCCCCCGTCGCCTCTCGCCTCGCCGGCCGGTGAGCGCGCACACACACACATACATTTTTAGTTATAGATTTTTCTGTTTTTTAGAAATTGTTAGACATTTTTCTGTTTTTTAGAAATAGTTAGAAATGTTAGAATTGTTAGAATAGTTAGAAATGTTAGAATTGTTAGAAATGTTAAAATTGTTAGAATTTTTTCTGTTTTTTAGTTATAGAAATAGTTATAAAAAAGTTAGAATTGTTAGAAATTTTTCTGTTTTTTAGTTATAGAAATAGTTATAAAAAAGTTAGAAATTTTTCTTTTTTTTAGTTATAGAAATATTAGAAATGTTATAGAAATGTTAGTTATATATAGCATTGTTATAAATGTTATAGAAATGTTAGAAATTTTAGTTATCAAAATCCAATCATTAAAAAAATATTACTTTTTGCGGGCATATAGCTAGTATTTGTTGTCGACGATGCCCGGCCCGCATCTTCGCCGTCGACACGTCCGCGACGACGTCCAGCTGACCCATGTCTAGGACTGGGCTCCGCCGGGCTGGCACTGTGAGGTGCTGCCTGGAGGGGCGCGCCGCTTGATGAGGAACCCGGCCCCGGGTCCCGTCGTCGACCCTGATCTCGTTTGGTGGCGTTCGCGTGGGCCAGTTTCGGTGCGGAGGGAGCCGGCCCCGCCGGAGGTGGTACGTCGTCGTGTCAGGGAGGAGGACGAGCACGTCCATCGCTACATGGTTGCGTTAGAGGGCGGCAGGTTCTCCAATACCTGGCAGTTTCTTCAGGGATCTCACTTCAGCTATGATCCTGTGAGGGTTCCTTCTCTTTGGGTGTCCACCGCCCGCGCCGCAGGAACCGCGAGTGTCCTAGATTCTTCTGTAGTATTCGATCTTTAATTAGCTACCTAGCCAGTGATGTACTATTCAATATTATATATTATTCAAGACGATGTATTCGAGATTAAATCTATTATTCGAGACGATGTATTCGAGATTATATCTATTATTCGAGACGATGTATTCGAGATTATATCTATTATTCGAGACGATGTATTCGAGATTATACTAAATTGTTTTATATTTCTTTTGGCATGGTTAAATAAAAGCTATGGCGGACAATACCGACAGAGAGAGAGAACAGACCATGTTCGATATCATACGCGGGCCAGATGATGATCAGAATGAAGAAGATTTTGACGGCTCCGAATTTCTAAACAACACCGGAGAGGATGATATGATATTCGATCGCGACGACCGAATTGATGAAGTCATGAACTACGACGAAGAACATGTTGATCCTGAAACAACAAACACCGGCGAGGTATATATATTTATATAAGCAGGAATCTGGTGATCATCGCATGTTTTAAATGAGTTGAAGATATATTAACGAATCGATCTTTCTTCTTTCAGCCATCCGGATCGAGCAAATCTTCAGGCAAAAGGACGAAACGAGGCCCGAACAAAAAGTTGAAGGAGGGCGTAAAGTACAATATCGAGGCATTCAAACCTAATGGTGAACCATTAGCGCCTAAGAAGATTGCGGACAAGTTCTTTCGTCAGTGCGGAGTTCTTGTGAAGGACCAACTGCCGATCTCCCTTCAAGAATGGAGAAAGCCAGCAAAGCCACGTCCAAATGTTACTTTTGTCGACGAGAATAAAAAAACTGCTTTGGGATACTCTCATGGAACATTTCACCCTACCAGATCATTTCACAGAAGCAGATGTGCAGAAAGTCAAGGACGCTGCTTTTAGGAAGATGGCGGTTGCATTCAAGAACCACAAGAGAACGACGTGGGAGAAGTACGTCAAGGGAGGAAGGAAGACTCCAGTATTCGAGGGGATACTAGAGAATCAAAGTGCTCACTGGGACGATTTCGTGAAATTCAAGGATTCAGAATTAGCTAAGGAACGGTCGAGAATAAACAAGAAGAATGCCGAAGAAAGGATAAGTTCCATAAGCTGGGGCCAGGTGGCTACGCGGTGGCAATGCCTAAGTGGGATAAGTCTGAGAAAGAGATGGAGGATGCAGGTGTCACTCCGGTTACTAAGAGCTGGCCCCTCAGGTGCAGGACTTGGTTCTATGCGCATGGGGGGGGAGTTGGACCCGAAGACAGGCAATGTTTCGACGAAGGCATGTCTGAACGGAGCCGACGATGCAATACTTGTTGCAATAGAAGAGGCTCGATCGGGGGTGTTCCAGCCCAACAGAGAGAACGACGAGCTTACACGTGCCCTGGGAAATCCTGAACACCCGGAAAGAACACGAGGCAAGGGCACTATTCCGTGGTATGAGGGGTTTTCGGACTGGAACGCCGACTACAGAACCCGTGCGAGAAAGAAGATTGCGGAGGAGAAGAAGAGGAAGATGGAGGAGGAGCAGAGGAGGCGGGACTATGAACGCCTTCAAGGCCTAGAAGCAAGTCAAGCGGAATTGGCAGTTAAATTCCAGCAGCAGCAGGAGCAGATCGACTCACTTAGCCAGCAAAGGGGGTCTCAGCATCTACAGCAGCTAGCGGATGATCCAGCATTGGATAGCACCGCCCCATCCATGCCGAGAAGCAGCGTGGGTTCCGCCCTGGGCGACGCAGTGCTGGATAGATACCCCGTGGATGACATCACGGAGAACACTAACTGCGAGCTACACTTCAAAATGAAGAACATATCCATGAAGGTGGCGGACGCCGTTGCTTTTTCAAATTCCCCCGAAGCAACCTTCCATTGCAACCCGATTCCAGCGGGCTATGCTCGTGTCTTGGTTGATGAGGTGGTGGACCCATATTCGGAGCTACAGCTTGACATTCCTGGAGGTGACGATGAGCACACATTGGGAGAGGCCATACATCATGTCATCCTATGGAGAAAGGATTGCATCATCTTTCGAAGGCCACCGACACCGCGTCACCCCACTCCTCGTCGAAGTCCGCCATCGAGTCAGCAGACTCCCGCTCCAAGTCCACCAACGCGTGAGGCCACTCCTCCTCCTCCAAGTCCGGCAAAGTGTCAGGCCACTCCTCCTCCAAGTCCGACACAGCGTCAGACGTCCACTCCTCCTCCAAGTCCGGCACAACCTCAGGCCACTCCTCCTCCAAGTCCGGCACAGCTTCAGGCCACTCCTCCTCGTCCAACTCAGCCCCGTCAGCCGTCTCCGCCGCCTCAGCAATCGCAGAAGAGACACCCCGAAGCTATGGTGCGTAGCGGTACCAGTCGAGGTCATAGTACAGGAAGTACAGGCGGAGGCAAGCGATATAAATATGGTCCAAACCTCAGTACTCCTCTTCCTGAGAGGGCTTATGACAGGACCGAGGAGCAAACCAATGCCATAGTGCGGGCAGAAGTCGGCGCCCATTTTGGACCGAAACCGCCACCGCCGCCAAGGGAGAAAGTGCCTGTGGAAGTAGTTGACCACTTCATTCGTATGGCTCAACCACCAGCTCCTAAGCCTGTTGACACAGACTATGAGCGCCACATCAGGAAGTTACATCGACAACGTCTACAGAAGGAGGCGCGCTCGAGCTCGAGCAAACAACAAGCAGCTGTCAAAAAATGCGGGAAAACCGTTGCCCAGCTGGGAGAACAGGCGGCGCAATCGATCCCCCCGCTTGTTGTGCCGCCAACAACACGTGACAGTACGTGCGCCCAATATTATTGTGGCCAAACAGTTTACGTTCCCGAGGTGGGCGAGTGGTAATAACCCAGGAGCATATAATGCAGGCTGAAACTCTCAAAATCACTGTTGGACAACTCCTTGAGATCGAGGACATGCCTGTGCTTAAAGAGGAGGAAATAAAACGGAAATATGCCCGGGGCCAACCTTTGGTCAAGCCAAAAGAGGTCAAGAAGCTCCCAACGAGAATGTATGAATTACATGAATGGTACATGAACATTACCAAGAGATCCGATCGAGAGTCCCTCATGGTGCAAGTCAAGAAGGATCATTACTACCATGAGAAACCTGTGACCGTTGAGTATTCTAAACTGTTTCAGTTATACAATCAAGACGCACTCGACAAATCTATCGTCAGTTGCTATTGTCTGTAAGTGATTTCTTTCTGTAATTTAAGTCTCAAGCTAGCTGTAGTGATCCTTTTGATCAATCATTACCTGTAATTATCCTCACTATATTCTTTTCTGTGGTATTATGCAGGATGAAGATGTATGAAATGAGAAAAGGTGGACGCTATGGCATTGGGTTCATTGACCTAAACACCGTTAATGAATACACATGGAAAATAAATAAGCATTATGAAAAGCAGGTAGAGGACAGCATGCTAGAGTTCTTGAAGCGCCTCAAATACAATGAAGATATACTACTTCCTTACAACTTCCAGTGAGTCACACTTTCTTGTACTACAAATTCTCTGTTTTTGCCTACTAGCTAGCTACATGTTTTTGCTTACATATGCCCGCTTAATTAAGACATGCAAACGTGTGTGCATGCAGATTTCACTGGATCTTGTGTATCATTAAAGTTGACGCCGGAACAGTTGAAATACTAGACTCGCTACTCAAAGCAAATAGTGACTATAACATCTTGTTTGGGATAGTCAACAGGTAATTTCAATCATTATTAACTATATATCTCGGCCTATTTAGTTCGTCATTTCATGATATGAACTATTTAATAACCCCTTTATTCATTTTTTTTGTCGGCAGGCAGGGCTTGGGCAAGGTTCATCAACGTCACGGAAGGCGAATGGAAACGACAGCTGAAATGGTTTTGACCCAAGGTAAGTAATTAAGTAGTACTAGCTAGCTAGCTAGCTGCCATCTCTTTAATTATCATGCTTGATTAATTATTATCTGATCAAATTAAATTCCATTCTCGTAATAAAGGCCCTGAAGCAGGCACAGGGGACTAATCTGTGTGCATTCTGCGTTTGCGAGAACATTTGCATGATGGCGTCCGAAAGGAGCAGATCTCAAAGACAGGAATGGGTACGCTTGTCAGAATACTATTCACAATTTTTACACCATTATCGATATCTAGTCACACAACTAAAACACATGCATATTGATCTCCTTCTTAACAGTTCAAAGAGGTGCGGGACAAGCTCCTAGAAACGGAGCGCGTAGAAGCACTTCAAGAGGAAATAGCGGGATTTTTGCTCGACCATGTCATAAATCCGAAGGGAGAATACTATTACCCGCTACCGCCCCCATCGACCAGGTCATGAACCACTTCCAATTGTCATCGTGCTCCGAAGGCACCAATTAGGCTAATGCCACTGGCTCCGAAGGCAACATGCATATGTAGGAGAAATTGTATATAGCTATACATGTGTGTATGTGTAAATTAATATGGTGGTTTGTGAGACATTGATGATATATATATGATTGGTTCTACTAGAAATTCTATTTATATATATATGCATAACGTGTACAATGTGTAGTACCGTAAAATACCAGCAAACGAAAAAGAATTAAAATGGAAAACACAAAATTAAATGAAAAAGAAATCATAAAACCAAAAACCCCCCAAACATTTTAGTACCGGTTGGTGTTACCAACCGGTACTAAAAGGCTCCCGGCCCCCGGAGCTGCCTCGTGCCACGTGGTTGCCCTTTAGCACTGGTTTGTGCTGAACCGGTACTAAAGGGGGGGGCTTTAGTGCCCACACTTTAGTGCCAGTTACCTAACCGGCACTAAAGGGCCTTACGAACCGGTGCTATTGCCCGGTTCTGCACTAGTGAAGGGGTGGCAATCCGGGTGGTTTTACATCACCGAGCCACGCGATCCGAACTGGATCGCAGCCCCCGAGTTCCGATCCGGACCCCCCACGCGGCTTATGTCCTGGAAAGAGACGGGCCTGTCGTGGGGTGACGAAAAAGAGGTGACCGGATTGCAAACATGCATCCAGTCCCTGGTGAACAAGCCAATCCGGCTTGTTAATGTAATCCAGGTTATGCTCGTCCACCGGATCCTCCCGTGCCAACAACGGGATTTTGATCCGTGGGAGTTCGACCCGGCGCAGCACCAAACCCTTAGCAGGCTCTTCGACACGACATACGAAGATGCCTGGAAGGTGCTATTCAAGGGCGCCGAGGCTCCCGCATCCGCTTCCGAGGACCGTGGATACAGCTCGCAGCGTCACGCTAGCGAGGTAAGCTATCTTCACCTTTTACAGGATGTTAAGCTTTTTTCATAGTTTGACTCTATGCGGGATCTAAACTCCCTTACCTTTGACAGGCTTGGCGGGCGATATCCGGACCGATTAACTGTCCGGCTCCGCTGCCCGAAGACCCAGCCCCAGCTCTACTAGTGAAGCTGCTGGTTCCGGCGCCTTATGTGGTGCCAGAGAAGAAGGCCAAGAAGAAGAAGACCATGGGGACTCGAAAGAGTGCCCGTAACGTGGTGGTGTCGGACTCGTCATCCGACGAGTCCGAGACGCCCTCTTCCCGTGAAAACGAGGAGGAGGAAGAAGAAAACTCCCCCCCCCCCAGCGGAGGGAGGAGAGAAGAGGAAGGCCACCCCAACGGGGGAGGCCGAGGGGTCTAGGAAAAGGAAGACCCCTCCGCCGGACTACTCCCCCGACACCGAAGAGGGCGAAGAGGAGTGGCCAAACAGGGCCAAGCGTCCGGCAAAATTGTAAGTTCGGATATCAGAGTAACTCATGATGTTCCTTTGTTGCACAGTTTTCCCTAATGTCGAACGTAATTATGCAGCCCGCCCCGAGCCGAATTCAGCGAATCGTCGGGCGGCTCCCTGGACTCATCGGACGTGAACTCAGTTCCGCCCGCTGTCTCCCCCCGCACTGCAGACGACGCTGAAGTGGCGTTGCGACAAGCTCCGGGGCAGGAGGAGGTGGTCCCGGGGGAGCCGCAAGGCAACCTCCCGGACTCCAGAAGTGAAGGGATAAGGCCCCCCAGGGCTCCAAGTCCGGCTTTGTGCCGGACACCACGCCGGAATCTTCCACAGTTCCGGACCGCGGTAGGCGAACTCCTTCCAAGAGGAGCAACCCTTCTGAGCCGGCGGCCTCCGTCCAACCGGAGGTGCCAGACAATCTGCTGGAGGTGCTTGACGGCGCCTCAATCGACGAGGGGCACCGTACTATTATGAGTACGGTGATCCAGAAGGTTCGGTCCGCCAAGAGCAGACTGATTGAAGCTTGCGCTAGCCTTCTAACAGGCTTCGAGGTAAGTAAAAATATGTAAAAATATTACCGCATAGACAGTAGCCCCTGATGCTCTGTTTAGCGTTCGGAAAGAAAAGCCGAATAGAGGATCTATTAAATATCGCAGGAGTCTAACAAAAAAGAGTCAATATGCGTATGCAGGCTTCGCTGCTATCCACCACCGCACTGACTGCGGAGGTGGGTGTCCTGCAGCAGGACCTCGAGCGGACCGAGCAAGAGCTCGGCCTTGCCAAGCGGCGGCTCGAGGAGAAAGAAGGTAAGAAATACCTTACAGAAAAGGTGCCTATAAAAAGGCGTGATTGCAAAAAAATAACAGGATTGTACTACTTATTGTAGGGGCCACGACTGAGGTGGCGACCCTTAAGCAGGCGCTGTCTGAGGCCGAAAAGAAAACGGCCGCGGAGCGCACCGAGCGAGACAGACTTGGGGCTCAGGTCGGCGAGGTGCAGCAAGAGCTTCAGGCTCTCATGATAAAACATGAGAGTTTAGAGTTTGAGTCAAAGGCGCAAGCATCCGAGCTCGCGACGGCCCTTGAGACTGCCAAGTCTGCCAAGGCCGAAGCCCAAAAGGCCCTCCAAGAGTTGGAGGAGATGAGGAAGATAGCAGCGGGTAAGGCATTCTTTATGCAAAGCAGAAATATAAAAGTAAACTACTTGTTACTTACCCGAATCCGGAGCTCTCCAGGGGCATTCGCAGATCTTCCCCGCAGCGTATCCGACGCCGTCGCATTCTACCGAGCTGAAGAGGGAAGCTTGACGGAGAAGGTGTTCTGGTCTCAGTATTCTGAGGCGGGACACCCTGTGCCCTTGAGCGACCAGCTGAAACAGTTGGTCGAGCTCCACAAGGCGGCTGAACAGGCCATGAAGGGCTTCATAGTTCGGCTATGGCCCGGAGAGGCCCTGCCTAGGAGCTATTTCGGGCTGGTGCGGCGGCTGGTGGAGGCCTGTCCGAGGCTCGAGGTCATCAAGCGCTCCGTCTGCATCGAAGGTGCCCGTCGGGCCCTTGCCCGTGCAAAGGTGCACTGGGGTAAGCTGGACGGTGAGAAGCTGAAGGAGCATCGCAAGCTCGAGAACTACTACAAGGATGTTCTTGCAGGTGCCCGCCTTGTGGCGGATGAATGTACCAAGGATGTGATTTTTGAATGAACTCGCTCGTGTTTATCCTGTGCGCAGAAAACTTGTTCATATGCGCTAAGCAATGCTTATTGAATTTAAAATATTACTTTCTGTGCGGCTGTTTATCAAAAAATTGAGAGATGGCCAGTCGTCGGCTTCTGCCCCCATGCCACTAGTGCTGGGGTGTTCGGGATAAACCTGAGCGCTCTTTTTCCCATAGTTGGGTCCTTCGAGGGAGGCGCTCAGCACAACGAACCAGGCAATCGAACTATAATGCTTGAACACTCTCACTTAGCCATAGAACTCTATAATTTTAAATTTCGGCGAAGCCCCTAGTTCGGAAGACCGAGTTCGGGGCGCTATCCACGCCTTGGCCGGACAAAGCCAGCTCCTCGCTCGAAGCGCATAAGTCTTTAGGGACTCGAAAAACCTCTCGAACAGCGACCGGTCTCTCGCCTCATCATGACAGTCAGTTTTAGCTTTCTCCACTGAGGTGCTTAACCCAGCTGAACCGGGGCACAATCGCAGTGGTTCTCCTAGTGCTACCTTAGCCGATATAGCGGAACGTAAGGCACCAAAACATAGGAGCCAGGCAAACCCAACTATTGACCCAAATCATGATTCGGAGCCGATGCATATAGTGCTATAAGTTCGGGGTGCCGCACTTGTGAAAGTGTACGGACTTCTCACACCATAATGAGGGGTACTGAAGCCCCTGGCGTGTTTGCCGTACCATAGTGTACGGGTGCAATCATGTCATTTAATAAACATATATGTGAAAAGAGGATAATGCAAAAAATAGACAAAAAGCTATGCATTGTTTATAGAGATGCTATTTATCAAAGCCGAACGATACAAATAGTGCGATAAGAAAAAAGATATTGGACTATTTAACATGTCCTGACCAGGGGCAGGCCGCGGAATTGTATTCAAAACAGGTATACTGCTCGTAACAGAGACCACCTGGGAGTTCCATAATGCGGCATGGCTTGTCTGCCTCCCTGGATCTTGCATCGTTTGTGCGGCAGTCGAATTGCCGAACAGGTCGTCCGAAGTATGGAGTCCTGAAAGTAAGAAAAAATTAAAAAAAGAATTCGGCAGCCCCTAGTACGTTTTAAGCCGTATTTTGGGCGTGCCGTTATTGTGCCCCTTCCCCTGTGCCCATGGTATTTCAAGGGCGTAGTTATGCACGCGAGGCACTGGTTTCGCTATGTCACGAGAGCTAGGGTTGGGGCCGCATTGCTACGCTTGCTCAGAGCGTGCCAGGCGGTCCTGCTGTGGGTTACTCCGGGCGCGCTTGGCAGTGTCTGGCTTTTTAACGGCCAGACTGGAGAATTGCCTAAGAAGGCTACTTTGTACTTCCGCTGCGAGAGCCGCCGTGTGCTCCTCCGTACGGAGGGAGCGTTCGGTGTTTCCGTTGACCGTGATTACTCCTCAAGGGCCTGGCATCTTGAGCTTGAGATATGCGTAGTGCGGCACTGCATTGAACTTTGCGAATGCGGTTCGTCCGAGCAGGGCGTGATAGCCACTGCGAAACGGGACTATATCGAAGATTAACTCTTCGCTTCGGAAATTGTCCGGGGATCTGAAGACCACGTCAAGTGTTACTGAGCCTGTACAGTTGGCTTCTACACCTGGTATAACGCCTTTAAAAGTCGTTTTTGTGGGCTTAATCCTTGAGGGATCTATGCCCATTTTCCGCACTGTATCCTGGTAAAGCAGGTTCAGACTACTGCCGCCGTCCATGAGGACTCTTGTGAGATGAAATCCGTTGATGATTGGGTCGAGAACCAATGCGGCGAAGCCGCCATGACGGATGCTAGTGGGATGGTCCCTTCGATCAAAAGTGATCGGGCAGGAGGACCATGGGTTGAACTTTGGGGCGACTGGCTCCATCGCGTATACGTCTCGTAGCGCACGCTTCCGCTCCCTCTTGGGAATGTGGGTTGCGTATATCATGTTCACCGTCCGCACTTGTGGGGGAAAGCCCTTCTGTCCATTGTTGTTCGGCGGCCTGGGCTCCTCGTCGTCGTCACTGTGCAGCCCCTTGTCTTTGTTTTCGGCTCTTAACTTGCCTGCCTGCTTGAACACCCAACAATCTCTGTTAGTGTGATTGGCTGGCCTTTCGGGGGTGCCATGTATCTGGCACAAGCGGTCGAGTATTCGGTCCAAACTGGACGGGCCCTGAGTATTCTTTTTGAATGGCTTTTTCCGCTGACCGGATTTATAGCCTCTGAATCCAGCATTGACTGTCGTATCTTCATTTCTGTCGCTGCTAACGCGGCGTTTTTGCTTATTCCGACGTGTCCTGCCACTTTTGTCCTTGGTATCCGAATTACCAGGGTTCTTTGATAAGTTGTTACTGCGAGCTAGCCAGCTGTCTTCTCCCGCGCAAAAGCGGGTCATGAGTGTCGTGAGGGCTGCCATAGATTTCGGCTTTTCCTGTCCCAGGTGCCGAGCAAGCCACTCGTCGCGGATGTTATGCTTGAAGGCTGCTAGGGCCTCTGCGTCCGGACAGTCGACTATCTGGTTTTTCTTTGTTAGGAACCGTGTCCAGAATTGCCTGGCCGATTCCTCTGGCTGCTGAATTATGTGGCTTAAGTCGTCGGCATCCGGTGGTCGCACGTAAGTGCCCTGGAAGTTGTCGAGGAATGCGGTTTCCAGGTCCTCCCAAGAACCGATTGAGTCTGCTGGCAAGCTGTTAAGCCAATGCCGGGCCGGTCCTTTAAGTTTGAGCGGGAGGTATTTGATGGCGTGTAGATCATCGCCGCGTGCCATGTGGATGTGAAGGAGATAATCCTCGATCCATACCGCCGGATCTGTCGTGCCATCGTATGATTCGATGTTTACGGGTTTGAAACCCTCTGGGATTTTATGATCCATTACTTCATCCGTGAAGCATAGCGGATGTGCGGCGCCTCTGTACTGGGCTATATCACGACGCAGCTCGGAAGAGCTATGTCTGTTGTGTTCGGCCCGGCCGGATTTGTTGTATCCGGAGTGAAGATCATCGTCACGTGTCGTAGGGCGCCTGCGCGATCCGTAGATCGATCTTGTTTGTCTTGCCTTATCTTCCAGTACGTCTCGCAGGTCTGGCGCATTTTCCCATGCCTTAGTTGAGCGGCGCCGGGGCATGGCTTGGGTGGAGGGCCGAGAGGCCTCTCTGTCGCGGCCGCGAGGTGGCCGGTCTGCCATGTCGTGCGCTAGTGATGTAGGTGCTTCCTCCTCTGATCGGGGTAGCGGCCTGCGCTTTGGGTAACTCTTGGAGGGGCGTTCGAGTTCATACTCTTCGGCCGCAAGGACTTCAGTCCATCTGTCAGCTAGCAAATCTTGGTCAGCTTTAAGCTGTTGCTGCTTTTTCTTGAGGCTGCTTGCCGTGGCTAAAAGCCTGCGTTCGAAACACTCTTGTTCGGTGGGGTCTGATGGTACGACGAATTCGTCGTCATCAAGGCTTGCCTCGTCTTCGGAGGGAGGCATATAGTTATCATCCTCGACCTCTCGGTCTGCTGCTCTCTCATGAGGGCTGGCTTCTCCATCTTCCTGTGCCGAATCTTGCTGGGGTGGGTGTTCTTCGGCGCTATCCGGGGTAGTATTATCTCCCGTGCCGGAATCACCGTTTTTTCTTTGGCGGTATTTAGAGCGGTGCCGCTGACGCCGGCGCTTTGGCTGTTTCTTGTAGGTGTCATCCCCCGCTGTTCCATCGCCATCTCCATCTCCATCTTTTGGAGTATCCACCATATATATGTCATATGACGAGGTGGCCTTCCAGCGCCCTACAGGTGCTGGTTCCTGTTCGTCTCCTACATCGTCGTCCATACCGTCGATGTCTTCGGAGCCGAAGTCAAGCATGTTGGTTAAATCGTCGACAGTGGCTACAAAGTGGGTGGTGGGTGGGCTTTGAACTTCTTCATCGTCCGTATCCCATCCTCGCTGACCGTAATCCGGCCAGGGCTCTCCTGATAAAGAGAGAGACTTGAGAGAATTCAGGATGTCGCCAAAAGGCGAGTGCTGAAAGATGTCCGCGGCGGTGAACTCCATTATCGGCGCCCAATCGGATTCGATTGGCAGGGGCGCGGGGGGTTAGGAGTCCGGGAGGAGTCCGGATCCTCGGAGTCACGGGTCATGCAGAGTGCGGGGCTGGCGCTCGGCTCGATCGCCTTTGAGATCGCAGCCCCCAAGGTGACGTCCAACCGCTCATCCTCGATTGGCGCAATAGGCTCCGAGTTAGGGGTCGGAACCGGTGCGTGTGCGGCCTCCAGGACACTGTCCGGAGGCAGAGCTAGATCATGCCCCTCGAGATAGTGCGGCGCGCTTGGCCGTGGCTCAAACCCGTCGAAGATCAAGTCTCCGCGGATGTCAGCCGTGTAGTTTAAGCTTCCAAACCTGACTTGATGGCCAGGGGCGTAGCTTTCGATCTGCTCCAGGTGGCCAAGCGAATTGGCCCGCAGTGCGAAGTCGCCGAAGACGAAGATCTGTCCGGGGAGAAAAGTCTCACCCTGGACCTCATCGTTGTTGATGATCAAGGGAGCCATCGGGCCTAAAGGCGACGACACAGAGGAACTCTCAATGAAAGCACCAATGTCGGTGTCAAAACCGGCGGATCTCGGGTAGGGGGTCCCGAACTGTGCGTCAAGGCCGGATGGTAACAGGAGACAAGGGACACGATGTTTTTACCCAGGTTTGGGCCCTCTCGATGGAGGTAATACCCTACTCCTGCTTGATTAATATTGATGATATGGGTAGTACAAGAGTAGATCTACCACGAGATCAAGGAGGCTAAACCCTAGAAGCTAGCCTATGGTATGATTGTTGTATATGGAGTTGATGTCCTACGGACTACAACCCTCCGGTTTATATAGACACCGGATAGGGTTAGGGTTACACAGAGTCGGTTACAATGGTAGGAGATCTTGAATATCCGCATCGCCAAGTTTGCCTTCCACGCCAAGGAAAGTCCCATCTGGACACGGGACGAAGTCTTCAATTTTGTATCTTCATAGTCCTGGAGTCCGGCTGAAGGTATAGTCCGGCTACCCGAACACCCCCTAATCCAGGACTCCCTCATCCGCCATGACTTTGCAGTATTGTAAAAACATAGGAATGTGAAGATATATGTTTATAATATCATGTTCATTTGATTGCTATAAGATCTGAGTTTCTTTGATATCATCATAGAAAAAAATACATGATTTTTCAAGAGGTTGAAATGGATGCTAGATTTAGCATCAAATGTAGCATAAACCCATGAATCAAACAACCACCCACAATTTGGCTATGTAGAAATGATCTGATTCTTAATGACAAAAACTATTCTCCTTTGCAAGTTATTTTCTGTTGTATGCACTCGCTTCATATGTGGTCTATGCTTCACCGTACGGAGTACAAACAGCTGTTCAAAGCGGTGCGTAAGCGATTGGAGCTGGTGGCCATGGAGGTTTTTTTTCCCAACATGGGTGACATCATAACCTCTGTATTGGTCCATCACCTCTTTTGACATAGGCATAGTGTTGATCCTATTTGACTCTACTGCTGCCGATATGTTATTTTTTTATCCTTTTATCTTTTCAGACTATTTCTGTTTGATTGTGTGCATCCTGACTATGAAGAGGTTGAGTATTGCTCATCATAAATTATATCCACTCCATTCTACATTCCGAGTTAATGAAGGTTCAAGCGCCCTGTATCGAGAAACATGAATTAAACAACCAATATAGAAAACATTCCAGGATTCTAATCATTAAAAAATCTTTCCTTTGAATCGAAGGAGCTCCTGTAGGCAACTTGTGGTTGCTGGTTTGGTTCAATTAAAAAAAAAGTAGTGGTTCGTTCGGGCTGGGGAAAATATCCAGTGATACCGTGCAAGGGTGATATGCTGATACAAGACCATGTGGTGCGTTAGATGTGAGAAGAAGGGACAAGATCAAGTTGCTAGCATATTTACATGCCCCCCCTTGGAACATTTGCATCTTACCCCAAGAAAGCAGCATGTTTTTGCAAAAATTGCCCAAGTCCACATGGCAGAGAACAGATCGACATGTGCCGGGAACAGAATCAAACATATTGGCATGTGAAAGCAATGTATTCTCAGTGTAGGATACGTGATGACAGAAATAAAACCAAAGCTGATAATGCATGTAGAATAGCGGTGGAATAGGCCCGATTACACGAAGATATTTCGTTTAGTTTCGGGACAACGGGCAGCACCCTTTCATTCATTCATAATCTCATCATTACAAACAATGTCAATAACATCAGGTACACTATTTTACAAGCAGGACCTAGCATCATGCTCACCAGATTTTGCCAAAACATGGGCTGCCTCATTAGTACAGCGATTTACATGCTTGATGCTCTAATAGTAATATCTCGGAGTTTACGAATAAATTTCTGTTCACTCCATTTTTTATGCCTTGCCTTGTTAGAATTATTAGGTGATCAAATGGTTAAAATGTTAATTACATTAAGTCAAGGTTGACCCATTAATTAATTTCGGGATTAATGCAAATTAAAAGGCAATCAATCAATTATGCCCGTGATTGGGGGGCTCAATTACTCTAATTATGGTTTGGTCCCACGGTCAAAGGCGACACATTATAAATAAGGGGGCAGGCTCACATACGATCAGCCCATAGCATTAGTCACCTGCCTTACAAAATTACTCGGAAACCAATCTAGAGGTGTTGCTAATTGACGTGAAGATCCAGCCATCATCCGGCGAGGAGCCGGAGGCCAGAACTACTACACAGCTACGCGTGTTTGTTCGTCGACAACGACTTGATGGCGTCTCCAAACACATGTTTAATCTACGCTCTTAATTCAGCATTAGATCGAACTTTGTATTCACGTGATTAAAGAAGATTCAATTTTCATTCCTCAGTTCTGATTAAATCAACCAATTAACAGTACTTAGAATAATCTAACATTTGGTACCAGTAGCCATGTTGGATCTAATTTCGTGAATCAGTTCTTGAGTTAACATGTAGATTAATCTGGTAGAACTTGCATATAAAATCACATCATTAGGCGTAGTACACATGCATCAGGGCCAGCGCCGTTCGCTTTAGTCTGCATCATGTCGCCGGAAATCATACCTTGTGCTCGCATCAGCCGCCGGCATCCCGCTTATCGGTTCCAAGCGCCGTCGTCTTCGCTTATGCATGAACACTTTTCGTATCACGGGTCTAACCACGCGAAGGGCATTAGGCCGTGCTCACACAGCTGCGCGCATCAGGTCGTGCTCGCGCCGCTGTCCTCATCAAGAGCGGCCACGTGCCTCAGGTTGTTCCATATGCCTTCTCACTTCAACGGCTGCTTCGTTCGATCCGATTTTCTCGCTGGTCGTGGCGGAAGAATACGAAGCTGGTTCATTTTCGATCATGTTGTATTAGAAGGACGACTAGCTCATTAGCGCTCGGATGCACGCTGATTACTCCCTCTATAACCGGGCGTTAGATGGGCTGTGTATGTTATTCAGTACGTAGTACACGCATGAAATTGATGACCGTTTAAATTATTTGTTTGACCCAGTGGTATTTCTTTTTCTCACCACTTGGCCGCTAAATCATGCAGTTAGTTCGGCCATAGCGTGAGCACTACTGTTATTTCATAGGTTACACATGGATTAGTTCTGTTTGCCGCCCGATCATCAGTTAACTACACGTGTTTTAGTCACGCATCAGTGTAGGTTTCTTTTGGGCTGCATGAGTCAAGCCGTGATGCACGTCCATATAATTAGGCAATGGTTGTTCCCCGCTTATTTAATTCCGCTGATTAAATTGCACTCTTGATTATTATTTTACTACGTGCATCAATGGTCATTTATGAGCATTAAGTGTTGAATTAGAATGGAACCAACGAGAAGTTTTGGTTTAACACAGCTATATATTGTCAGGATAATTGTGATGATTAAGTTAATATTGCATGGTTACATCCTGACCAATGTTGTATGTGATCGTGAATTCGTGATTATATCCCGACCTTTATCTAAGCGGCTACTATATATCTTGGGATAATTGCAACAATTAATTTTTATGATTCATGATTATATTTTGACCAAAGTTGAGTATGATCATGATTATTAGAATTAATTTTCCAATAAAGATATTTCATTTTGTTCCATGGCGTTACTGCCCAACGGTGTTGCGAATTAGGATTTTATTAAATTTGCCATGTTATTAATCAGACCAACGCAGGATTAATATCATGCATTAAGTTTTTCTTAATATGGATATTTTGATAATTCATAATTTTTATATCCATGTTATTTATGTTTTATTCAGCTTTGAACCCGTCAATTATTTCTGGGCTCCTAAACTCAAATGAGCCCCTCAATGAGACTAACTTTCCTACATGGAAGGAGCAGATTTCCATTAACCTTGGGGTCATGGATCTTGACTACGCACTTAGGGAGAAGGCTCCAGTTCCCTTGTCCTTCTCCTCTGATGATGAAAACCATGCTGAGAAAACTAAGGTTTATGAGGCTAACAAGGAGAAGTGGGAGCGCTCCAATCGATTGTCCCTCATGATCATGAAAAGCTCAATTACTCTTGGGATTAGGGGAGCAATCCCCGATTCCGAATGTGCTAAGACTTATCTGGCATCGGTGGAGCAACAATTTAAAGGCTCCACAAAACTTTATGCCAGCACACTGATCATGCAAATGCTCACCAGTAAGTATGATGGTAAAAGTGGCGTGAGAGAACATATCATGACTATGAATGATATGGCCGCAAAATTAAAGGGCATGGACATGGAGATTTCAGAGGGCTTCCTGGTTCACTTCATTATGACTTCTCTCCCTATGGAGTATGGTCCCTTCAAGATTAATTATAATACTCAGAAGGAGAAGTGGACCATGAGTGAGCTCACATCTATGTGCGTTCAAGAAGAAGAGCGGCTTAAGGTTGAAAGGATAGATTATGCTCATCTTACTTCCATAAACTTAGGGAAAAGAAAGTCTCAGGATGATGGGAGACCTAAGAAGAAGATGAACATCTCTAATATTGATGCAAGCAAGCTAGGGACCTCTGGCACCAAGGCCATCGCTACAGAGCCTAAGGGTCCTAAGTGTCGTTTCTGCAAGGAAGATGGGCATGTCATGAAAGAATGTGATGGCTTTAAGGCATGGCTTGCTAAGAAGGGTAATGAAACAATTTCCTAAGTTTCATAATAATTTATTTATTTTCCCCTAAATAAAGATGATTTGACACAAGTGCCACATGCACATTTCGAACTCATTTCAGGGATTCCATTCCGCGAGGACACTCAAAAGGATGGACCAAAATCTTAGATTTCCAAGTGGCAAGGAGACTGATGAACAATGATTAGTATTTTTCCTTAAGTATTGGTGATTGTTCATCCCCCGTCTTAATAATACTCTTATGTTCCTAGCATGAGGGACTTTATTCTGTTTCTCTATGAGATGATGGATTATTTGTTATTTTACGAAAAAATATTGTGTTATTAAGAGTTGTCATGATGGTTCTGGTTGTGTTATCTCTTGTGAATCCTTGATGTGTATTATGAGTGTTCATCGAAATGATGGCACTATTATTTAAGCCATATTTCGAAGGGGAGAATTAAACACTCTCATTAAGAGACACCTTCATCTACTTGCCTTATGTGATTTAGGCCACACTATTGGTTATATTAAGTAAAGTAAGTAAATAAACTAATAAATGAGTTCTTTACGGTACTTAGGATTTGGAATTAATACGCCAAAATGTGTTCCATTCCCTATAAGTTATATTACTCTTTTATTACCTTCGCCGCTAATTATTTGCATCGGCCCATGTTCTAGAAAAACAACGTTTCAATATTGTTACCCAATATTCACCACTGTCAAACACTCCTAATATTTATAGAATGTTTACATCAGTGGGAGTTATATACAAAAGGGCAATGGAGAACAAAAGTTGTTCATAGAGGAAATAAGAAGGGTGATTGAATTTTACGCTAAGATGAGTGGGAGCTAGTATATCATGTTATGTACTTTATAGCACGATACATATAAAATTAGTTTACCACAACTAAGCCTACTGTCTAAGTAGATGACTAATATTTTTGTGCGATAAGAAATCCGCACATTAGTACACGAGTAACAACAATTAAGTGAGTATCATGTTGTGAAAGATAATGTTCAAATATTAAATTCAGCATATATGTACTAAGTGCATGATAGCTGATCCCCTAACTAAAGGCTTACCATTAATTTTGCTAGCATAAGTATAACTCAAGGCCTCTAATTGTTGGGATAATTATATAAATGAGATCTCGAATTTTGATCTGGACAATAAGAAAGTTTGTTTCGCTCAATAAGTGCACATGATTATTAATAAAGAAACAAACTACTAGGACCATACGTAGGGAGTATGCCTGCATGCACATACAAACTCCCAACCATGAATAATTATCCGTGTTGAGACGGAGTATTATGCTATAGATAATGGGGTTCCGGTAATAACTAGACGATTACTACGAATACATTATCTTGGTGTGATGCTTCTGTCGAGGTATGGACTAATGATGTTAACCATTCGATCAAGTGGGAGAATGTTAGAATTATTAGGTGATTAAATGGTTAAAATGTTAATTACATTAAGTCAAGGTTGACCCATTAATTAATTTTGGGATTAATGCAAATTAAAAGGTAATTAATCAATTATGCTTGTGATTGGGGGGCTCAATTACTCTAATTATGGTTTGGTCCCACGGTCAAAGACGACACATTATAAATAAGGGGACAGGCTCACATACGATCAGCCTATAGCATTAGTCACCTGCCTTACAAAATTACTGGGAAACCAATCTAGAGGTGTTGCTAATTGACGTGAAGATCCAGCCATCATCCGGCGAGGAGCCGGAGGCCAGAACTACTACACAGCTACGCGTGTTTGTTCGTCGACAACGACTTGATGGCGTCTCCAAGCACATGTTTAATCTACGCTCTTAATTCAACATTAGATCGAACTTTGTATTCACGTGATTAGAGAAGATCCAATTTTCATTCCTCGGTTCTAATTAAATCAGCCAATTAACAGTACTTAGAATAATCTAACATTGCCTATCATGAATTCATTGAACCGAAAAAATGGACTACGACAAGAATAGACAAGAAAAGTTTTTTGTTTAGGCATTTCCGCAAAATAACAGACACACGATCATCATGAACACCATGAGAACCACTTGATCTTCGACTTCTTGAGATGCAGCAGGACTGCGCAACTCAACTTTGGCACAGGCCAAAGGAGCATCTGCTGACTGCGCACGACTAGCCGGCGAGAAAGCTCATGCACAACCTGGTCTTGAAGATGCTATCAGGTCCCATTGGCTTCCCGGACCCCGAGCTCCCCCTCGCCGCCTAGGTCCAGGTTGTTCACCTTCTTTGTAACAGCCTGCTCATGTCTGTGCTGGCTGCTAGGAAATTAATCGAGGAAGCGACAGTGGTAGTTAGATCGGCAGTTGTTGGTGCTGCATAATGAAAGAAAAAGAAGATCCACCACGAGGAAAATGAGTGAAAAATATCCGGCTGTTGCAAGTAAGTGCAGATAGCAAAAAAAAAATTGTACTCCCTCTGTAAAGAAATATAAAAGCGTTTAGATCACTAAAGTAGATACAAAAGGTTGTTGTTCACAATATGACATCCTTTTAGAAAAAGATTTGCAGTTCTAATTGAACAACATGATATTTATGATTGCAGAATATTAATCTGAAAAACCTGGTGCATACCTTTTTCAATTTTGCTTTCTGCCTGAGCAAAACTCCTTTGTGCACTTGTACATAGTTCCTTCCTGAAGTTTTTTTCCAAATACATTCGTCACATGATGGGAGCCACTAGTTCTGATTTCGGTGCATACCCGTCAATCATAATTTTGCATCTAATTTTTTTGCCCTACAAGAGTCACCATTAGCATGTGCACTGGACACCAACAAACCACGGAGCTAACAACAGATACTCACTATGGCCAGATGTAGATTCATAGTTGACAGATGACTCAAATCACCGTCCTTACTCACAACGTCAATAGGTTGCAAAGAGACTTAAACAACATGTATGTCAAAATAGAACAGAGAAATCCTAATCCAGGTTGAAATCAACCCTCGGCAATTACCTTCTAAAAAATTTAATAGTTTGAAACATTTGTATCTTGCAGCCTTTAGGTTGTCAAAAAAAATTCTCGTAACGAATACACCTAAAAGGGGCAATGCACATATAGGAGAAATCTTAACAAAATCTGTCTAAAAAACAGTAGAAGGTAGCAAATGGTGTGGGATGGCAAATTGTCAAAATCCATTCATATCATTTAGAGATTGATGGACCAGAAGCATTTCAACAAGAGTAAAATGCATCATAAGTCCTAAAACTATCGTAGGTGTGTCAGTTTAGTCCTATAACTTTGAAACTGCACTTTTGGGTCCTAAAACTATCAGAGGTGTGTCAGTTTAGTCCTATAACTTCGAAACTGCACTTTTGGGTCCTAAAACTATCAAAGGTGTGTCAGTTTAGTCCTATAACTTTGAAACAGTAGTTGTGGGTCCCAAAACTATGTAAGTTTCTTCCTCTTAGGTCCTAAGCTTGCATGGTTAGCATTGACCCACCAACGAGTCACTTGGAAATGCTTGGATTGTAGCCACGTTGACCTGACCCAATGGGCCCACCAGGTAAATATGCAAAAAAAAACTAGAGCGTTGTCTCGCCTCATTCTCACGCGCTCGTCTTCTCCCACGCACAGAATGCTCAGAGGCGACGGTACAGAGGCCATCAGTGAAATGATGGTTTGAGCTCCAGCGAGGAGAGTAGACCGGTCATCTCAGCCTCCCCCAATAGCAGCAGAATGACATGTCGCACAACGTCCAATTGCTACCCACCTATGGCTACTGCTAGGGTTGTGTCACTCTCGATGACCTCTGCGCCAGCTTTGCAGTTTCCGCGCACTCCTCTATGTCGCCCGACAGCTCACCACCTATGACCATGCTGTTGGGGAACGTAGCAGAAATTCAAAATTTTCCTACGTGTCACCAAGATCTATCTATGGAGAGACCAGCAACGAGGGGAAGGAGAGTGCATCTACATACCCTTGTAGATCGCTACGCGGAAGCGTTCAAGAGAACGGGGTTGATGGAGTCGTAGTCGTCGTGATCCAAATCACCGGAGATCCTAGTGCCGAACGGACGGCACCTCCGTGTTCAACACACGTACAACCCGGTGACGTCTCCCATGCCTTGATCCAGCAAGGAGAGAGGGAGAGGTTGAGGAAGACTCCATCCAGCAGCAGCACGACGGCGTGGTGGTGGTGGAGGAGCGTGGTACTCCAGCAGGGCTTCGCCAAGCACCGCGAGATATGAGGAGAAAGAGAGGTAGGGCTGCGCCAGGGAGAGGTCAAGAACTCATGTGTGTTGGGCAGCCCAAACCTCAAGTATATATAGGGGGAGGGGAGGGGCTGCACCCCCACCTAGGGTTCCCTCCCTAGGGGTGGCGGCAGCCCCCAGATCCCATCTGGGTGGCGGCCACAAGGGGGAGAGGGGGAGGCGCACCTGGGATGGGCCTTAGGGCCCATCTGCCCTAGGGTTTGCCCCCCTTCCCTCTTGGAGGCGCCTTGGGCCCTTGTGGGGGGCGCACCTGTTGGGGAACGTAGTAATTTCAAAAAAATTCCTACGCACACGCAAGATCATGGTGATGCATAGCAACGAGAGGGGAGAGTGTGATCTACGTACCCTTGTAGACCAACAGCGGAAGCATTGTGACAACGCGGTTTGATGTAGTCGTACGTCTTCACGATCCGACCAATCCAAGCACCGTTACTCCGGAACCTCCGAGTTCTTAGCACACGTTCAGATCGATGACGATCACCGGGCTCCGATCCAGCAAAGCGTCGGGGAGGAGTTCCGTCAGCACGACGGCGTGGTGACGATCTTGATGTTCTACCGTCGCAGGGCTTCGTCTAAGCACCGCTACAATATGACCGAGGTGGAATATGGTGGAGGGGGGCACCGCACACGGCTAAGGAACGATCACGAAGATCAACTTGTGTTCATGGGGTGCCCCTTGCCTCAGTATATAAAGGATGGAGGAGGAGGAGGCCAGCCAAGGCACTTGGTGCGGCCAGGATGTGGAAGTCCTAGTAGGAGTCCATCAAGAGGGGAGGAAGGGAGAAGGAAGTGGAGGAGAAGGAAAGGTGGCTGGCCCCCTTTTCCCTAGTCCAATTCGGACTAGAGGGGAGGGGGGGGGGCGCAGCAGCCCCTTGGCCCTTTCTCCTCTTCCCACTAAAGCCCATCAAGGCCCATTGCTTCTCCCGTAACTACCCGGTACTCCGAAAAATACCCGAATCACTCGGAACCTTTCCGATGTCCGAATATAGTCGTCCAATATATCGATCTTTACGTCTCGACCATTTCGAGACTCCTCGTCATGTCCCCGATCTCATCCGGGACTCCGAACTCCTTCGGTACATCAAAACTCATAAACTCATAATATAACTGTCATCGAAACCTTAAGCGTGCGGACCCTACGGTTCGAGAACAATGTAGACATGACCGAGACACGTCTCCGGTCAATAACCAATAGCGGAACCTGGATGCTCATATTGGCTCCTACATATTCTACGAAGATCTTTATCGGTCAGACCGCATAACAACATACGTTGTTCCCTTTGTCATCGGTATGTTACTTGCCCGAGATTCGATCGTCGGTATCTCAATAACTAGTTCAATCTCGTTACCGGCAAGTCTCTTTACTCGTTCCGTAATACATCATCTCACAACTAACTCATTAGTTGCAATGCTTGCAAGGCTTGTGTGATGTGTATTACCGAGAGGGCCCAGAGATACCTCTTCGACAATCGGAGTGACAAATCCTAATCTCGAAATACGCCAACCCAACATGTACCTTTGGAGACACCTGTAGAGCACCTTTATAATCACCCATTTACGTTGTGACGTTTGGTAGCACAAAAAGTGCTCCTCCGGCAAACGGGAGTTGCATAATCTCATAGTCATAGGAACATGTATAAGTCATGAAGAAAGTAATAGCAACATACTAAACGATCGGGTGCTAAGCTAATGGAATGGGTCATGTCAATCAGATCATTCAACTAATGATGTGATCCCGTTAATCAAATAACAACTCTTTGTCCATGGTTTGGAAACATAACCATCTTTGTCTATGTATTCACACATGTATTATGTTTCCGGTTAATACAATTCTAGCATGAATAATAAACATTTATCATGATATAAGGAAATAAATAATAACTTTATTATTGCCTCTAGGGCATATTTCCTTCAGTCTCCCACTTGCACTAGAGTCAATAATCTAGATCACATCGCCATGTGATTTAACATCAATAGTTCACATCTTTATGTGATTGGTTCACATCTCCATGTGACTAACACCCAAAGGGTTTACTAGATTCAATAATCTAGTTCACATCGCTATGTAATTAAGACCCAAAAAGTGATCATGTTTTGCTTGTGAGAGAAGTTTAGTCAACGGGTCTGCCACATTCAGATCCGCATGTATTTTGCAAATTTCTATGTCAACAATGCTCTGCATGGAGCTACTTCTAGCTAATTGCTCCCACTTTCAATATGTATCCAGATTGAGACTTAGAGTCATCTGGATCAGTGTCAAAGCTTGCATCGACGTAACTTTTTACGACGAACCTTTTTGTCACCTCCATAATTGAGAAATATTTCCTTATTCCACTAAGGATAATTTTGACCGCTGTCCAGTGATCTACTCTTAGATCACTATTGTACTCCCTTGCTTAACACAGTGTAGGGTATACAATAGATCTGGTACACAGCATGGCATACTTTATAGAACCTATGGCTGAGGCATAGGGAATGACTTTCATTCTATTTCTATCTTCTGCCGTGGTCGGGATTTGAGTCTTACTCAATTTCACACCTTGCAACACAGGCAAGAACTCTTTCTTTGACTGTTCCATTTTGAACTACTTCAAAATCTTGTCAAGGTATGTACTCATTGAAAAAACTTATCAAGCCTCTTGATCTATCTCTATAGATCTTGATGCTCAATATGTAAGCAGTTTTACTGAGGTCTTTCTTTGAAAAACTCCTTTCAAACACTCCTTTATGCTTTGCAGAATAATTCTACATTATTTCCGATCAACAATATGTCATACACATATACTTATCAGAAATGATGTAGTGCTCCCACTCACTTTCTTGTAAATACAGGCTTCACCGCAAGTCTGTATAAAACTATATGCTTTGATCAACTTATCAAAGCGTATATTCTAACTCCGAGATTCTTGCACCAGTCCATAGATGGATCGCTGGAGCTTGCATATTTAGTTAACACCTTTAGGATCGACAAAACCTTCTAGTTGCATCGTATACAACTCTTCTTTAGTAAATCCATTAAGAATTGCAGTTTTGTTTATCCATTTGCCAGATTTCATAAAATGCGGCAATTGCTAACATGATTCAGACAAACTTAAGCATAGATACGAGTGAGAAAATCTCATCGTAGTCAACACCTTGAACTTGTCGAAAACCTTTTGCGACAATTCTTGCTTTGTAGATAGTAACACTACTATCAACGTCCGTCTTCCTCTTGAAGATCCATTTATTTTCTATGGCTTGCCGATCATCGGGCAAATCCATCAAAGTCCATACTTTGTTCTCATACATGGATCATATCTCAGATTTCATGGCCTCAAACCATTTCGCGGAATCTGGGCTCATCATCGCTTCCTCATAGTTCGCAAGTTCGTCATGGTCTAGTAACATGACTTCCAGAATAGGATTACCGTACCACTCTGGTGTGGATCTCACTCTGGTTTACCTACGAGATTTGGTAGTAACTTGATCTGAAGTTACATGATCATCATCATTAGCTTTCTCACTAATTGGTGTAGTAGTCACAGGAACAGATTTCTGTGATGAACTACTTTCTAATAAGGGAGCAGGTACAGTTACCTCATCAAGTTCTACTTTCCTCCCACTCACTTCTTTCGAGAGAAACTCCTTCTCTGGAAAGGATCCATTCTAAGCAACGAATATCTTGCCTTCGGATCTATGATAGAAGGTGTACCCAACATTTTCTTTTGGGTATCCTATGAAGACGCACTTCTCCGATTTGAGTTTGAGCTTATCAGGATGAAACTTTTTCATATAAGCATCGCAACCCCAAACTTTAAGAAACGACAACTTTGGTTTCTTGCCAAACCATAGTTCATACGGTGTCGTCTCAACAGATTTAGATGGTGACCTTTTAACGTGAATGCAGCCGTCTCTAATGCATAACCCCAAAATGATAGTGGTAGATCGGTAAGAGACATCATAGATCGCACCATATCTAATAAAGTACGGTTATGACGTTCGGACACACCATTACATTGTGGTGTTCCAGGTGGCGTGAGTAGTGAAACTATTTCACATTGTTTTAAACTGAAGGCCAAACTCGTAACTCAAATACTCTTCTCTACGATCAGATCGTAGAAACTTTATTTTCTTGTTACGATGATTTTTCACTTCACTCTGAAATTCTTTGAACTTTTCAAATGTTCCAGACTTATGTTTCATCAAGTAGATATACTCATATCTGCTCAAATCATCTGTGAAGATCAGAAAATAATGATACTTGTCGCGAGCCTCAATATTTATCGGACCACATACATCAGTATGTATGATTTCCAACAAATCTGTTGCTCGCTCCATTGTTCCGAAGAACAGAGTCTTAGTCATCTTGCCCATGAGGCATGGTTCGCAAGCATCAACTGATTCATAATCAAGTGATTCCAAAAGCCCATCAGCATGGAGTTTCTTCATGCGCTTTACACCAATATGACCTAAACGATAGTGCCACAAATAAGTTGCACTATCATTATTAACTTTGCATCTTTTGGTTTCAATATTATGATTATGTGTATCACTACGATCGAGATCCAACGAACTATTTCCATTGGGTGTGTAACCATATAAGGTTTTATTCATGTAAACAGAACAACAATTTATTCTCTTACTTAAATGAATAACCGTATTACAATAAACATGATCAAATCATATTCATGCTTAACGCAAACACCAAATAACACTTATTCAGGTTCAACACTAATCCCGAAAGTATAGGGAGTGTGCGATGATGATCATATCAATCTTGGAACCACTTCCAACACACATCGTCACTTCACCCTTAACTAGTCTCTGTTTATTCTGTAACTCCCGTTTCGAGTTACTAATCTTAGCAACTGAACTAGTATCAAATACTGAGGGGTTGCTATAAACACTAGTAAAGTACACATCAATAACATGTATATCAAATATACTTATGTTCACTTTGCCATCCTTCTTATCTACCAATCATTTGGGGTAGTTCCGCTTCCAGTGACCAGTCCCTTTGCAGTAGAAACACTTAGTCTCAGGCTTAGGACCAGACTTGGGCTTCTTCACTTGAGCAGCAACTTGCTTGCTGTTCTTCTTGAAGTTCCCCTTCTTCCCTCTGCCCTTTTCTTGAAACTAGTGGTCTTGTCTACCATCAACACTTGATGTTTTTCTCGATTTCTACCTTCGTCAATTTCCGCATTACGAAGAGCTTGGGAATCGTTTCCGTTATCCCTTGCATATCATAGTTCATCACGAAGTTCTACTAACTTGGTGATGGTGACTAGAGAATTCTGTCAATCACTATCTTATCTGGAAGATTAACTCCCACTTGATTCAAGCGATTGTAGTACTCAGACAATCTGAACATATGCTCACTAGTTGAGCGATTCTCCTCCATCTTTTAGCTATAGAACTTGTTGGAGACTTCATATCTCCCAACTCGGGTATTTGCTTGAAATATTAACTTCAACTCCTGGAACATCTCATATGCTCCATGACGTTCAAAACGTCTTTGAAGTCCCGATTCTAAGCCATTAAGCATGGTGCACTAAACTATCAAGTAGTCATCATATTGAGCTAGCCAAACGTTCATAACGTCTGCATCTGCTCCTGCAATAGGTCCGTCACCTAGCGGTGCATCAAGGACATAATTCTTCTGTGCAGCAATGAGGATAAACCTCATATCACGGATCCAATCTACATCATTGCTACTAACATCTTTCAACACAATTTTCTCTAGGAACATATCACAATAAACACAGGGAAACAACAACGCGAGCTATTGATCTACAACATAATTTGCAAAATACTACTAGGACTAAGTTCATGATAAATTTAAGTTCAATTTAATCATATTACTTAAGAACTCCCACTTAGATAGACATCCCTCTAATCCTCTAAGTGATTATGTGATCCAAATCAACTAAACCATGTCCGATCATCACGTGAGATGGAGTAGTTTCATTGGTGAACATCACTATGTTGATCATATCTACTATATGATTCACGCTCGACCTTTCGGGCTCCGTGTTCCGAGACCATATCTGTATATGCTTGGCTCGTCAAGTATAACCTGAGTATTCCGCGTGTGCAACTGTTTTGCACCTGTTGTATTTGAACGTAGAGCCTATCACACCCAATCATCACGTGGTGTCTCAGCACGAAGAACTTTCGCAACGGTGCATACTCAGGGAGAACCCTTCTTGATAATTAGTGAGAGATCATCTTAAAATGCTACCGTCAAACTAAGCAAAATAAGATGTATAAAAGATAAACATCATATGCAATCAAAATATGTGACATGATATGGCCATCATCATCTTGCCCCTTTGATTTCCATCTCCAAAGTACTGTTATGATCTCTATCGTCACCGGCATGACACCATGATCTCCATCATCTTGATGTATATCAATGTGTCGTCACGTGGTCGTCTCGCCAACAATTGCTCTTGTAACTATTGCTATCGCATAGCAATAAAGTAAAGCAGTTATTGGGCGCTTGCATCTTATGCAATAGAGAGACAACCATAAGGATTTTGCCAGTTGCCGATAACTTCAACAAAACATGATCATCTCATACAACAACTTATATCTCATCACGTCTTGACCATATCACATCACAACATGCCCTGCAAAAACAAGTTAGACGTCCTCTACTTTGTTGTTGCAAGTTTTACGTGGCTGCTACGGGCTTAGCAAGAACCGTTCTTACCTACGCATCAAAAACCACAATGATAGTTTGTCAAGTTGGTGCTGTTTTAACCTTCGCAAGGACCGGGCGTAGCCACACTCGGTTCAACTAAAGTTGGAGAAACTGTCACCCGCAAGCCACCTATGTGCAAAGCACGTCGGGAGAACCGGTCTCGCGTAAGCGTACGCGTAATGTCGGTCCGGGCCGCTTCATCCAACAATACCGCCGAACCAAAGTATGACATGCTGGTAAGCAGTATGACTTATATCACCCACAACTCACTTGTGTTCTACTCGTGCATATAACATCAACACATAAAACCTAGGCTCGGATGCCACTGTTGGGGAACGTAGTAATTTCAAAAAATTTCCTACGCACACGCAAGATCATGGTGATGCATAGCAACGAGAGGGGAGAGTGTGATCTACGTACCCTTGTAGACCAACAGCGGAAGCGTTGTGACAACGCGGTTTGATGTAGTCGTACGTCTTCACGATCCGACCGATCCAAACACCGTTACTCCGGCACCTCCGAGTTCTTGGCACACGTTCAGCTCGATGACGATCCCCGGGCTCCGATCTAGCAAAGTGTCGGGGAGGAGTTCCGTCAGCACGACGGCGTGGTGACGATCTTGATGTTCTACCGTTGCAGGGCTTCGCCTAAGCACCGCTACAATATGACCGAGGTGGAATATGGTGGAGGGGGGCACCGCACACGGCTAAGGAACGATCACGAAGATCAACTTGTGTTCATGGGGTGCCCCTTGCCTCAGTATATAAAGGATGGAGGAGGAGGAGGCCGGCCAAGGCACTTGGTGCGGCCAGGATGTGGAGTCCTACTAGGACTCCAAGTCCTAGTAGGAGTCCATCAAGAGGGGAGGAAGGGAGAAGGAAGTGGAGGAGAAGGAAAGGTGGCCGGCCCCCTTTTCCCTAGTCCAATTCGGACTAGAGGGGAGGGGGGGGGCGTAGCAGCCCCTTGGCCCTTTCTCCTCTTCCCACTAAAGCCCATCAAGGCCCATTGCTTCTCCCGTAACTACCCGGTACTCCGAAAAATACCCGAATCACTCGGAACCTTTCCGATGTCTGAATATAGTCGTCCAATATATCGATCTTTACGTCTCGACCATTTCGAGACTCCTCGTCATGTCCCCGATCTCATCTGGGACTCCGAACTCCTTCGGTACATCAAAACTCATAAACTCATAATATAACTGTCATCGAAACCTTAAGCGTGCGGACCCTATGGTTCGAGAACAATGTAGACATGACCGAGACACATCTCCGGTCAATAACCAATAGCGGAACCTGGATGCTCATATTGGCTCCTACATATTCTACGAAGATCTTTATCGGTCAGACCGCATAACAACATACGTTGTTCCCTTTGTCATCGGTATGTTACTTGCCCGAGATTTGATCGTCGGTATCTCAATACCTAGTTCAATCTCGTTACCGGCAAGTCTCTTTACTCGTTCCGTAATACATCATCTCACAACTAACTCATTAGTTGCAATGCTTGCAAGGCTTGTGTGATGTGTATTACCGAGAGGGCCCAGAGATACCTCTTCGACAATCGGAGTGACAAATCCTAATCTCGAAATACGCCAACCCAACATGTACCTTTGGAGACACCTGTAGAGCACCTTTATAATCACCCATTTACGTTGTGACGTTTGGTAGCACAAAAAGTGTTCCTCCGGCAAACAGGAGTTGCATAATCTCATAGTCATAGGAACATGTATAAGTCATGAAGAAAGTAATAGCAACATACTAAACGATCGGGTGCTAAGCTAATGGAATGGGTCATGTCAATCAGATCATTCAACTAATGATGTGATCCCGTTAATCAAATAACAACTCTTTGTCCATGGTTAGGAAACATAACCATCTTTGATTAACGAGCTAGTCAAGTAGAGGCATACTAGTGACATTCTGTTTGTCTATGTATTCACACATGTATTATGTTTCCGGTTAATACAATTCTAGCATGAATAATAAACATTTATCATGATATAAGGAAATAAATAATAACTTTATTATTGCCTCTAGGGCATATTTCCTTCAGCACCAGCCCACCTGGGGCTGGTCCCCTCCCACACTTGGCCCATGTAGCCCTCCGGGGCTTGTGGCCCCACTTGGTGGACCCCGGGGACCCTCCCGGTGGTCCCGGTACGTTACCGATAAACCCCGAAACTTTTCCGGCGACCAAAACAGGACTTCCCATATATAAATCTTTACCTCCGGACCATTTCGGAACTCCTCGTGACATCCGGGATCTCATCCGAGACTCCGAACAATATTCGGTAACCACGTATATCTATTCCCTATAACCCTAGCGTCATCGAACCTTAAGTGTGTAGACCCTACGGGTTCGGGGAACATGCAGACATGACCGAGATAACTCTCTGGTCAATAACCAACAGCGGGATCTGGATACCCATGTTGGCTCCCACATGCTCCACGATGATCTCATCGGATGAACCACGATGTCATGGACTTAATCAATCCCGTATACAATTCCCTTTGTCTACCGGTACGATACTTGCCCGAGATTCGATCGTCGGTATCCCGATACCTTGTTCAATCTCGTTACCGGCAAGTCTCTTTACTCGTTCCGTAACACATCATCCCGTGATCAACTCCTTGATCACATTGTGCACATTATGATGATGTCCTAACGAGTGGGCCCAGAGATACCTCTCCGTTTACACGGAGTGACAAATCCCAGTCTCGATTCGTGCCAACCCAACAGACACTTTCGGAGATACCTGTAATGTACCTTTATAGCCACCCAGTTACGTTGTGACGTTTGGCACACCCAAAGCACTCCTACGGTATCCGGGAGTTGCACAATCTCATGGTCTAAGGAAATGATACTTGACATTAGAAAAGCTTTAGCATACGAACTACATGATCTTGTGCTAGGCTTAGGATTGGGTCTTGTCCATCACATCATTCTCCTAATGATGTGATCCCGTTATCAATGACATCCAATGTCCATGGTCAGGAAACCGTAACCATCTATTGATCAACGAGCTAGTCAACTAGAGGCTTACTAGGGACATGGTGTTGTCTATGTATCCACACATGTATCTGAGTTTCCTATCAATACAATTCTAGCATGGATAATAAACGATTATCATGAACAAGGAAATATAGTAATAACCAATTTATTATTGCCTCTAGGGCATATTTCCAACACATGCTCGTGCCCAAACAACAGCCTGGACGGCCAACTCTACGGCAAGGGTGTCGGGGCAACGACGATATCATCAAACAGAGAGAGAGAGAGAGAGAGAGAGAGAGGTGGGATGGCATACTCCATCCCAATCGGCTCGGGATCTCCCCGGCGGCCTCGCCGAGGGAGAGGGATGTCGTCCTTCATGCCGACTAGCTCGGGGTCTCCCCGACGGTCACGCCAAACCTCTCAGAGAGGCTACCGTGCAGCTCATGGCCATGGAGGTGGTGGGCATGCAGGTTGCAGTACACACTGCAACGTGGAAGCGTATGTACCACTTTGGGGGATATAAACACATAAAAAGGGCTCATTTGAAAAAATGCACCATGGATGGTGGCCATGCAAGATTAGGACCTCAGATGAACAAACATACATAGTTTTGAAACCCAAAACTGCAATTTTGAAGTTATGGGACTAAAAATGACACACCTCCAATAGTTTTAGGACCCAAAAGTGCAGTTTGAAAGTTATAGGACTAAACTGACACACCTATGATAGTTTTAGGACTTGTGATGCATTTTACTCTTTCAACAAATAAAGGTGAACCATATGCTGCTATCTTTGTCTTGGAATTAACATGGCCTTAACATATATACATATATATTTACAAGAGTACTATTTAGTTCACTAAATTACATAACCAAACAGAACAGAGTACTATTTAGTTCACTAATTTACACAACCAAAAAGAATAGATTTACGATCTCTTGGTCATTCCATATTCTCCTTGTACACCTACATGATAAAATCAAGAGTTACAACAACCTAAAAAGAAGCCTTCCAAAAAATCATACAACATCAAATGCGAGGAATCTGTAAACACGGTTGCGGTGACAAATAACCTGCATGTGTGATACAAATCTCAGTGTCTTACATGTCACTAGTGAAGCAAAATAACAAAGAAATCTTTGGGTTAACTAACCGAAATGAAAAACAATAATATAATGACATCTGCTACTTCAGTCTATGTGCAACCCCCTAATGATTGCCCTGTGCATATTTTCCAGCGGGGAAGAGGTTGATCAATCCTGTCCCTGCAGTCCAGATCTAACGCCCGAGATGGTACGGGATCACCGTATCATCAGATATCCACCAGTTCGGGCCGGGTCACGCACCAAACCAGACCGAGCCACCACCAGTCCACCGCACGACTCCACAGCCACTCACCCCCCGCTCCCCAATCGAGCCCTAGCTCGCCGCCGTCCCCCCCTCCCCCCGCACGAGCCGAGCGACGCGGCCTGCGCCCACCCCCTCCGGCGATGTCCCGGCGGCGGCCGAGGGGCGGGACGCAGCGGATGGACGCCGCGATCGACCACTTCGCCATCATGGGCTACCGCAAGGCCGACGTCCGCAGCGTCGTCAACCGGCTGCTCAGGGTTGGTCCCCCTCTCCTCTCCTTTTCCCCCTCTCTCCTCCCGCGGTTTCGTCGGCCGATCCGGGAGCCGGCGGACGCTATGGTTGTACGGTCGTGGCTGATTCGGCCTCGTCCCTGTGCTCAGGATGTGTACGGGAGGGATGGGTGGCCGTTCCTGGAGGATAGCTGCTACTCCGTCGTGCAGGACGCGCTCTTCGAGATGCAGGAGGAGCAGGACAAGCTGCAGCTGCAGGCCGTGCAGCAGCCGCAGCAGGAGGATGGGGATACGGATGGGGATGACGGTGGTGGTGGTGATGATGATGATGAAGCTCAGGTGAGCGAGCTCGCTCATGTGCTTATCCATGTCTCGTACTTTGATGTGACTGCTCTGCGTGTGGTATTCCTACCAATTTGCCGCTCTGCTTCAGCCTACAGACCAAAGTGCTCAAGGTTGTGTTGATTTAGTTGCTAACTGTTATCCCAGGCCCAGAAAAACTAAAACTTGCTCAATAATACCTGTGAGATGCACCAATTCCTCATGTTTACTGGGGAAATAGCGAAAATCAGTTTCTGAGCCCGAGCTCAGATGATCCTGATATCTACACCGCAACCTCACCTATAGATGCGTGCCATCCAGTGTATTTTGCTGCCGTATTTCATTTTATTTAGCCAGCTGATGGTTCGCATTGATTGCGACGGCGTGTCCACCTGAGCCGTGCACTCCACAGGTTTAGCAAACGGCGAGTAGACGAGGTCAGCTAGTTGGATCACCTCTCCCTGGTAATGCATTCATCGTTTTTGTCAGCAAGCCTGACACATTATCTACACGGAAGCCTGATCATGTGTTGTACTCCAAGCACTAGTTGCAGTCCCAATAGTGTCATCTAGACCACAGTAAACATATAGTGTTCTAGTAGAACCTGTCAGTCCCAGCCCTAGCTGAATGAAGCCACCAGAAGTAAGGTTCAGATAAACCTGACGGCCCCTAGCAGAATGAGTCCAGCAGAAATAAGATTCCGATAAAAGACTGAAGCATCCGACTGGGTGAAGCAAGTACACCCAGTTTACAATTAAGCAAGCATCATTCTACAAATGATCAGGAAACATAGTTTAGGTCTAAAAGTTAGAGTACTTATCATGACTCTTGAAAGTGAGGAACAAGCGCAGAGCAATGCTCACACAAACACACTAGAAAATCCTCGTAACAATAGAACAGAAACAGTATTTCAGACTTCATTCTACAAAAATTGCAAGTTGTCCGGCAGTGCCCTTCCATACCGCAATTCTTGCACTTTCCAAGCTTCCGTGGTTTCTTTGGTGCATCCCCTCTTTCAGGGGAAGTAGTCCATTTGTGCCCCTCGCGCCTACATATGCTGTAGAATCTGATCTGCTTATTCAGACCCTCGTACGGTGCCTTCTCTCTGCTACTTGTCGGTCTCCCGACCCCTCTTTGCTTTTCTGGAGCTGTTAGGCCATGGAAAGCATTGATGCTGGACCTAAACTGTTGAATGAAGTTAGTTACCCTTAAAACGTGGCTGCACAACATCCCAGTGTGCTCGAACTGACCACATTCACATGAGGTATTTACGTGTGCTTCCTGAAATTGTACTTATCTTATAGCATGTTCCACGCCGCCTCAAACTCATCTTCAGTTAACATGTGGTTGACAACCTTATGGAATTCGGCCTGGAGTCAGACTTCTTCGTATACAGTTGCCGTAATGTCTCCTTGGCTTTCTTCAGCACATGCCATTTGCACCACCTGTGCACAGTCCCCAGATAAACTTTCTTGATTGCCACCTCCATGGCTCTGTTCTGATCTGCAACCATGAATGGCAAGAGTTAGGTCCAACGAACTATTCTTTTCATAAACATGGTTTGTGAAAAACTCTAGTTGACTCACCTGTCAAAATAGTCTTTGGTGCAGGCCCCCCCATCATCCGCAGGGACTCACTAAAAAACCCACTTGAAGCTCTCTACTTGTTCCTCCCTCATCAAGACACCAGCAAGTATAATGCTCTGAAAATGATTTTTAACCCCAACAAAAAGACCAAAGGTTTTTCATGTAGGTTGTGTTGAATGTAACCACATCACTAAAAAACCTGTACTGCATTCGACTGCTTCCGTTAGTCCACATGAGGTTTTTGACCTTACTTGTTTTCTCTGCCAAAACTTTATATGTCAAACCAGGGTCATCATTGACAATGTCTGCAAACACCTCCAAAGTCTTCCTAACATCGTCTTCTGCCTGCTCACGGCTGATCTTCCCACAAATGTTCCTTAGAGTCCTCTTCGTGAATGGCACCTTCTCGATCGACCCAAAAAAACTGCCAATGATGTTGTACACCTTTCCAAGATTCACATTATTCTCCCTTAGCTGCTTTATCAAATCTTTAGTGTACACATCAATGTGCTTGTGAGACGGCCCGTGCACTTTTTCACCAATCGTCAACGACATAGAGTGGTTGTGGCTTTTTCACGGTGCTCTGTGATGTATCAACTGTTGTCTGCTGCGCGCAACAACCTAATCAAGGCCGGACACTGACATCTGCAGGACCTACTGTTCTCTGTTTCCGGTTTGCCCTGCATGTTTTTCACCACGACAAATCGGTCAAACACTTCCCTACGCGCCATAGAATACATTATGGAAATGAAAACTCACCAAGCACCCGCACACAATCTGTTGCATGCACTTTGTCCTCTCCGCGTTCAATCTGCTTTTACCATATCTAATAGCAAAGCCTATCTCCCACGAATACAGATTGTAGAAGTCGCATGCCTCACCTAATGAATCAAAATTCAGCCCGAGTTCGGGCGTTATCACACTCTTCGACGACTCTTCCGCGTACTTGCAAATCGACTGCTCCATAGCAATAATTCGGGAAGGGCATGGTGTCCTGTCTGGTGGCGCACTACCCAGACGTAATCTGCGATCATGGAAACCAAAATTCAATTTTTCTTTCCTAACACTTTTTTCATTGTACGGAACAAGGCTAGCAACATGGTGCCTGTGGTTATTCCTGGGGGGTTAATATGGGTGCGGTAATGAAGTGGTCCAATTTGTTCAGATTAACTATCCAGTTTTTAACTGCTAAGTTCTTACTGAATACTGTATAAGCAACGCACAAATAATGTTCAGTCAGGACAGGAGACATAAAAGATGTAATCCTACAACTCCACGTATTTCATTTCGTACCTTTTTGTCCACTCACGGGCCTGCAGATTGACTCTGTCAGTCGATGCGCAGACCTCGTCGGCGATGAATCAGGTCATCGCCGGACTCCAGCTCGTGTACCATTGTTGTCCTCGACGCCAATTTGCTGACCACAACCATATCCAAAGTCTGATTCCGCAGGGAGGGCAACTCCTGGTCCGCTGTTTACCAACAAGGACATAGGGACCGGATCTGGCTGCTCATGACTATCGGTGAACTCCTCATGTAGGGGGAACATGAGAATCCAACGGCAACGACGGCGGCCATGGCGCGTCAGTGAAAACACACTGAAAATTGCTAAAAAACTTTGCAGATCTGAAGTCTCTAACCTGTCAACGGCATCGAGGAGGAACTCCATGCCAACATCATCCATTCAAATGGCCACCGGCACAAAACGAACGCCGCCCCAAGTAAAATGGTAGGGGGCTGGTCACCAGCGCAAATCAGGGTTCGGCAAGGGTTTCCAGAATGAACAACGACGTGCTAGATGGACCGGGGGATTTGGATGGGGCCGGGTCGCCGCCTACAGCCAATGCGCGCATGTGTATCACATAGACGTGTCTGACAGACGGCTCAGCTTTTACCCCGACGTCCTGTTGCCCTGATCTTATCCTAGGCACGGTAAAAACACTAACACTCTGGTCGACGGACCAGCTACCTCACGCGTCTCCGTCGTCCCACCGCTATGTCTGGGTCCCACGTACAATGCACTGTTCCGTCCCGTATTTCACCTCCCGCCTGATTTCCACAATTCAGTGTCAGATGCGTCAGGCCTCTTTTCTTGTATCCTGAGAGCGGAACGGAAGGAGAGGATATCGGGACCAGCTGGGCTCGGGCACCAAATCGCCTTGTCCATCATTTCTTACAAACCAGGGTACATAACAGGAGAGAAAGGGAGGGAGAGGGGTGAAAAGAAAACAAAATAGGAGAACAAAGGGCAAAGGAAAAGGTGACTACCTTGGCCAGCCCGCAATCCATTCTTGGATAGACATAAGTTCCTCTTTTTTAGCCCTGTTTGACCAGAGTTTAACCATGGCCGTGCATTGTTTTGCAACTACCCCGGGGCGGGGGTAGTTATGACATCGAAGACCCTTCGATCCCTTGCTAGCAAGATAGATCAAATTAAAGTGATTGCAATCAGCTCCCAAGATTTTCGTTTGTCTTCAGAGTACAGAGATGAACTTTCCTCTGTCAGTAAAAATGTCCGCCGGTTGATCCACATCACTCATTCGGACGCCGAGGAGTTCCCAAATATGTTTCCTTCTGCTGCATTCCAGAACCAGGTGAGACAGTTTCATGGTTGCTGCAGCCAAATGGGCAGTTGTCATTGTCGATGATTCCTTGGTTTTTCAGAATCACCCTAACTTCAATCCTGTGTTTGACAAGTAACCAGGCAAAGACTTTGCATTTTTTGGGTGCTGAACAGTTCCAAATGTTACTGTTCATGAGCTCGTAGCATTTTCCAACAGAGAATGGTACTGAGTGATTCATATGAAGGGCTCGGTTGTCCAGAGACCCCTCTTGGAGACAACAGAGTTGAGGAAGAGTGCAAGTGAATGGAGCTCGTTGTCTGCCCGATCAGACGTGATATGTTGAGTGTGAATTATCCATTCTCCGCCTCTCCTACAGTCCGCAACAGAAATGTTAGGCCTGAGCGCATGAGAGTAGATGGCAGGGAATTGGATATAAAAGGGGCCGTTAGTAGGCCATTTGTCTTTCCAGAATGAAGTCGCCTCCCCATCTCCGATTTGAACACAAGTCACCTCTCTCTAACCCCTTAAATGAGTGCTGATTTGTGAACATGCTCTTGTATTAAGAGGGAGGCAATCACCTACATCCCTGTTATTGAAATGAATTATTCTGACCCATCTTGCCCACGGAATGTTTGGCGCTGTAAGGAGGCGGTGAACAAATTTCATCAGAAGACAATCATTTTGAGTACTTAATTTTTTAATTCCAAGTCGTCCTTGAATTGATCGACAAACTTGGTCCGAAGTGACCAAGCAATCAGCTCCTTTAGTCTTCTCTTTTCCTTTCCAAAGAAACAATATCCTTAATCTGTCAATCTCATTAACTACCCATTGAGGCAATTTGATGCATGACATCAGATAAGCAGGGACAGCTGACAGAACTGATTTTGTAAGCGTTAGGCGACTTCCCTTTTTTTGTTGATTATACTTCACCTAGATTTGTGCGGCCATTCTCTCTTAATCCCCTTGATTTTTTGGAGATTACTTTGCAGTGGTTATTTGCTTTGTTGGTCTTGTAAAAAATGTTATGTGCTTTTCACGTAAGCACTTGTTTATTCATAAAAGTGACAACAGTCAAGACTGCCAGCTGAAAGAAGTGAGCCAGTTGATATCTCCTATGTTTCCTTGATGCTGACATAACTGACTGATGAATTGGTGTTGTACATATTTAGCATTGCACTATGTAGTATTTTCTCACTTGGTTTTGTAATACAACTCAACATGTTGCCCGTGAGTACTTTCTGTAGTATAGGAAAACATTTAGGCCTTGTTCGGTTAAACCTCTCCCGGAGGGGATTGAGTGAGATTTTGACTTGTATGGGATTTAATCCACCCCAATCCACTTCAATCCCCTTCAATTTTGTTGCAACCGAACAAGCCCTTAGGGTGCAGAAACTCCTGTTACTTGTGACAAACTGGATTTGCCTCCAAACTAATACCTTGGGATAGCAATGTTTAATTTTGGTTTCTTATTCCCTCAAGCAACAAAGCTCATGCATGTTGTATTTTTGTCCAATTCTTACATGGGATTTGGTTGGTATTGGTAATGCAGCAACAGGAAGCAGCAATGATGGAGCCACAGTCAGAAAATGCCATGCCCATTGTGATGGTTGACACTGAGGCACAACCTTCTGAGACTGTGTTAGCCGTTGAGCAAACAGGGGAAGTGATCCCCATGATCATGGACCCACCTGCTCCCACAGCTGGGCCGCCACATCCGGCATCTACAGGAACTGGTCGCACAAGGCGTCCCTGCTATGGATGGATCTCTGAATCTGAGAGTGACTCAGACTACGAAGAATATCTTGCACGTCGACAGAAGCAGGTGCATGTCCCGGCCAAGTAGATGGGTGCAAGTGAAGCCACTTAACAGGTGCTGCTTCTGTCATCCGATCTTTCTTTGCTATCTTTTAAGTTGGTACTGTTAGTAGCCAAATTTTTATGCATAAGTTCATAGCACTGTTATTGTTCTCATGCTTTTGATCAAATGAAAACACTCTAGGATTTACGCTTCCTTGAATAAGAACACAAAGTACCATTCAGATTGAATGGTGAAATCAAAACTTGTATGCCATTCACATGAGTTTGAGGTAATGTTCTGGAAAACTCCTCTGTTGGAAATGCTAACCATCGTTCTCTTGCTGTGGCAGAGAGGGGGCTGATCCACGGCGAAAGGAAGCAGGAGAACCGGACTAATTTGCAGTATTAATATATTGCTAGTACTATATTGTTAGCATGACGAACTGAATTTAAATGACACCGTGGCTCTAGTATATAAGTAAACCATGGGCTCTGGAGCAGACACTCTGGATGGCAGGTGTCGCTCCCATGAAGTACGTAAGAACAACATATATGGGTGCTTCTGACTATATTTAGGTACTAATGTGCTAGCGTGGCTTCGCCGTTGACGTTTGTATAAATCGCGACCTTCTTGGCTTGGCCTTGCTGAATATGTCTGAATCAGTGTGGACTATGGTTTATCTATGCTTGAAACCGCTAGCTATAATTTTCTATGAGACGATGTGGCTCAATGTTTCAATGCTTGCCGCAGGTTTTCTAAACGAAGATTCTGGCCTATGTTATAAGGAAATTGGGACGCACTGGAAATTGTCCTTCAGCCTTTTTCGAAGTAAGGAAGAACTGCGAAAGGCTAGGGTTAAATTAATCCAGCGTGGCGTTTAACTGAAAAATCCCTAGAACCATTAAAAAAGAGCAGCTGGTATGAGATGCAATATATGAAAACGTTTGGCACAATGCTAGACAAAAAAAGCATAGATAATTACTGACATATTATTACTGAATAACATGATGCTTATGTTTAGGCAGGGAATTAGGTATATGCAAAAAAATAATTGTGCCAAGAGGTTGCATTTCCATGACTTGTCAACGTAAAGAGGCTATGTGCAATGGGGATCCGATGTTGTGATTAAAAGCCTGATCTATATAGTATAACGCAGAAGTTCAGAAATAACACAAGAACATCTGCAGTATGATTGTATAATTTGCATGTTCATATCTAGCAAGTTGATATACCAACAAATAAAGTTAAAACAGTGATCAATATATAGGTTAAAAATATTATGCAAATGTCTGCAGTTTCATAGTTCCTTAATTTGAGCAGATAACATAAATAAGTCATAACATGTTTATTTCCTTTCTTTGCCTGGCCTGGTATATAAGATATTCATCAGCTCCTATCATATTTCCTTGATATACTTCCATGCTAATAAATAACATGATGGCAAACTATTAGGCTCTATGTGCATATCCAGGCTCAAAAGTACCGAATTTTTTTGGAACAAAATTATTAAAGGTAAACGACAGATAGCATGATAGCTTATGTTTTATAAAACTAAGAGCATCTCTAGCAGACCCCGCATAACGTCGACCCGCAAAACGCGTTTGCAGTTCGCGGAAAAATGGCTTTGCGGGCCGGCGCAGACGGCCGCAGAGGCAGACCCCGCAAAACAGACCAGTATAAAAGGATATTCGCGGAATATGCTTTTTTACGGATCAGCTTTGCGGGGTCTGGTCTGGTGCCGCTCCCGCCGGCCCGCAAATCCTAAATTTACACCTCAATTTGACACAAGATAATGCATTTCTTTGTTTTTTCAGCAACATTGCATACATAGGACATCACCAAATCTTTGCTAGAATAGCAAGACCAAAGAAAACAAGAACCACAATTATGCATTTTAGAGGATTTCCGACTTCCATAACTACTCCCACTAGTTGGGCCAATATCTTCTCCATGCATTCATTGTCGATCTGCGGATTCTTGATTTTGCATTCTTCATTCTTCTTCTTTGGTTCTAAAGAAGTAGACGTTGCTTCGCCTGTAGTTGCACATGCAGCCGCTTCATTGCCTTCGGTTCTACAAAGGAGTGCACAGAACGTTTATTAAGTTTCTTTCTATCAATAAATCGATGTATTCGTCTTCTCAAAACCAAAATGAGCATCCATCTTCCTACACACATGATGGTGTTCGAAATGAGCTATCGCAATTTAACCAAAGAATGTGGTGCCAAAGCCGAATGAAACAACACGTACCCCGTTGTTTTCGCATTTGAAGAACACCCATCCGGGGTGCTTCGGCGTGCCCGAAGTTAGCCGCAGAACTGTCCGCGTGCAGTCGTCGCACTGTATGAGCGGCATCGGTGAGCCACAGAGCCTCTACACGAGCGCCGAGCCTGGCGGACGACCGGCCGAATCCATGCCGGCAAACCGTCAGCGACGGTGACAGGACGGACTCGTACCTGCATGCGGCGATGGGACTTTGCCGGGGCTGCGCGAGGTGCTCCCCGGCCATTCCATCGTTTGGCGCAGCCACCGGCGGCCGGAAAAGCCAAATTCGGGCGCCCGTGACGGAGGGCCACATATCTGCAACTTTCCGGCCCGTCGACGCATGAGGGGGGTGATGTCTACTACACAACCTTCTTCTTGTATACGTTGTTGGGCCTCCAAGTGCAGAGGTTTGTAGGACAATAGCAAATTTCTCTCAAGTGGATGACCTAAGGTTTATCAATCCGTAGGAGGCGTAGGATGAAGATGGTCTCTCTCAAGCAACCCTGCAACCAAATAATAAAGAGTCTCTTGTGTCCACAACACACCCAATACAATGGTAAATTGTATAGGTGCACTAGTTCGGCGAAGAGATGGTGATACAAGTGGTATATAGATGGTAGATAAAGGTATTTGTAATCTAAAAATATAAAAACAGTAAGGTAACTAATGGTAAAAGTGAGCGTAAACGGTATTGCAATGCTAGGAAATAAGGCCTAGCGTTCATACTTTCGCTAGTGCAATTTCCCTCAACAATACTAACATGATTGGATCACATAACTATCCCTCAACATGCAACAAAGAGTCATTCGAAAGTCACTAATAGCGGAGAACGAACAAAGAGATTATGGTAGGGTACGAAACCACCTCAAAGTTATTCTTTCCAATCAATCTGTTGGGCTATTCATATAAGTGTCACAAACAGCCCTAGAGTTCGTACTAGAATAACACCTTAAGATACAAATCAACCAAAACCCTAATGTCACCTAGATACTCCAATGTCACCTCAAGTATCCGTGGGCATGATTATATGATATGCATCACACAATCTCAGATTCATCTATTCAACCAACACATAGAACCTCAAAGAGTGCCCCAAAGTTCTACTGGAGAATCACGACGAAAACGTGTGCCAATCCCTATGCATAGGTTCATGGGCGGAACCCGCAAGTTGATCACCAAAACATACATCAAGTGAATCACGTGGTATCCCATTGTCACCACAGATACGCACGGCAAGACATACATCAAGTGTTCTCAAATCTTTAAAGACTCAATCCGATAAGATAACTTCAAAGGGGAAAACTCAATTCATTACAAGAGAGTAGACGGGGGAAGAAACATCATAGGATCCAAATATAATAGCAAAGCTCGCGATACATCAAGATCGTATCACCTCAAGAACACGAGAGAGAGAGAGAGAGATCAAACACATAGCTACTGGTACATACCCTCAGCCCCGAGGGAGAACTACTCCCTCCTCGTCATGGAGAGCACCGGGATGATGAAGATGGCCACCGGAGAGGGATTCCCCCTCCGCAGGCTGCCGGAATGGGTCTAGATTTTTTTTGGTGGCTACGGAGGCTTCTGGCGGCGGAACTCCCGATCTATTGTGCTCTCGGATGTTTTTAGGGTATATGGAGATATATAGGCGGAAGAAGTACGTCAGGGGGGCCACAAGGGGCTCACGAGGGTGGAGGGCGCGCCCAGGGGGGGTGGGCGCGCCCCCTGCCTCGTGGCCTCCTCGTAGAGCCCCCGACGTGCACTCCAAGTCTTCTGGGCTTCTTTGCTTCCAAAAATGAGTTCCGTGAAGTTTCAGGTCAATTGGACTCCGTTTGATTTTCCTTTTCTTCAAAACCCTAAACAGGGTAAAAACAGAAACTAGCACTAGGCTCTGGGTTAATAGGTTAGTCCCAAAAAATTATATAAAAGTGTATAATAAAGCCCATAAACATTCAAAACAGTAGATAATATAGCATGGAGCAATCAAAAATTATAGATACGTTGGAGACGTATCAGCATCCCCAAGTTTAATTCCTGCTCGTCCTCGAGTAGGTAAATGATAAAAACAGAAATTTTGATGCGGAGTGCTACTTGGCATAATTTCAATGTGATTCTTCTTAATTGTGGTATGAATATTCAGATCCATAAGATTCAATACAAAAGTTCATATCGACATAAAAATAATAATACTTCAAGCATACCAACTAAGCAATTATGTCTTCTCAAAATAACATGGCCAAAAAAAGCTATCCCTACAAAATCATATAGTCTGGTTATGCTCTATCTTCACCACACAAAATATTTAAATCATGCACAACCCGGTGACAAGCCAAGCAATTGTTTCATACTTTTGATGTTCTCAAACTTTTTTAATCTTCACGCAATACATGAGCGTGAGCCATGGACATAGCACTATAGGTGGAATAGAATGGTGGTTATGGAGAAGACAAAAAGGAGAAGATAGTCTCACATAAACTAGGCGTATCAACGGGCTATAGATGCCCATCAATAGATATCAATGTGAGTGAGTAGGGATTGCCATGCAATGGATGCACTAGAGCTATAAGTGTATGAAAGCTCGACAAAATAAAGTAGTGGGTGTGCATCCAACTTGGTTGCTCACGAAGACCTAAGGCATTTTGAGGAAGCCTATCATTGGAATATACAAGCCAAGTTCTATAATGTAAAATTCCCACTAGTATATGAAAGTGACAACATAGGAGACTCTCTATCATGAAGATCATGGTGCTACTTTGAAGCACAAGTGTGGTAAAATGATATTAGCATTGTCCCTTCTCTCTTTTTGTCTCATTTTTTATTTTTTTATTTGGGCCTTTTCTTTTTTTATAGCCTCTTTTCTTTCTTTTTTTATTTGGGCTTCTTTGGCCTCTTTTATTTATTTTCATCCGGAGTCTCATCCCGACTTGTGGGGGAATCATGGTCTCCATCATCCTTTCCTCACTGGGACAATGCTCTAATAATGATGATCATCACACTTTAATTTTCTTACAACTCAAGAATTACAACTCGATACTTAGAACAAGATATGACTCTATATGAATGCCTCCGGCGGTGTACCGGGTTGTGCAATGATGCATGAGTGACAAGTATGAGAGAATTATGAACAGTGGCTTTGCCACAAATACTATGTCAACTACATGATCATTAAGCAATATGACAATGATGGAGTGTGTCATAAATGGAACGGTGGAAAGTTGCATGTATTTCGGAATGGCTATGGAAATGCCATAACAGGTAGGTATGGTGGCTGTTTTGAGGAAGGTATATGGTGGATTTATGGTACCGGCGAAAGTTGCGCGGTACTAGAGAGGCTAGCAATGGTGGAAGGGTGAGAATGCGTATAATCCATGGACTCAACATTAGTCATAAAGAACTCACATACTTATTGCAAAAATCTATTAGTTATCGAAACAAAGTACTACGCGCATGCTCCTAGGGGGATAGATTGGTAGGAAAAGACCATCGCTCGTCCCCGACCGCCACTCATAAGGAAGGCAATCAATAAATAAATCATGCTCAGACTTCATCACATAACGGTTCACCATACGTGCATGCTACGGGAATTACAAACATCAACACAAGTATTTCTCAAATTCACAACTACTCAACTAGCACGACTTTGATATTATTACCTCCATATATCAAAACAATCATCAAGCATCAAACTTCTCTTAGTATTCAACACACTCATAAGAAAGTTTTATTATTCTTGAATACCTAGCATATTAGGAATTTAAGCAAATTACCATGCTATTTAAGACTCTCAAAATAATCTAAGTGAAGCATGAGAGTTCATCTATTTCTTCAAAATAAAACTACCACCATGCTCTAAAATATATAAGTGAAGCACTAGAGCAAATGACAAACTACTCCGAAAGATATAAGTGAAGATCAATGAGTAGTCAAATAATTATGCAACTATGTGAAGACTCTCTAACATTTAATAATTTCAGATCTTGGTATTCTATTCAAACAGCAAGCAAAGCAAAAGAAAATGACATTCTAAGAATAGCAAACATCATGTGAAGAAGCAAAAACTTAGGATCAACCGAAACTAACCGATAGTTGTTGAAGAAGAAAGGTGGGATGCCAACCGGGGCATCCCCAAGCTTAGACGCTTGAGACTTATTGAAATATTATCTTGGGGTGCCTTGGGCATCCCCATGCTTGAGCTTTTGTGTCTCCTTAATTCCTCTCATATCACGGTCTCCCTAAATCTCAAAAGCTTCATCCACACAAAACTCAACAAGGACTCGTGAGATAAGTTAGTATAAACCATTGCAAAAACCTTATCATACTCTACTGTAGAAAATCACTAAAATTATTATTCAACATTGCATACTAAATGCCTCTGCATATTTAATAGTCCTATCCTCAAATAGAATCATTAAAGAAGCAAACATATGCAAACAATGCAAACATAACAGCAATCTGCCTAAAGAGGATAGTCTGTAAAGAATGCTGCAACATCCATACTTCCCTAGCTCCAAAAATTATGAAATAAAATTCCCACTGTAGTAAATTTATCAGATCTTAATATGCAAAAGGTTTCAACATTTTACCACATTCTGACTTTTCTAGGTAATTATTGCAACAGCGGTAAACTTTCTGTTTTCAAACAGCGACATGTATACTTGTAACATAGGCATAGTAAAGGCTATCAATGCCACTTTTATTGAAATAAAAGATGCAAAACATTGTTATAAATAACAGAAATCAAATCCTAACAAAATAAATTGACGCTCCAAGCAAAACACATATCATGTGGTAAATAAAAATATAGCTCCAAGTAAAGTTACCGATGAACGAAGACGAAAGAGGGGATGCCTTCCGGGGCATCCCCAAGCTTATGCTCTTGGCTATCCTTTAATATTACCTTGGGGTGACTTGGGCCTCCCCAAGCTTAGGCTCTTGCCACTCCTTATTCCATAGTCCATTGAATCCTTACCCAAAACTTGAAAACATCACAACACAAAACTTAACAGAAAACTCGTGAGCTCCGTTAGTATAAGAAAATAAATCACCACTTCAAGGTACTGTAATGAACTCATTATTTATTTATATTGGTGTTAAACCTACTGTATTCCAACTTCTCTATGGTTTATAAACTATTTTACTAGCCGTAGATTCATCAAAATAAGTAAACAACACATGAAAAACAGAATCTGTCAAAAACAGAACAGTCTGTAGTAATATGGATCAAACGTATACTTCTGGAACTCATAAAATTCTCAAATAAATTTCTGGACATGATGAATTTATCTATTAATCATCTGCAAAAATAATTAACTAAATATCACTCTCCAAATAAAAATGGCAGCAATTCTCGTGAGCGCTAAAGTTTTTGTTTTTGACAGCATGATCAACAAGACTTTCCCCAAGTCTTCCCAAAGGTTCTACTTGGCACAAACACTAATTAAAGACATAAAACCACATCTAAACAGAGGCTAGATGAATTATTTATTACTAAACAGGAGCAAAAATCAAGGAACAAAAATAAAGTTGGGTTGCCTCCCAACAAGCGCTATCGTTTAATGCCCTAGTTAGGCATGATGATTACAATGATGCTCACATAAAGGATAAGAATTGAAACATAAAGAGAGCATCATGAACAATATGACTAGAACATTTAAGTCTAACATACTTCCTATGCATATGGATTTTGTGAGCAAATAACTTATGGGAACGAGAATCAACTAGCATAGGAAGGTAAAACAAGCATAACTTCAAAACTTTAAGCACATAGAGAGGAAACTTGGTATTATTGCAATTCCTACAAGCATATATTCCTCCCTCATAATAATTTTCAGTAGCATCATGAATGAATTCAACAATATAACCAGCACCTAAAGCATTCTTTTCATGATCTACAAGCATAGAAAATTTACTATTCTCCACACAAGCAAAATTCTTCTCATGAATAATAGTGGGAGCAAACTCAACAAAATAACTATCATGTGATTGAAAATTAAGATCAAGATGACAAGTTTCATGGTTATCATTGTTCTTTAAAGCATACGTGTCATCACAATAATCATCATAGATAGGAGGCATGCTTTCATCATAATAAATTTGCTCATCAAAACTTGGGGAATAAAAAATATCATCTTCATCAAACATAGCTTCCCCAAGCTTGTGGCTTTGCATATCATTAGCATCATGGATATTCAAGTAATTCATACTAACAACATTGCAATCATGCTCATCATTCAAATATTTAGTGCCAAACATTCTAATGCATTCTTCTTCTAGCACTTGAGCACAATTATCGGAATCCTTATTCTCACGAAAGACATTAAAAAGATGAAGCATATGAGGTAAAATCAATTCCATTTTTTTATAGTTTTCTTTTATAAACTAAACTAGTGATAAAACAAGAAACTAAAAGACTCGATTGCAAGATCTAAAGATATACCTTCAAGCGCTAACCTCCCCGGCAACGGCGCCAGAAAAGAGCTTGATGTCTACTACACAACCTTCTTCTTGTAGACGTTGTTGGGCCTCCAAGTGCAGAGGTTTGTAGGACAGTAGCAAATTTCCCTCAAGTGGATGACCTAAGGTTTATCAATCCGTAGGAGGCGTAGGATGAAGATGGTCTCTCTCAAGCAACCCTGCAACCAAATAACAAAGAGTCTCTTGTGTCCCCAACACACCCAATACAATGGTAAATTGTATAGGTGCACTAGTTCGGCGAAGAGATGGTGATACAAGTGGTATATAGATGGTAGATAAAGGTATTTGTAATCTGAAAATATAAAAACAGCAAGGTAACTAATGGTAAAAGTGAGCGTAAACGGTATTGCAATGCTAGGAAATAAGGACTAGGGTTCATACTTTCGCTAGTGCAAGTTCCCTCAACAATACTAACATGATTGGATCACATAACTATCCCTCAACATGCAACAAAGAGTCACTCCAAAGTCACTAATAGCGGAGAACGAACGAAGAGATTATGGTAGGGTACGAAACCACCTCAAAGTTATTCTTTCCAATCAATCCGTTGGGCTATTCATATAAGTGTCACAAACAGCCCTAGAGTTCGTACTAGAATAACACCTTAAGATACAAATCAACCAAAACCCTAATGTCACCTAGATACTCCAATGTCACCTCGTATCCGTGGGCATGATTATACGATATGCATCACACAATCTCAGATTCATCTATTCAACCAACACATAGAACCTCAAAGAGTGCCCCAAAGTTCTACTGGAGAATCACGACGAAAACGTGTGCCAACCCCTATGCATAGGTTCATGGGCGGAACCCGCAAGTTGATCACCAAAACATACATCAAGTGAATCACGTGGTATCCCATTGTCACCACAGATACGCACGGCAAGACATACATCAAGTGTTCTCAAATCTTTAAAGACTCAATCCGATAAGATAACTTCAAAGGGGAAAACTCAATTCATTACAAGAGAGTAGAGGGGGGAAGAAACATCATAGGATCCAAATATAATAGCAAAGCTCGCGATACATCAAGATCGTATCACCTCAAGAACACGAGAGAGAGAGAGAGATCAAACACATAGCTACTGGTATATACCCTCAGCCCCGAGGGAGAACTACTCCCTCCTCGTCATGGAGAGCACCGGGATGATGAAGATGGCCACCGGAGAGGGATTCCCCCTCCGGCAGGGTGTCGGAACGGGTCTAGATTGGTTTTTGGTGGCTACGGAGGCTTCTGGCGGCGGAACTCCCGATCTATTGTGCTCTCGGATGTTTTTAGGGTATATGGAGATATATAGGCGAAAGAAGTACGTCAGGGGGCCACGAGGGCCTCACGAGGGTGGAGGGCACGCCCCCCTGCTTTGTGGCCTCCTCGTAGAGCCCCCGACATGCACTCCAAGTATTCTGGGCTTCTTTCCTTCCAAAAATGAGTTTCGTGAAGTTTCAGGTCAATTGGACTCCGTTTGATTTTCCTTTTCTTCGAAACCCTAAAACAGGGTAAAAACAGAAACTGGCACTAGGCTCTGGGTTAATAGGTTAGTCCCAAAAAATGATATAAAAGTGTATAATAAAGCCCATAAACATTCTAAACAGTAGATAATATAGCATGGAGCAATCAAAAATTATAGATACGTTGGAGACGTATCAGGGGGGGCAACCTCATGCGTGTGGCGTCCCTTCGGCGTGATCCCGCCGGTTACTTTTGCCGAAATCGCGGGTGGCCGCTCGGCGGCGGGGCGAGGGGGAGAGGGGAGGTGGTAGGTGGGGGAAAACGCGGGCTGAAATGTCCTCCCCACCAACCGCTCCCGCTATATGCAGGGCACCGACGGGCGGGGGGAGGGGGAGGGACCCGCGTATTCGTGAATTGGGGTCAAGATTTTGCCGCACCCCTAAAAAACTTTTAAGGGTCGGCCGCGTTTGCGGGGTCTGTTCGGACGGAATTTTCCATGCCGACTCGCATTTTGACGGTTATTTTGCGGGTCTGCTAGAGATGATCTTAGTTGATGTTTGCTGGGCTGAACTAATTGGATGATAAAGCCAGTTGATAGACAAAGCCAATAAAGCTTATAAGCAAGGAGGAGGAAAACCATTGAACTCACATCCGAATTGCCCATATAAGCAGGAAATTGACATTGCCGCTTGTTTGGAAGTGGCGTGCTTGATTTTGTTTTTGAAATAATGGATGATGGGTACCAATGCTGGAGTGATACATCCTTCCTCGCGAGCCGGTTGAAGTGAGTGTTTTGTTGTTTTTGGTAGTCTCCAGTTTCCGTGCTTGCAAATTTCCTCTTAACAACATCTGACATTTGGAGGGCTAACTTTCGGTTGCTTCTGTTGGTTGGGAAACATGATCCAATCAGTTTCCACTTTTTTGCAAAAGATAGTTTTGTCGCAAGAACACGTGTTTATCTTCCTAAAAGGAAATTGTAGACGGCGATCTGTTTCCTTCTCCACAAGAAAACATCCTAAATTTTCCTCTTCATCCCATCGGTGCTACTGCCGGTCCGCCCCACCTCCGATGGCCTTTGGGCTATGGAGGTGCGGAGGATCTCGGCCCCTGCCGGCGGGAGGGACCCTGTTTTTATTCTTGTTAGGTTCAGTGTCTTGGTTGTGGCTGTGTGGCGGCGGTGATGTCTCTTAGTATGAATAATGTCTCCCACGTTCAATCACCGTTCCGATGATGCATCTAACATCATCGAAGGAGTGTGTAGGTATGTCTTCGTCGGATATCGCGGGATTCGGTCAGTGCTAGTCTTCGGTGGATCTGTTTGGATCTGGTCTTTATTCGGATTGGTTCGGGTGTTTACAGGTTCGATACTTTCGATTTACGACTTTATTCATCGGTGATGGTTGCTGCTCTGATGCACTGGTCCTACGGGGCCTTAGTATGATAACTTTCCGACTGTCTACTACAACAAGGTTTGTCCGGCTCCAGGGAAGGAGAGACAATGATGATGTCGCGTCTTCGACTCGCTCCAGTGCTTGTAGTCGTCGCTAGATGGTCCACAGACCTGGTTGCAATTTTTATTACCTCTGGTGTCCTTTGTACTACCATGATTGGAGATGGATAGATTGAAAATTTCTCACGCAAAAAAGGAAAATTGTATCTTTACATAGAAATACCAGGGTATTTCCATTAGCAAATTTGACTGTTTTTTCATATGCTTTTATTATCCAATATTTTTCTAATATGATTGACGAGTCAGGCTATGTATTATTGTTCTCATGTTTACCGAAAAAGGGTTTCCCTCACTTTGTATTCCAAAGCAAATCATCATTGTACACATCGCAATGCTGGGGCGAGCAACACATCAAGCCCAAAGAAAAAGAAAAAGAAATAAATGCCAACAGCGGCAGCTCGACAAAGCACGGAAGACCCGCGACCGCTGCGCCCTCCGGAAACAAACCACCACAGCCCGAGGCTCCGATCTACCGCGGACTAAGCAGCACCTTCAAGAAGAGATGCGACGCCCACGACGCTGCTGCCCGGACAAATCCTAGGGTTCCCCTAGTACACGGAGGGAGGTCGGGGATAGCTACTCTCGACACCCTCCAAGAAGGGATAGTGGCACCCGCCGGTGTCACCGCATCGGAGCCGGACGAACCGGCAAGGATTTCTCCCGCACGCCAAACCCCACCGGCCAACTGGAGCCGACCAGCCAAACCACCGCCCAACCATGCGCCATCACAGTTGCACCGCCACCAACGTCATCTCGCCGCGAGCACCATCACGAGGCCAAGAAGACCGGTGAGAAGATCCAACCAGCGGGAGCAACAGCACCAAGGCCGAGCGGGAGGGAACCACCTCCACCGCCATCGTGCGGGAGGCCCACGCCTCCGGCACCGTCGCGGTAGCCGTCCGGACACAGCAGCGAGGCATACCAGGCCACCCCTGGCCCAGCCAGGCCCGAAATGGGCCCGCTAAGCCCTGCCGGCCACGCTGTAGCAGGCTGGCGTCGATGCCGCCAGCACCCCACTGATCGTCGCCGCTCGCCACCGCCTCCTGAGGGCCACGCCAACGCCACACCTGTCACCGGTCCGCCCTGGCCCAGATGGGGCCCGAAGGGCCTAGATCTGGGTCGGGCGGGCGCCGCCAGCCCATGCAGCTGCGTAGCCCCACCGCCAACGGCGGCGCCGCCGCCCAGAGCTCGCCCCCGCCGCCGCGCAGGACTGCCGCCGCTTGAAGACACCGCCCATAGAGCTCCGTCCCGCGCTGGAGAAACCCTAGACGAGTAAGGGCCGGGGGCCGCCACCGCCAACGTCGCCCGCACTACTAGGAAAAGGCCTACTAATGGCGCACCGGTTTTGCCTACTAATGACGCATCACCGGCGCGCCATTAGTAGCACGCCACTAGTAATTTTTACTAATGGCGCACCACTGGTGCGCCATTAGTTTTGCTCACGGTGCGCCACTAGTGTCTGCTATACTAATGGCGCACCACATGGTAGTGCCCCATTAGTAACAATTTTTTTAATTTTTTTTCTTAATCTCAGGTCACTATTTCACCTATGAGATATCCAACACATATATATACAACAAGCATCCATATAACAATCATAGCCAACACACAAGTTCCATCATATATACATACATAGCCAACACATAGTCCATCGTTACATATTACAAAAGTTTCACATTGTTCATCCAACACCGTTATCCATCAATTCACAAAAGTTTCACATTGATACAAAATAAAAACACAAATGGAAAAGAAGCACTCCATCCATGCAAGCTTCCGTGAATTAAATCAAATCTGCAAAATGATAAACAAGAAGTTAGAAGAAGAAAAAGAAGAAGACTAGAAGAATACTAGAAGAAGAATAAGAAGAATTTTGGAAAAGAAGAAGAATAAGAAGAAGACTATAAGCTTATTATGTAAACTTGATCATTTTGTGCTAACATAAGTTATTTTGGAGCTAACCTATAGGAAACTAAGCATATAAGCTCTAAGTTAGTATATTAGAGCCAACTTAGGTAAAATGAAGCTAACCTATGTCATTTTGGAAAAGAAGAAGAATAAGAAAAAGACTATAAGCTTATTATGTAAACTTGATCATTTTGTGCTAACATAAGTTATTTTGGAGCTAACCTATAGGAAACTAAGCATATAAGCTCTAAGTTAGCATATTAGAGCCAACTTAGGTAAAATGAAGCTAACCTATAGGAAACTAAGCATATTAGAGATAACATAGGTAACTAAGTATATATATATATATATATATATATCATTTTGGAGATTTGACATACCTGACAAAGTTCAGTTCTCATGCATTGTTCTTCTCCTTCTCCTTCCTCAGCCTGATGCGCCAAGAGCAAGCACACATCTGAGCAGACATTAGCAATATATGACAGAAATGTACATGCTGATTAACAAGCTTGGGCTTAGCAGTAATATTCTGAGAAAATATTTTCTTGAAGCCTGAACAAGTGGCTTTCCTTTTTTAAAAACAGAACCAACACCATGACACAATCACTTGACAACATCTATTGACTACATTAGATGGAGAACTACTCAAGCGGTGCAAGCAAGCAAAATTGCCAAGCTAGTGCACCAAGTCCAAATTCAGTTAAAGCAAGCTCTTCCTACTGCAAGGATATTGAGCTTTCAAATTGTAGAGAATTTGTTGCTTTCACTTGCCATAATCTACTCCAGCTAGTTGCTGCAAGTGGGTGCAATTATAAATTGCATGGCTACAGAAAATATGAGGACGAGCAAGTGGGTGCAATTATAAACTCACTTACAGTAACAAGCAAGCACATCAAAATCTGAACCAGTATCTGAGCTAGTACTCCAAACTGTATGTAAAATGTGCTCCTACTAAAAAACAGGACATTGTGCCTGTCAAATATGCAGTTCTCCTTATCAACCTACCTAGCAGTAACAAAACCAAAAAAAACTCATGCGGCACCTACATGAGTAGCAGGAGTATTTCTGAATTGTGATGCTAGGTTATTAATTTCTTACAGAGTGCACCATTTAAAGGCATTGATGTGATTATTTCTCTGCAATTATGTATCCTAAACTAGCAAGGTTATATTTAAAGGCATTTACAGAGTGCACCATTTAAAGGCATTAATTATGTATCCTAAACTAGCAAGCTGTTAACATGTCACTTGATAAAACATGGAGAAAACTACCTAAAGCGATGCAAAGCCTGCTTTGAAGAACGATTTAGAGAATAATAAGAAGCCACACAAAGCTAACAGCAGCAAATTAGCACCAGGCATAAGCAAAAGGGAACGAATTACTACTACCCTTTACACTAGCACTGACCCTTCACAGTAGCAAAAGATGTCTACATACTCGCACCATTCGTCCATCCATCTAGCAAGCAACTAGCACAATTCAGCCAACCATCAAGCAAACCATCTACTACCTAACATCAACACACATCCATTGATCCATGTAAATAGCAGCATGGACAAGAGAGGAACAAGGAACAGAGAGATGAACAAGGAACATGGAGGTGAGTAAGGAAGAGGGGCTCACCACGGGCAGCACGTCGAAGGAGAGCAGCCGCTGGCCACGCGCAGGGAGAGACGGCGGGAGGTGGCGACGATGGTCACGGCACCGTCCTTGGTTCGCCGGCTGCTGCTGGGGAGACCGGAGGCGGAGGACGACAGGGGCCGGCAGGGTGGGCGCGTGCGTCGGGGCCGAGGTCGCCGGCTGCTGCAGGGGTCGGAAGAGGCGCTCACTCGTCCGAGGTGGAGGAGAGGAGCGGGCGGCAGGGCGAGGAACCCTAGCGCGAGGGTCGGGGCGGCGGGGGTGGGGGCGCGGGGGCGGCGGGGGTGGAGTCCGGTGAGGGTCGGGGCGGCGGCGTCGTGGGTCGGGGCAGCACGCGGGTGGATCTGGTGGTGAGGGAGAGAGGGTTGAAGGGGATCTGGCGAGGGAGAGGGAGGATAGCTTATTAATGGCGCACCACTCCTCGGTGCGCCATTAGAGATCTTTTTTTTAGATAGCAATGGCGCACCCCGCAGCGGTGCGCCATTAGAATGTTTTTTTATTACAGTTCGAGCACAGGTTATATTGCACCTAACCCAATCCACATCAGAACCTGCCCACTAGCTCGACTGGTCAGCACACAGCACACACACCAGGAGGTCCTGGGTTTGATTCCCAGGCTCCGCAATTTTTTTTTTGCATTTTAAATGCTATTTGATATTTATTTGTGTTTAAATATGTTCAAACTTGTTTAAATCATAACAGTAATATTTTTTTTATAAAAACAGTAATAATTTTTTTAAAAATATGTTCAAATTTGTTACTTGAAAATATCATCGGCGGCGGCGGTGGAGCGGGCGAGGGTGCGGGGGGTGCCCGTTGGTGGCGGTGGAGTGGGGGAGGGTGCGGGGGGCCGGGTGCTCGTCGGCGGCGGTGGAGGGGGATCGAGATCGAGTGTCCTCACCACTGGCTCGCATCCTTAGGGTGACTCAGCATCTTGTCCTTTTTATTTATCTCCGGATTATTTCCGTCATCTTCCCGCTTCTTCTCCTCCCTATCCGCGTGCCAACGCAGGAGCTTTGCTACCTTAGGGTCCGCGAAATACCGCTGCAGACGAGGAGTGATCGGAAAGTACCACACCGATTTTCGAGAAGCGTTCTTCCTCTTCTTGTATCAAGTGACGCCGCACACTGGACATATGGCAGACTCCGCGTGCTCGTCCCGATAAATGATGCAAAAAAGTAAAAAAAATAAAAAGTAAAAAAGTAAATGATGCGCCATTAGTAGTTTTGCAAAAGTAAAAAAAATAATTTTTATACTTATGGCGCACCATTGCACAGTGCGCCATTACTAGTTTAAACTAGTAATGGCGCACTGTGCAACGGTGCGCCATTAGTAGTTTTGCCAAAAAGAAAAAAAACAAATTACTGGCGCACTTTGTCACCGGTGCGCCATTAGTAGTTCTAATTACTAATGGCGCACTTTGCCCGGATGCGCCATTAGTATGTTTGAAAAAAATGGATTTTTTTTATTAGTGGTGCACCTTTTGTCTGGTGCGCCATTAGTGTCTTCCACATTAATGGCGTACCTCCACCCAGTGCGCCATTAGTATATAGTAGTGGTGCACCACATCTCTGGTGTGCCATTAGTGTCAATCTTATCTTTAACCCTTTTCCTAGTAATGCCGGGCTAGGCCCGCGGCGGGTGCCGGCGACGGCGACAGGGAGGAGGAGGAGAGAGGGGGAGGGCTCGCGGGGAAGGAGGGGAGGCGCGGCCGGCCGCCCGCGGGGGCGACGCGGTCGCGGTCGAGGTTCTCACGTTTACAAACCATTATGTACTATCACAATGCTTTCGCAAGATTTAGATCAAGTATTAGATTATCTCTTCTCTTTTTACGATATATGCATTGATTTTTGCGATCTCGTACCCAAAACATGAAGAACGCTGAACTTTGAGGAAACTTTAAATGTTTACATATTATCATATATCTCTAGTGTCCGTCCATCAAAATGGATATGGACAAACACACCAAATATTCCATTCTGCACCACTTCACTACAAACCCGTTAAATCTCCCACAAGCCTCAAACGACAAATCGTATCATTAATGGCCGCAGGGGGCTGTGCGAGGTGTGCGATCGCAGGGGCCCCGAGCGGAGAAAAAAATCACGAAGCGTTCGGTTTAATTCGCTAGTTGGTTGGCTTTTCGGCTGGCTCGCTCGATCCTAACTAAAATGCAGCCGGATGCGCGTGAAGCTCTCTGGTCAAAGCTAACAGGCCCACAGTTCTCCTAGTACCAATTTCCCACTTCTGACTCGGCCCTATTTGCAGATAGAAGGCCCAAATAGAAAGAAAATCTAGGCAGGCTAGTTACGTTAATGGGCCTACTCTCTACAGCCGAGCGTGCGTGTGTGTCCACGACTTCACGAGGCGCCGCCTACCTGTGCTTGGACGAGGGGATGAGCCGCCGATAGATGGCGGTCGCTCGCCGTGAGTCTGCTGTGTGTACGGCCGTCGCCGCTTGTTTCGCTACCGCAGCAGTCTGATCTCGCAATCCCCCAATATTTTCCAAGGTAAGCCATTACCATATGCCCGGAATAAAAATTGATGAATGGAAAACTAATTAGGGTTTGTTCGGTCACAAGGGGATTGGTAGGATTGAGATGTATTTTGACTTGTAGAGGGTTTAATACCTCTCAATCCCCTTCGAATCTGAAGGAACCGAACAATGCCTTAAGGTAATTTCTTTCTTGAAACATCGTTGGTTCTTCTGATGTTATCCTAGCGCTGTATCGAATGCAATCTCTACTAGTACAGCAATGCTACTTGAGTAGGCTTTATTTTAATCAAAACTAATAGGATTAACACACTATGTGTAATCTAATTTCTTATTCTACTACTAATTCTTCTTTGTGTACTCTCCTGCTACACTACTAGCATCCTTCATTCCAAGAATGACTCAATGAATCTTTTTTTGTGAGTAGATTTAGTCGTTTAAAAATTTTGTTTCAAGAAATACTATACGGATGATGGGTACTAGCTTTCACTTTGAGTAAAATCGTTTTGTCCATTTTAGTTTCTTTAACAATATGAAGCACCTTTTGTGGTGATGAAATAAATACGGTAATATGGTATATGAAAAGTGAACTGGAAATTGAAGATAAATAATAGTTTACATGCTGAACTTACTGATTAATGATCATTCGATGTTTCTTCATGTTGGTTCCTTCACCTAGATTTGTACATCCATTATCTCTTAATTTCCTTGATTTTGTGGTGATTACTTGTCACTGCTTTGCTGGTATTATGTAAAAATCATAGAGTTTCCACGCAAAAGCTTGGTTATTCATCAAAATGACAACAACGCGAGCAGAAAGATGTGGTTTTGTAGATGTCTTGCATGATTCCCTTAAGTGGACATAATTGATTTATCAATTGGTGTCGTACATGTTAGCATTGCCCTATGTAGTATTTCTCGGTTGGTTTTGTATTACAACATCAACATGTTGACCATCAGTACATAAACATGTTGATCATCAGTGCATGTTGACCATCAACATTTAGGGTGCACAACTTTTCTTACATTTAACAAATTGGATTTACCTTTTAACCAAGACCTCGGGTTTATGAATGTTTACTTGTGGTTTATTAATGCCCCCGCAACATAGCTCATGCATGTTGTCCAATTCTTACATCGGCTTTGTTGGTAATACAGCCAGAAGAAGCAGCAGTGTGCTGGAAGCACCATTAGAAAATGCAATGTCCATTGTGGGGGCGCTCATTGATGCCGAGGAGGAAACTCAGTTAGTGAGCCCACTCTTCGCATACTCTCATGTTGATCGATGTCTCATACTTTGGTTCGATTTATGTGTGTGTGCCATTGGTTACAGTTTACCACCCTGTTACCTACAGACCAATATATTCAAGGCCGTGTTAACAAAATATGTATAGCTTTTAGCCCTTGTAGCTTTAGACCCAAGACCAAGGCCGGCCTTCTCTTGTATATGTACTAGCTTTCCCTTTAAGTAAAATCATTTTGCCCATTTCGGTTTCCTTAAAAATATGAAGCACTTTTTGTGGTGCTAGAATAAAAATGGTAATATGGTATATGAGAAGTGAAGTACCAATTGAAGATATACAATGGTTTACATGCTGAACTTACAGATTTATGACCACTCCATGTTCCTTCATGTTGATTCCTTCATCTAGATTTTTACAACCATTATCTCTTAATTTCCTTGATTTCATGGAGATTACTTGTCACTGCTTTGCTGGTCTTCTATAAAAATCATAGTGTTTCCATGTAAAAGCTTGGTTATTCATAAAAATGAGAACAACGCTAGCTGAAAGAACTTGTTTGGTTGATGTCTTGCATGATTCCCTTAAGCTAACATAATTGACTTATTAATTGGCGTCGTACATCTTAGCATTGCACTATGTAGTATTTCTCTGGTTATTTTGTATTACAACATTAACATGTTGACCATCGGTACATAAACATGTTGATCAGCAGTACATGTTGACCATCAATGTTTGCGGTGCAAAACTTCTCTTACATTAGAAAAATTGGACTTACCTCTAAACTAAGACCTCATGTTATGAATGTTTAGTTGTGGTTTTGTAATTCTGCAGCAACAAAGCTCATGCATATTATCTAATTCTTACATGGGCTTGGTAGGTAATACGACCAGAAGAAGCAGCAATGATGGATGCACCGTTAGAAAATGGCATGCCCATTATGATGGTGGAGGAAGTTCAAATGGTGAGCCCACTCTCCACATACTCTCTTTTGTTTATCCATGTCTCATACTTTGATTCACTTGTTGTGTTTGTGCCATTGATACATATTTACTACTCTCTTGTGTTTATTAATTGGCATCGTACCTGTAAGCATTGCACTATGCAGTATTTCTCGGTTGGTTTTGTATTACAACATCAACATGTTGACCATCGGTACATAAACATGTTGATCAGCAGTACATGTTGACCATCAACATTTTGGGTGCACAACATTTCTTACATTTGAAAATTTGGATTTACCTTTTAACCAAGACCTCGGGTTTATGAATGTTTACTTGTGGTTCATTAATGCTCTAGCAACAAAGCTCATGCATAGTGTCCAATTCTTACATGGGCT